>NC_134782.1:1465000-1575000 GCF_046742065.1 Oratosquilla oratoria
AATACTATATTATAATAATACTGCATAATTAAATGACAATATATTTGTAAGATTATATGATAATACAATAATGAAATATTTTGATAATAATACAATACGATGTGACATCATGATGCAATAAAAATATAGTAATAATAGTACCTCTAAGTCAATGTTTCTTAATTAATTAACATTTGGGTACCTATACCCCCATGGGGAACGAAACCACCTGGGGGTACGAGACATGATAGCCAGTGCAATGGTTCTGTATATTTACCATGAGAAAAAATAGAAATATTTGTATCACTAATCTTTTTCGTATGCTCGCATTGTGTTTATATTGGATGGGGGTACGAGAAAATGTTCTGAGATATCAAGGGACACAGACACTGAAAAAGGTAAGAAACACTGTTTAATAGGATAACCGGTAACTCTACCAACAAACTAGTTGACACCGTAATTTTAAACTCTCTCAACACAGTTGAAAATAGTCTCCACCTGTAGAGACTACGGGAGTATCATATATGTATCCTTGCGGAATTTTCAAAACTCATAAACTTAGGAATGCTTTCCGCCCGTCTATATTGCAAATGCCCACTGCAACCCACACACTCTTCGCCTCTCCCATGTGAGAAGTCCCAGTGTGCGCACGTGTTGTATTGTGTATAACAATTCCTTGTCTGCCTTCACTTGATTTTTTCTTTTACTAATTAGTTTTATTTTCTTATATTCAGACGATGTTGTCAAGCACTGTTATTACTACATTTTTTTTATTCAATCCTATTTTTTTCGTTGCTTTTCACATCATCTTTCGAACTAGAATTAGGCTTGGGAAGGCTTATGGCACTATCCACGCCGTCGCTAACGCGAACATAGTTGTACTTAAAATTAAGTAATATGTGAGTTAATGGAATTATGTTTAGCTATACTATTTTATGCTCACAAATGATGTTTCTTTATTTTAGCTTTATACTGCATCAAAAGGATGATTATATTTCACGTGCTGTTTTTGTATTGTACCAAACGTCCCTTTTTCAAATGGAAGTCGTCTGAGTTTTGGCGGGAAGGAGAGTTTGATTGACCTTTCCATCGACTACCCATACACACAGTGATAAGTAGATTTAGAAATAATAACAATCAGGGTGCACGCCTTTCCAGGTGTCGTAGACGATTTGAACATTTTCTTTTTCAAACAAAGCGCTCGTGTGTTGTGATTGCAATTATTTGCTCAGTCGACCCTGGTTAACTTTTTTCTTACACCGTAAGTGATGACAGTTGAGAAAACCAAATTAATTTGATCTAAGAGCTGCAGTCTTTCACGGGTCACAAGATAAAATATCACACGATAACTTAGCCAGACATATAGTTGGAGTTAAAGAAATCACACAACTGCATTGACAAATAAAAATATTATCTCACTTTATAGAAAATATATCAAGAACACATTTTTATACTATTCTATGCCTTTGAAACGAACTTTATGTCCTCGACATTTTTCATCTTGTACTCACTGAACACTTCCCTCCGTGCCTTGCACAGTCGAATTTTCTTTTGTTACGGCAAGGAACTCATCTCAAAACATCACTGTCATCTCGTGGACTATTCATAAACAGGCTCGGGGTTGCTCAGGGGACACTAAAATGGTGTGTTAACTTCTGTTTTCTACTAACCAGTGTTCAAACTTAGTTTTCTGTGTGTAACGGTCTATTTTCTAGGCTGGTATGAACGCAACTACACTGTCTATTGATTGCGTTTGCGCACTGTTCATTTTCAGGAGCGCGACTTCGGCTTCGTAAAACGAACAAAACCATTTGGTAAGCAATAATCTCCTCTTAAATGATGGTGAACAAATTAAAATATTATTTCATTTAAGATTTTACTCATACATGACATGTAGCTTAGTCGCAGGAGTGAGTAAGAATTATTTAGAAAACTTGTACGACGGCCTGTCCTCCATCTCTTCACTTGATTCGGACACAACCCGTTACCATAACATTACCAGAACAACAGTAGGCTATACTTTGGTGCAGTTACTGTTCAGTGTGACTGCGATTCAGGCTGAGCTTTCAGTAAATAAGTAATCCGTATAGATTCAATAATTCTTTAGGTGAATGAAAACAGGGCAAACTTCTCAGAGTGAGAACTCTGCTGAGGTTTTGATTCGGTCATGAGGTCGATACGAATTAAAACTGATCGAGTTTGTGTCGGTTAGTCGGAATCGAGCAGAACGCGAGTAGGAAAAGGCTGCATAATAAATTATCATTACCTGTCTCATTTCTTATGATTTCTGTTATGCAAATTGTATTGACGTAACCCTTCTACATTGCATTTATTTTTGATATGCTATTAATACGATTTTCCGTTATGAGATCACGCAAGTGCTTCTGTGTATGACAGCTCTGATAAAATAACTATCGAAGAAATCCAAACATTTAGAATAAAATCGCATAGGGTTTAGCTATCGTAAAACAAGTTACGTCAACACTGTGAGGGGTAATCAAGATGAATTTAACCTCTTCTCTAACAGAGCTATAGAGCAGCTAAAAAAAGTTATAAACGATGTTAGATAAACAGGTTAATGTCTTTCGTCACGGAAGAAAATCAAGATAAGATTGATTTATGATTTTCAGGAAGTGTAAATATGTACAATGATTAATTTTCCTGGTACGCATGCGTGTATTAAATTTTCATTTAAGTTTTTAGTATAAAGATTTTCTGTGAAGTTTATCTTTATCGAAGACGAATAATAACGGAATTCTATAGTTGTAAAATAAGGGTATTCACCATTCCTCGATCACTTAATTTCCCCGACTTACCTCTGGGTGTATGTTTACTTAACTGACTTTGCCTAATTCATTTACCTAATTGGAATATACTGTACGGGAAAGGAGCTACGCTTGTCATTTTTTTCAATCATCAAAACCAGTTTTTAATTCGATTGATATTTGACATTGGGCTAAAAGGATTGTTTGGATAGGTGGGAGACAGGGAAACACATCCCACTTCTTGGGGGACTGGGGTATAGAGAATATACGCTCCTCCCCTCACACTGCTTTTCTGTGTGACATCTATCATCGTCGTCAAGATAGTAACAATTAATTATCTAGTTTTTAAATATACTGCCCCAGGTAGCTATCAGAATATTGGATGAGTTTATCACGTGATCATTTTAAATGATGTACAAGGAAATTTTGGGGCAACATGTTGGTATCCTTTTAATTTGTTTTTCTCATTTGATTAAACTAGTTTGGGTCGAAGACCGGAGTGGCGAACAGACCCCCCTCCAAGTTACACATGTATACATTAATGTCATACATATTTTGTCCTCTCGAGTTCTATTTATTAATTTGTCTATTTTGTTTATTTTATCTATTTAGACCATCTTCTCTTTGTCCCAATTGCCTTGTGACGACCACCTCCAAAACAACAACAAGAACAAAAATTTTTACTCATGACGTGAATACGATTATCAAGCCGCCTATTTCTCTTGTTTCTTTCAATGATGGCCGTTTTATTTGTAAATAAATTGGCTGGGAATAAAAAGTTGGGAACCAATTTGGTCTATGTTCTCTGCGCTCTCTCGATATTCTTTCCATCTTTTATTTTGTGTGGGGATCATAAAACCACTGCATGTACTAATTCAAAGCTGATTATAGGAACGACCTAACAATATTCTACTCAAATATAAACAATAATATTCCAAAGTACTCCGCAATAATTCCATACAAAATCACATACACACTCAGATCACAAAACAAATATTTCACAATGGACTGCCAAATTTTATACTTCACCAAGCTTCCTCAGAAATCAGCCCAATTGGAAAATCGCCAATGGAATAAATAAATAAATAAATAAATAAATAAATAAATAAATAAATAAATAAATAAATAAATAAATAAATAAATAAATAAATAAATAAATAAATAAATAAATAAATAAATAAATAAATAAATAAATAAATAAATAAATAAATAATTAAATAAATAAATAAATAAAATGTAGGCTATATGTTTGAGTCGCCATCCAGCACTAAACAAGTATCAACACGTACAGGCTTGGAGTGACAATGGACTACAATTTTCCAAGATTCAATCGTGCCACGGAATACACAAACCCCCCTCATACTTCAGACCTAAATTCATCCTTTCACAAAATATCTTTATGGGATGATTTATGTGTACAAACGGTGGCCGTAGCCGGTTTCCTGGGGGTCCCGGGTACCTGACAAGAGAAAACCAGGACAACGGAATGATTGACTACATGTTATAGAAGATAAAAGTGTTGGATTTTTTTTTTAAGAAAAAGACAATATGGTAAGATAACTCCCGAATTAGAATATCTTCATTTGTTTTTGAAGTGCGAAAATCAAATACAAAATATTTCTTATCATTTAGATTATAATATTGGTTAACTTATATATTTGAAAGACAGACTGCATTAATTAGAAATATTAATCAGCATTCAATTTGATAAAATCGGTCATGTCGGTTTAAAACCGGCCCTGCCTCCATCCTCGTGGAACTGTGTGATGGAAGCAGTCAGGATCGTCTCCCCCAGACACAGTTCATTGGCCCCGCTCTGACCAATGATTGTGGTCGACTACCCTTCTATATTTCATACTAAACTTTTAATGAAGCCTAATACAGAAATTCATTTACTCTACTTTATACTACATTCTACTCAAAATCGATGTAATTTATTTGGGTTGATTTAGGGGATGGGGACCTGGTACCTCTCAGACATAAGAGAGCTCATCTTAAGAATGAGAATGACAGTTTACATCTCATCCACGCTATTATGCTGATTTTTTTTTGGTTCTTGTTTCTTTTCTGCCAGACAAACGTAGAAATCCTTTGCCCTTGGACCCATTCCACCTGAGTGAATGAGCACTGATCCACATTCTGTATACCCTCCTCGTACTTTCTGATTTTCTCATTCTCATTTCAGGAGTGGGGCGCCTCAACAGTTAGGTTATTCTGATAGGCGAATCGCTAAATACAGTAGGTATGGTAATACAAACCATAATCGTTTACATGCAGTAACAGAAGAGATATTCTATTGTTGGTAAATGGCTCTTTTATCCTTGGGGACAATATCACTCGCAAGAGGTAGTCATAAAAGTACAAACGGAGAAGTTAGGGAGAGTAGAAATTATGGATACTACGTAGACACAAAAGTGGCGTCTTTTGAGTGGATATTTGTCTCCACCCATAGAGGAATAGTGCGTGATTTTGGTCTATAGGGATGTCACTAAGATTCTTAGAATGTTGCCTATATAAAACTTACAGTCAATTCCCCCATACGCCTTTGTTCAGGTTGTAAACAAACGAGGGACCATTAACATTATAGGACAAACCTAGTCCCTCGTTTCACATCTACATACATACATATACCAAAGGTTTTTTCTCCCTTACACGGGGTGTAGCCAAAAAGACAAAAAGCATAGAAACCACTCACACCCATTCCATCTCCTACATATTCCACTCCCCTCCACCCTCCTCCCTCCCTCTCATATTAGCACCTCCTGAATGACAGGTCATCTCTGTATCCTGTCCACTGCCCTGGGTCAGAAAAGGTGTCGCAAGGCACAGCACATCCACAGCAAGGCAGCTTCATTAATTCGGCGACCCCCCCCCCCTCTCGCCGTCCCCTCATGCAGAGAAGAAGACAGGGAGAAATCCCCTGGGGCTGCGTCAAATTTCTCATACATACTTCCTCATCCCCCATCCCCCACCCACTCCCCCTCATGCATCATAGCATCATCTATACACAACCCTTCTCCATTCACCCCTATCTTCTGTCCTCTCCCGTCCTTCCTCAACAGACATTCCTCTCTTTTGTAATGCCCCTTTTACCCCATCTATCCATCTCAACCTAGGATACCCCCTCATATTCACTCCTTCCACCTCTGCCTTCCACACCTCTTTTACTAATCTTTCTTCACTCATTCTTTCCATGTGTCCAAACCATCCTAATACTCTTTCATTAACCCTATCTCCCAACTCCCTTTCCACCCCTGTTCTCCTCCTCACCTCCTCAATTCTAAAATCTATCCAGCCTAGTAACCCCTATCGTACTTCTCAGACATTTCATCTCAAACGCATTCAAACTCCTTCTCTCTTCCTCTCTTATGTACAGTGCTGCCGGCACAACCACTCCTTCATATAATATCCTCTTAGCATCCATTCCCAGATGTCTATTTCTCATTACACTTTTTAATCCACCAAGGCATTTATTCGCTTCTCTCAATCTACATTCTATCTCCACCCCCACTCCTCCCTTTCATGCCAAATTCGCACCCAAGTATCTAAAACTATCCACTTCCTCCAGTCTCTCTCCCTGGATGCTCACTTCCAGCCTGCTGTCACTCTCTCCCCTTGTATATTTCTCATCGCCTTACTTTTACCCACATTTATCTTCAGCTTCCTTCTTTCACACACCTTCTCAAACTCTGTCACTAACTTCCTCAATCCCTCCTCTGATCCTGCTACAAGCGCAGTGTCGTCAGCAAACAACAACTGGCTTATTTCCCACTTTTCTTCATTTTCTTTAACCATCTCCAACCCCTTACCCACTACCCTTGCATTCACCTCTCGCACCACCCCATCCATGTATAAATTAAATAGCCAAGGTGACATAACACATCCTTGACGAGGTCCCACCTTTACCTCAAACCATTCCTTCTCTCCACTTCTAATCCTGACACAAGCTCTATTACTCTCGTAAAAACTCCAGACTGCTCTTAACAGCTTTCCTCCTATCCCATATATCTGCAATACCTCCCACAGTGCCTTCCTGTCTACCCTGCCATAAGCCTTTTCCAAATCCATAAAGGCCCAAAAAATATCCTTACCTTTTCCTAAAGCTTTCTCACATATCTGTCTTACCACAAAAATCTGATCTACACAACCCCTACCTGTCCTAAACCCACACTGTTCCTCACCAATTACTCCCTCTGTTTCTCTCCTAATCCTCTCAATCAAGACCCTCCCATAAGCCTTCCCAACTACACTCAACAAGCTGATCCCTCTATAGCTACTACACTCAAACTTGTCTCCCTTTCCCTTATAAAGCGGAACGATATAGGCACACCTCCAGTCCTCCGGCACTCTACCCTCTCTTAAACAAACATTAAATAACCTCACCAGCCAGTCCACCATAACTGTACCTCTTTTCTTCAGGTATTCTGCATGGCATCCACCCAACCCAGGTGCCCTACCTGCTCTCATCATCTTAACAGCTGCTTTCACTTCATCTTTCCCTATTTCTCCTCCATTTTTCTCACTCATCACGGTCATTTTCTTAGCACTTCCCACTGCAGCTACCTTTCCCTCCCTATCCTCCTTCACATTTAGCAACTCCCTAAAATACTCTGCCCACCTTCCTCTCACTGCCTTCTCTTCCATTATCATATCTTTATCCGCACCTTTTACTTTTTTTCTCTACTTGATTCGCCTCCTCTTCCTCTCTTAATTTCTTTCCAAAACATCTTTTTATTACTGACAAAATTTTCTGTCATACTCTTACCCCATTTCACACCTGCTCTCCTCTTTGCTTCCTTTATCTTATGCTTAACTTCTTTTCTCTTTACTTTGTACCTCTCATACGATTCTCTCGTCCTAAATTGTAGCCAATCTATGAAAGCGTGCTTCTTCTCTTCTACACCCTTCTTTGCTTCCTCATCCTACCACTCACTACCCTTCCTTTTATTTCCTCCCGTCCTCCTTGTTCCACACACCATCCTTGCACACCGTATGACTCCCTCCTTGAATCATCCCCATTCCTCTTCCACTCCTAGTTCTACTCTATCCTTCACTCCCTCTCACTCCTCTCTCAGCTTCTTATACTCATTCTCCTTTTCTTTCTTATTTAAGCAGTTCACTCTAAGTACCTCCCTACCTTCTGCCTTTTTCCTCTTTTTCCACCTATTTTCCACTCTCAATTTACCTTCCACCAGAAAATGATCTGATATTCCCCCACTTTCTCCCCTTAGAACATGTACATCCTTAACTCTTCCTACCATACTCCTGGTCACCACTATATAGTCCATTAACGCTCTATCTACCGCCCTTCCACCCACCACCCTCTCCCATGTGTATTTATGCTTGACTTTCTTCCTAAACACTGTATTTGCTATTATCAACTCTCTTTCAAGACACATCTCCACCATCAATTCTCCACTACGATTTTTACCTGGAACTCCATACTTCCCAATCACTCCATCTATTGGTTCGTTTCCTACCCTAGCATTAAGGTCTCCCAATACAACTACATTGACATTTCTCCCTAATCCCTCTATGCACTCGTTTAAATCTACCCAAAAAGCCTCCCTTTCCTCTACGCTCTTCTCACTACCAGGCCCATACGCACTTACAAAAACCCACATCTCCCTTCCCAGTTTCACCTTCATCCACATCAACCTTGAGGAAACCTCCTTCCACTCCACTACACGCTTACCTATCTCTTCACTTACAAGTATAACCATCCCTTCTCTCCCTCGTCCCCTCTTCACTCCTGAGTACGTCCCAACTACACTTCCAAACTCACACTCGCCCCTCCCTTTCATTTTAGTTTCACTCATAGCCAGCACATCCATCTTTCTTCTCACAAACATACTGCCTATCTCTTCCCTTTTACTCTCATCTGTACCACATCCACGCACATTAAAAGACCCAGATCTTAGGGTACTGGTTGGAAAACTTCCAGACCCTCTTATGCCTTTACCTTTTTTGGGATGTCCCCTTTAGGGGCTACAAGTTGTAGGACTCCTAATCCCATCCCCCGTCCCGTTTTTTGTCGCCTTTTACGACTCAAGTGGAAAGACTTGGTGGTAGCATTCTTTTCCCCCACCACAGGGTAGGCGAAAAAAAGGGAATGAATATTCAGAGAAATTGTACAGGACAGTAACAAGGGGTAGGGGGCAGCATAACGGAGGGACAGTCGTAGTATAAAAGTGTCATCATTTCTCTATGAACAGAGTTTTCCTCTATCACAGACAAAATGATCTGTGGCTCTGGTCTGTAGGGGCGCCCCATATAGACCCTAAAGTATCAATTACATGCTACTTTGCCACAATAACATGCAGCCAATACCCCAGACGGTTTCACATCTACTTTTCAACTTTAATTTCTGTCTGTAGCCACTATCAACACAGCTATCTATTACATCTGTAGTCGATGCATAGGTGGTTCACTCACAAAACCTTATATTGTTCTATCACGTTGTAATAACAAGGCTGTTGATGTGCTGAAACTTGTGAGTGATTTGAAGGATAGTTATGACAAATTACAAGAAAGAGTGGATCAGATGGAGGACAAATTAGATCATGAGAATATGAGGAGTGTAACTTTTAGAAATGAAACTAGAAAAATGGTGGGGGCTGAGGTACATGAGGCTAGAGAAAAGGAAACTAAGGAATGTAATGTTATCATTAAGGGGATAGAGGAAATTGAAAAGGTTGATGTGAGAAATGATCCCCTGGAAATTGGTCACATGAAAAATTATGAACGGGTAGTGAATCACCTTTTCAAGAATATTCTAGATGTGAAAGAGGTGGATGTTGTGGAGATAATAAGGATTCCATCAAGCTAAGGCAGTGAATATAATAGCCCTAGACCAGGGATGTTGATTGTGAAGACTGGGAGCTGTCAGAAAATGAAAGTGTTGAAAAATACCAAGAGGCTTTAGAATAAGAGAACTTGGAGTAAAATATCTATTAACAGGGATGTGACCAAGTTAGAAAGTAAACAGGACTTCGGAGCTTAAGCACAGAAAAGACCAAGGAAAAAAAAACTTGGTGATAAGGCGAGGAAAGATTGTAGACTGAGAAACAGTGCCGACAGAGCAATTAAGTTCAGAGATCAGGAACGTCAGAACACCAGTTAAGCATGGCTATGGGGAATTCCCAGACCCAGACCTGACTGGTTTAGAACAGACACAGAATGAAAATTGTGTAAATAGTTCGAGGCCATGGCATATGACTAATAGTAGGCTACTATACAGTCTTATAGAAAACACAAAGGGGTGCTAACTTGTAAACTTTTGAATGCTAGAAATGTTGTGAACTAAATGTTGGAGTTAGAAGAAATGGTATACGAAGAGGATCCCGATGTAATATTGATAATAGTCATGGGCAAATAGTGGTATATTTCGTGCAGAAATATACGGGAATATGATATGATAAGGAAGGACATAATGAAGAGGAAAGGAGGTGGATATGTGTCATATTTCAAAAATGAAACGAGAGTAAGTGCTTTAGCGGATTTAATGAGTGATGATACGGAATCATTGTGGTGTAAAATTAAAGCAGAAAATTGGGATATCGTGTTGGGTGCATGCTATCATAGTACGTCAACCATAGAAGATGAGAGAAATCGACATAGTAAGATAGAAGAGGCTTGTGGGAGATTTGGCCAATTAATTGTATGCCAGGACTTTAATCATAGTCTCATCAAATGGAACTTGTTACAGGCAGAAGGAGAAGGCGAAGCCTTCCTAAATCTAGTGATGGACAAATTTCTTACTCAGGATGTGAAGCAACCAACAAGGGGAGGGAATATTCTAGATTTGATGATGAATTCATACCCAACACTGATAAATTGTGTACAAGTAACGGCGCCCCTGTGGTCAAATGATTATAATGTAGTGAGTTTCGATATTTCCACTGACGGGGGAGAAGTAATTTGGAAAGAACAACATTTTGAATATAGGAATGCCAAGTACAAGGGCATGAGAAAAGTATTTGCAAAATACAATGGAAAGAGAAGTTTAAAGACAGAGAAGTTTCAGAAATGTAGAATTTATTTGTCGAAGAATATGACAGAGTAGTAAAGCTATATGTAGGCTATATACAAAGAGATGTGAGAATAAGAAAAGGAAACCCCTATGGTGTAATAGATATGTATTGAAGGCTAGAAAAAATAAATTTCGCTATGAGGACTACTTGAGGTACAAAAAGTTCATGGATAGAGCAATAGAGTTCATTAGATAAACCGAAAGGAGTACTTAAGATTCTACGTAAATTAAATCCAGATAAATCATCGGGTGATGATAATGTATATCCCGCAGTGTTAAAGAAATTGGAAGGACTGGCAGCACAACCACTAGGTTATTTTCTAAGAGAGGTTTGGAGATTGGAAAAGTACCAAATGGTTGGAAGATGGCAAATGTGGCACCTATCTTTAAAAAGGGATCAAAGATACTTGCAACTACAGACCAATAAGCTTGACATCTCAAGTGAGCAAGATTATGGAAACATTGATTAGAGATGCAATAATAAAGCATCTTGAGGAACGTAAACTGATCAAAGGAACTCAGCACGGTTTTTTATCAGGAAGATCTTGTCTGACAAACCTACTGACATTCCTTGAGAGAGTAATATCTTACATAAATTCAGGCTACCCTGTGGACGTCATCTACTTGGACTTCTCTAAGGCTTTCGATAAGGTTCCACACCAGAGGCTGTTAAGGAAGATTATGATACATGGGATTGGAGAGAGCATACAGGAATGTATTATTAACTGGCTAAAGGAAAGGAAACAGAGGGTTGTCATAAGGGGACACAAATAGGAATGGAGGAAGGTTAAGAGCGGTGTATCCCAGGGATTAGTATTGGGGCCTCTGTTGTTCACTGTATTTATAAATGACACTGATAATAATATTGTTTCTCACATCCTCAAGTTTGTTGATGATACGAACATTTTTGATAAAGTAGTAACACAAGGAGATGCCAAATGCCTACAAGATGACTTAAATAGAATGTATAATTGGCCAGGGGCCTGACAGATGTTAATGAATGTGGAAAAGTGAATTTGTCTCCATATTGGCCATGGAAACATCAGTCAAACATACAAACTAGGGGAGCAAGAAATTATGAAAGTAGAACAGGAAAAAGATTTGGGGATGAAAGTAAGTGCATCGCTCAGTCCAAGTGGTTTCAAAGGCCAACCAGGTAATGGGAAACATCAAAAGAACAATGGAGTATAAGAATAAAGACAACATAATAAATTTGTATAAATCCCTTGTAAGACCCCATTTAGAGTACTGTCATCGAGCATGGAGACATTTTATGCACAAAGATATTGACAATGTTGAAAAGGTGCAAAGAAGGATGGCAAGAATGGTGCACAGTATTAAGGATGATCCCTACGAAGAGAGACTGACGGAAACTGGGCTTATGACACTAGAAATGAGGAGAGTTACAGGTGACCTTATTGAAGTATCTAAAATAATGAAGGGACTGGAGGGTTTGAGGATCGAGGACTTCTTCATCATAGATCAGGTAGCAAATAGAGGACATACACTGAAAAAATCTTTAAACAACGACTACGACTTGACATAAAGAAGTACTTTTTTTCAAATAGAATTGTTAATGACTGGAACAATCTGCCAAGAAATGCAGTTGCGGCAAACACAGTGAATGGATTTAAGGCCAAAATTGATCCGTTAATAAGGCCAATGGGACCTTTCGCAGTGAGCGATTTGATACCAGACACCGCCAGATTTTGTAATTCTTGCCGGAAAATAAAGACTTTTTTGGGCAAGTTTTATAAGCTTACAGAGGTGTATCATTGTACATTATTGTGTCTGAAATTTAAGTCAATTAATTTCATGATTGCAAATGGCATATAGCATAGTTTGAGCCTCTATTTATAATTACAGATGATATTCGTAAAACAGCCTATATTTGTATCAAGCCAAGCAATTTGTCATTTTCTATCGACTTCAATGGACGTATACTGATATATACTTTCAATTGAATGCACCAAGCAATAGGCAAATCCATAGAATGTATCGAAAATATAATTTTGCATCGAAGACTTAATTTTTTCGGTACGATTAACATTTGTCTTTCTCTTACTTTTTCTTGAATCTGACGTGCAGTCTGTCACGGCACACGTAAAATTAGTCATATTTGTTTTAAAATAGCTCCCAGCAGATCTAAGAGGCTATTCTTTACACAAACGTCGTTCACTTCGTACGTCCGCCACCACTGTTGTTATTTTTTATCTCACTGATTATCTTCATATACAGGACGTGACAGTGATATCCATTATTTTTCAACACTCAGATAAAATGCACAAACCGAAATCAATATCCTCTTATTTTTACTGCTCATACTTACTTCAGTAAAAATAATTACCTATTTTTAGTTTTAC
Source organism: Oratosquilla oratoria (assembly GCF_046742065.1). Taxonomy (NCBI): domain Eukaryota; kingdom Metazoa; phylum Arthropoda; class Malacostraca; order Stomatopoda; family Squillidae; genus Oratosquilla; species Oratosquilla oratoria. The sequence continues at coordinate 1,478,140 of NC_134782.1, forward strand.
CTTATAATTAAATTAACAAAGCCTTATCACACCAGTAAGTAAAAATTATAACATTAAGAGTCATGTTTTTAATTTTAAATACATTTATGCAGCAATTTATGTCGTATCTTTTTTTAAATATTGGTTTCCAAATTAGCTAAGTCACCCCTTTGCCTCGTGAAATCTGAGACAATTGAAAATTCTAGCGCTAATAGGAATCTACGCGCCTGACTGCGAAAGTTTGGGGGGAGGTGCACAACATGAGCCAGCGAAGCCTTACTGTCCTGATCCTAGGCAGACCACCTAAATAGCAATAGCACTAAGGTATCGCTAGTAAGAAACTATGCTGGTAAGATACTGAGGTATCCCCACCCCCCTGCATAAAATCTCAAAATACATAGATTACACGCACACTCGCCAGCTATCCTCGTCCGCTCACCACATGCGATAGCAGGAAATAAAATCGAAGATCGGAATAGCAGGTTGGATGTATCTAGGCAATTATTTTTCTGTAAAGTTCTCGAAATAAATGATACTGGACACTATTATGTTCAGTGTCGGTACTCGATACGTCAATATTAGAGTGGAAAATACTCGGTATGAAACATCAAACATCGTATCGCAAAAAATCAGTGGTATCGCACACGTCTACCGAACATGCTGAGTAATGCAGACAAATAATTGCGTTGCCACTGTATCTATTTCTAAAAGCGAAAACAAGACATGATGCAAGGAGATATGCAATAATTTCCACTATCACAAAATATCTTTAGTGAACAATTACATCAACCTGTATGTCTCACTGATGCATACTTTTCCGTTTGTGCTGGCTACAGCGAGCCTCAGGTATTTTTATTGATTGGCGACTGTACATTTGTGAATTTTATATTTGCACATTCCGGCAACACAGTCATTGGTCACATTTGTCTTCCATAGATTAGTAGGACCGAAATAAGAATTTATCCAAACGAAATTGTGGAGATAAATTCAGCGAACATCTATGACCAACTATTCTCTTCTCGAAATATATTTCAGTATTTATTTAGATAATGATTAGTTTAGATTTCGTTATCTAATGCGTAGATATATAATTATTTTTGAAATATTTGAAAAATAAGTAATTTTTATTCAACAGATGGCAGCCTCATCGTTTTGTTATTTACAAATGTCAGCTGATGTTTCAGTAAACTGTCAATTGCATAACAGTGGCGGAGCGATAGTGTGAGATCTTTTCATTGTGATTATAGTACTCTACTTGAAATTTCCGGCAATAAATTCAAAATTAATTTGCAATATGGAGGACATTTTTTACGTGGTATGCTTTTATGAGATGAGTTGAATTTGGTGCCAATATTGAGAAGAATAAAATCATAAAAATGTACTCGAAGACCCCATATCCATATTATCATATCATATAGCATATTTGATACAAGTTTGCATGGTTTTGTAGTGGTAAAATGATCAACAATATAGTATCATTAACCTCACGATAGTAAAATTGCAATTTTCAAGTGGACATCTAATTCCTTGACGAGTGTTGTACGTGGAAAGTTTTGACAATAGGGATGAGGTGAAGCGGTCTTCTTTGGCTATCGGGTATGAACGCCCAATATAAAGGATAGGTGCAAAGGTAGAGTACTTTGAGTATTTTTTCGTGGGGAATTACCAGCGCCTCCATCCTTAGGGATAATACTGTGCTGAAAAGGTGTGGTCATAGTTGGTATACTATTACTATAGGAAATAATAGAGATCTGAGGAGGTCAATAGAAAGGCAGTACAGTATGATTATCATGTATTAGTTGAACTTAAAAGTGTTTTTCTTTTTATGGAGATTAGTCTCCAATCACAAGTGCCATGTGATGAGTGTGCTATGTGGAAAGGTAGATAAGAGGGATGGGGTGGAGGCGATTGAGTTAGGTTAACTGGCATGAACACTCATTGTGAGTAGGCAGAAAGATAAAGTGGATTGATTTTTTGTTTTATTTCAAAAGACTAACTTGCCAATTATTCTTATAGATTATTACTCTGCTCTTATTTGATATATGCTGTTTCTGAATGACCCCAGATTTGTTAGAAAGGATATGATAAGAAAGCAATTTGAAATATAGAAACAACAAATTATGACAACCTTCACTTGGTAAATCAAAAGAAGTGCACACCTAAATGATGGTGCAATAGAAAATTGAATATTAATTTTGTAAACTATAGTACATCAATGTAATATAAATTTTTATTGGCAGAAATCAATAAAAGAAAAAATTGTTAAAAGCAATAGAATAATGACAACTCTGATGTTGGCGAGCTCCGAGATGCCATGTTTGTTTATGAATGGTGTAGAAGATGAATTAAGGGAAGTCTAATAAATTGGTCTTTACTAACCTAACCTAAACTAAACTATCCTAACCTAACCTCCTATTGCTATGGGGGTGTGCATTTAGCATCCCTGGAGGTCATCAGGGATGTTGTAGCCAGGGAATTATATGATTGTATAGGACTGGACAGATGACACAAACAAAGCATCTTGAAGTTCGCATTGTAGCTCTGTTTGGTAGTGTGTTGCTTTTAGCATTTTTTTTCTTTTGTTATTGATATTGGCAAGAAAAACATTATGCTGATGTACTTTGATTTATTGAATAGATGATTTGAGGTCATTACTGATAATTATGCCTAGATCTTTTTCACTATTCAACCTTTTGTTAACAAATTTCCTATTAATTTGTAATTGTATTTACTGTTATTTTTACCTATGTGCATAACCTTGCATTTACTTGTGTCAAATTTCATTAGCCACTTTTCAGACTATTGCTGTAGTTTATCTAAATCTTCTTGAATATATAATTAGTTTAAGTGATCATTTGCCATTCCTCACAGTTTTGTATCAACAGCAAATTTGGAGACAATAGATTTCAGTCCGTGGTCTATATCAATTATATATACTATGAATAGAAGTGGCCCAAGAATCCCTGAGGAAGTCCACCCATAACATTTTTCCATCTAGGAATTTTGCTATTTAGAACAGCTCTCTGTTTTCGATCGTTCAACCAATTACTAGTCCAACTTTATAGGCTACCACTTATTCCATGTGAAGCTAATTTAGTAAGTAGTCTTTTGCGGGGAATGGTATTAAAAGCTTTTGCAAAGTCTAGATATATTAAATCTATATTGTTCCTTTTGTCAAATTTCAAGATGATTGTGTTGTAGAATTTGAGTAAGTCATGCAAGAACGTTTCCGTCTAAATCCATGCTGGCTATCATTTATCAAACAGTTACTTTCAAAATGATGTTTGATAGCGTCTGATGATAGTTTCCACCATTTTTCCCTAGTAATACCCTACACTTTTGTATTGTAAAAGATTATCATACTGCACTATAGAATAAGAATAATTCCGTCAATTAATCATATATCAAGACTAAGCCTTGACTGTAAATTGAGAAATGGATAAATGAATGGGCATACTAAAGGGCAGCAGTTTCCCAAATAGGACTAAAAGTAATGAGAATGACATCCTAATGAAACTTCTATTCACTTGATATATACAAAAATTGAAAACAAAATAAGATAGAAAGATCCAATCCATAGAAATTGAGTAGTTGTTAGGACCTTTTCATGTACTGTACCTGTATAATTTTAAAGATATTCTTGTGAGTTCCAAACCATAAAAAAACATATTTTTAGGCTTATGGGAAGTTTTGATTCAGACATAGTGCTTGATGTGTTAAATGATAAATCTTTTGATAATATATAGTAATAGTTTGTATGAAAGAACAGAACTACACATAAAAAGATAGATTTAGTAATGATCATCAACCATTATTATTGCTTTGAATTTTTAACAGTGAACAATGATTCGAAAAAGAATTGGTAGATGGTAGAAAATACCAGGTGAAGTCCATACACCATGACATCGCCAACGGGGCTCATGGAGTTTGGGCCATTGACTCCAGATGAAAAGCCTCAAGGTTACAGCTTTTCCTTTTCCAAGCTGTTTAGGAGAGCTGTCAAAGGTAAGTTCATATTTATTGTTTTATGACAGTGAAGTTAGGTTAGTTTGTGTGTAAAGTAGTAAAATTGAATATATAACTGTAGTCTTTGTTCTTCAAGGAGTCATTCAGGGTGTGGCAAACATGGTTTCAAGCATCCTTTAATTCCCCTCTCCCTATACATAAGATAATATGTACTGTGCATAAACATGGCAAAGGAAACATGGACTGGAAGTGAAGCGTTTATTCCTGACGTTTCGTCTATTGACTTTCAATAGACGAAACATCAGGAATTAACGCTTCATTTCCAGTCCATGTTTCCTTTGCCGTGTTTATGCAACTTGTTCACATGGATTTTCAATATGTACTGTGTCCTATACCAAGTGGAACTAACAATTTGGTACTGGACTAAGTTGGATGATTGGAGAAAGTGAATAAAAGAAGGGGGAGTGCAAAGGGGATGAAGCTGACTAGGCTTATATTGTGTTGATATTGCCTTATATCTGGATGGTGTTGTGAGCACAGGCATGCCAGTGTAGTTCTTGCCAGGTGTAGGGGGTTACCGTATATCTGGAGGTTGTTGGAATATTGAGTTTTATGGTGTTTCTTGGAGAGTTTGTTTTGTAAATTGTAATTTCATACATGTAGACATGGCAGATATCAATGAGCTGTAATTACCTGACCAGAACTTCACTTCACATGTGCCGGAGCAGAGGTGTTCAAATGCCCTACCCACTTTACCCACACTTTTTCAACAGCATATATAACATTATGCTGTTGTTGTACTTCTAAATTATGTTGTAACAACCAAAAATGTGTACAATCTTGTGTGTTCCACTTATTTTTTAATTCATTCTTATCTTATACTCTTTATGTAATGTATTATCCTTCACTCCACATTAATCCACCTATGTCCTGCATTTTGTCTCAGTAGTCACCATGTTATCTAATTACTAAGAATAACAAGAGACCTGAGGCAATAGAGTGATTGATTTAACTTAAGAAGAATTAGTTAATGTTGTCATTGTACCTTTAATTTTGGATATGTAACCCTTCCCCCAGGGTCCTCAGGAAGCCAGAATTCATCTGAAGAAAGACAGACGAGTAATGTGAATAATGATTCTACAAGTGCAGGGAGTTCTTCAGGAACTCCAAACCATCCACTTGGTGAAGAGGAGGAAGATGATGTCTTGTTGTCAGAAAAGGTATGGTAATTACCATTAAACTTTTTATATGATTACTATTGTGTTGTCTAGAGAGTTGATGATAGCAAATACAGTGTTTAGGAAGAAAGTCAAGCATAAGTATACATGGGAGAGGGTGGTGGGTGAAAGGGTGGTAGATAGAGCATTAATGGACTATATAGTGGTAACCAGGAAAATAGTAGGAAGAGTTAAGGATGTATGTTCTAAGGGGAGAGAGTTGGAGAATATCTGATCTCTTTTTGGTGGAAGGTAAGTTGAGAGTGGAGGATAGAGAAAGAAGAAAAGGACAGAAGGTAAGGTGCTTAAAGTGAGCTGCTTAAATGAGAAATAAAAGGAGAAGGAGTACAAGAAGAAGCTGAGAGAGGAGTGGGAGGGAGTGAAGGACAGAGTAGAACTAGGAGTGGAGGAGGAATGGGGATGGTTCAAGGAGGGAGTCACAAGGTGTGCAAAGATGGTGTGTGGAACAATGAGGATGGGAGGAAATAGAAGGAAGGGTAGTGAGTGGTGGGATGAGGAAGCAAGAAGGTTGTAGGAGAGAAGCGAGCATTCACAGATGGGTTACAAGATAGGATGAAGGAATCATATGAGAGGTACAAAGAAAATAAAAGAAAAGTAAAGCATAAGATAAAGGAGGCAAAGAGGAGAGCATATGTAAAATGAGGTAAGTGTATGAGAGAAAATTTTGTCAGTAATAAAAAGATGTTTTGGAAAGAAATTAAGAGTGGAAGACGAGGCGAATCAAGTAGTGAAGAAAAGGTAAGAGGTGCAGATGGAGGAATGATAATGGAAGAAAAAGGTAGTAAGAGGAAGATGGGCAGAGTATTTTAGAGAGTTACTAAATGTGAAGGAGGATAGAGAGTGAAAGATAGTTGGAGTGGGAAGTGCTAAGAAAATGGAGTGATGAGTGAGGAAAATGGAGGAGATATAAGGGAAGATGAGGTGAAAGTCGTTATTAAAATAATGAGAGCAGGTAAGGCACCTGGGTTGGATGGATGTCATGCAGAATGTCTGAAAAAAGGAGGTATAGTGATGGTGGACTGGCTGGTGAGGTTATTTAATGTTTGTTTAAGAGAGGATAGAGTGCTGGAGGACTGGAGGAGTGCCTGTATAGTTCCACTTTACAAGGGAAATGGGGACAAATGTGAGTGTAGTATTTTCAGAGGGATCAGCTTGTTAAGTGTAGTTGGGAAGGCTTATGGGAGGATCTTGATTGAGAGGATTAGGAGAGGAACAGAGGGAATAATTGTGAGGAACGGTGTGGATTTAGGACAGGTAGGGGTTGCATAGATCAGATTTTTGTGGTAAGACAGATATGTGAGAAAGCTATAGGAAAAGGTAAAGATGTTTTTTGGGCCTTTATGGATTTGGAAAAGGCTTATAACAGGGTAGACAGGAAGGTAATGTGGGAGGTATTACAGATGTATGGGATAGGAGGAAAGCTTTTAAGAGCAGTCAAGAGTTTTTACAAGAGTAGTAGAGCTTGTTTTAAAAGTAGAAATGGAGAGAAAGTGATTTGAGGTAAAGGTGGGACTTCACCAGGGATGTGTTATGTCACCTTGGCTGTTCAATTTATACATGGATGGGGTGGTGCAAGAGGTAAACATCAGGGTAATGGGTCAGGGATTGGAGATGGTTAAAGAAAATGGAGAAAAGTGGGAGATAAGTGAGTTGTTGTTTGCTGACGACACTGCGTTTGTGGTGGGATCAGAGGAGGGATTGAGGAAGTTAGTAACAGAGTTTGTGAAGGTGTGCAAAAGAAGTTGAAGATAAATATGGGTGAAAGTAAGGTGATGAGAGGTACAAGGAGAGAAAGTGGGAGCAGACTGGAGTTGAGTATCAAGGGAGAAAGACTGGAGAAAGTGGATACTTTTAGATACTTGGGTGCAAATGTGGCAGGAAAGGGAGTAGTGGATGTTGAGGTAGAATGTAGGTTGAGAGAAGCAAGTAAATGCCTTGGGAAATTAAAATGTGTAATGAGAAATAGATATTTGGGAATGGATGCTAAGAGGAGATTGTATGAAGGAGTGATTGTGCCAACAGCACTGAATGGGGAAGAAACATAAACATAAGAGAGGAAGAGAGAAGGAGTCTGAATGTGTTTGAGTTGAAATGCCTGAGAAGTATGATACGGGATACTAGGCTAGATAGAGTGAGAAGTGAGGAGGTGAACAGGGTTGGAAAGGGAGTTGGGAGATAGGGTTGATGAAAGAGTATTAGGATGGTTTGGACACATGGAAAGAGTGAGTAAAGAAAGATTAGTAAAAGAGGTGTGGAAGGAGTGAACATAAGGGGGCAACTAAGGATGAGATGGATGGATGGGCTTTGGGAAAGAGGGGAATGTCTTTTAAGGAAACATGGGAGAGGACAGAAGATAGGGGTGAATGGAGAATGGTTGTGTATGGATGATGCAGTGATGCATGAAGGGTAGTGGGTGGGGGATGGGGGTGAGAGAGTATGTGTGAAAAATAAATTGACGCAGCCAGAAAGAATTTCTCCCCGTCTTCTCCATTTCTGCATGAGGGGACAGAGAGGAGTGGGTTGTTGATTTAATGAAGTGGCCTTGTTGTGGATGTGGTGTGTCTTGCAACACTGCTTCTGACCCAGGGCAGTGGGTGAGATGCAGGAATGACCCATCATCCAGGAGGATCTAAGATGAGAGGGAGGGAGGGGGGTGGATGGGAGTGGAGTATGTGGGGATGGAATGGGTGGGAGTGGATTTTATGACTTTGTTTTTTTTTTACTACCTTCCTTGTAAGGGGGAAGATCACTATTATGTTAGTGGGGCCAATGATGGGTAACCACCAGTTGTTATCTTGCAAGATAGATTGGAGGGAATTATCTCTTAATCTATCTTCAGAACTTGTTAACACTCTGATATTCATATGTAGGTACATCATACTAAATTTCTGGCCTTGTCTCATGATCTCTTTGTATGAACTTCAACAATCCCCACCCCAGTCTTTTTTTTTCCATAAGGAAAGCCAATAACTGGTAGATACTACACTCCCCCCCCATAGAAATGATTGTCTGGGGGAAATGAAAAGTGTTTATAATATAAAGTTGTTGTAGAAATTATGAATATTTTCATTATTGCCATTGTTCATATATTGCATGTACTATATTTTGTTTCAGTGTTATTTTAGCAGGTGTTAGAGAGGTACACAAATATAATTTTATTTTATATTTCTTCTTTATAATCAGGTGAAACAGAGCACTATCAGTGAGTGCTCAGATGTGTCCTCAACCACCTCCTCCGTGACATCACTTCTCACTAAAATTGGCCCATCCTCTGCTCAGGATCGAAACCTTCCCAATGTTATTACAAGATTGAAAAATATAATTGACAACAGAGGATCGGTATGTAGTAGTAGTGATTTTTAAGTTAGTGTCCATACACTTCTTTAAATGTGCATACTTATTCATACTAGTTACACAAAACACGCCAGTTGTAAACAATTGGATTCCTGTGTAAAGTCAGTACAAAGTTAGATACTTGGAAAAAAAAAATCATATTTATTTGGCTGGATATTCATTTGTCCATGATTCATGTCAGTGTATCATGAAATGTACAGTAGAACTTCTAAGAACCAGAGTCTCCTGTACCTCCCATGAAAAAAAAATTGCACAGTTGTCTGTGTTATGTTAGTGTGAGACTGTTTCTATGTTATCAACTTGTAGTAGTAGGATGAGGGGAGCAGTTCATAGTTATCAGCTCACACTATATGCAAATGAGAAATAGACATTTGGAAATGGATGCTGAGAGGAGATTGTATGAAGGAGTGATTGTACTGACAGCACTGTATTGGGTAGAAACATGGAACATAATAGAGGAAGAGTTTAAATGTGTTTGAGATGAAATGCCTGAAAAGTATGGTAGGGGTTGCTAGGCTGAATAGAGTGAGAAGCAAGGATGAGAACAGGGGTGGAAAGGAAATTGGGAGATAGGATTGATTGATGAAAGAGTATTGGGATGGTTTGGACATATGGAAAGAATGAGTGAAGAAAGATTAGTAAAAGGTGTGGAAGGCAGAGGTGGAAGGAGTGAACATGAGGGGGCGACCAAGGATGAGATGGAGGTATAGGGTAAAAGGAGCATCGGGAAAGAGGGGAATGTCTGTTGAGGAAGGAAAGGAAAAGACAAAAGATAGGGATGAGTGGAGAATGGTTGTGATGCATGGGTGGGGGATGGGGGGTGAGGGAGTATGTGTGAATGATATTTTGATGCAGCCCGAAGGGATTTCTCCCTATCTTCTCTTTTTTCCTGCATGAGGGGATGGAGAGGGAAGGTTGCTGATTAAATGAAACAGCCTTGCTGTGGATGTACTGTGTTTTGCTATATTGCTTCTGACCCAGGGCAGTGGGTGAGATGTAGGGATGACACATCATCCAGGAGGAGCCAAGATAAAAGGGAGGGAGGTGGTTGAATGAGAGTGGAGTATGTGGGGATGGAATGGGTGGGAGTGGATTTTATTCCTTTGTTTTTGGCTGTCTCCCTTGTAAGGGGGTAAAGCCATTGGTATATGTATTTTTAATATATCCAAAGGTGGAGGAAGTACAGTTGGAGTTGATAGAGATCTTGGGCCCTCCCCAAATTGAGGTAAGGATGGTGATGGGTTTTGATAATGGATGGATAGGAGATGATTCACTTTTGCATCTGTCTTACAAGACTACCAATTATTAATTCCAGATAGAAGAAAAGGGTTGTAGAAGTAATAAACACTATCATTTAAAGATTAATTATTGTAAAATACATACATATACCAAAGGCTTTTTTCCCCCTTACACAGGGGGTAGCAAAAAAGAAAAAGGCATAGAAACCACGTAAAATGGTATTGGGAATTAACCTTGAAAATATCTTTTGTTTATTGAAACATAAGAATTTAAGTACAACTTGATAATTCCGCTCAGCATGTTCATTTACATATTGTATGCATACACTTGTACTTAGGGATACAAGATGGAAGTATGAGTGTAATATTGTTGTGAAATTTAATTCAGTCAAATTCAACATGATACTTATACTCAAATTCATATCTTGCAGACACCACAACAGTATAAAGATTCAGATTTCAAGCAATATTGGATGCCAGATAGTGTCAGCAGAGAATGTTATGAATGCGAAGAAAAATTTACCACTTTCCGAAGGAGACACCATTGCCGTGTGTGTGGCCAAATATTCTGCTCACGATGTTGCAATCGGATGATTCCTGGGAAAGTCATTGGATACACAGGTAAAGTATTGGTTTTCATCATGATCACTACATACATACACATACATTGAAACATGGACTGGAATGGACATCTAAAGTGAGCTCCAAAACACAGCACTTTTTCAATAAATTTTGAGGAAACACCTAGCTTGTTTATGCGATAGGGAGCTATGTTTATTGAGTGACTGAAATGGTAAAATAGAGTAAATTCACTCAGTGAATCACATACATACATATACCAAAGGCTTTATCCCCCATATAAGGGAGGTAGCCAAAAAACAAAGGCATAAAAACCACTCCCACCCATTCCATCCCCATCACACTCCACTCCCCTCTACCCTCTTCCCTCCCTCTTATTATGGCACCTCCTGGATGATGGGTCATCCCAGCACAAAATGGAAAACAATGAAGAAGAAAGACATAAATATAGTGAACCAACAAACAGAAGACTGGATGTAAACAGAGTGGAATCACCATTAGGGGTCAAACCAAAAAAGACTATATAATTATTGGATAAAAAATAGAAAGGAGAACAGTGGAGGAGTCATTTTTTGACTAAAAAAGGTTTAGAGGTGTTGCAGTATGGCTGAGGTTGCTGAGAGAAAAAACAGGAACCAAGTTTGCTCTTTATTGAGAGCTCAACAGACAAACGTAAACAAGCAAAGATTGATGTCATAGTATAAGTACCTGAACAAAAACAAAAGACATCTACGTAGGATCCAAACATATAAACAATACCAACAGATGCTATAGAGCATCAAAACATATTTCAGAGTATTAAACATATGAGAATCACACGGTATGTAAGGAACCTACAGCACCAGTATACAGTTCTTATACATCAACACAAAGTCTATTGTAAAATAAGAATAATGCAATAATACAATTAATCTGAATTTACCACATCCCTTTTCCCTTATTGAAAAAGGAGTATCAATAGGAACATAACTGAAACGTTAATCTTCATAATGAAGACATTACAACACCAAAATTAGATTCAATCTATCAGGCGGTTTCACAACTCTGCTAGACCTTTTCACAGGTTGTGGACCTGGTACATTAACAGGACTATCAAAATTATCAACATTTACAGAAGAATTTCCATCAGCCATATCAATTACTTCTGAACTAGAAGGACAGTGTCCTTGACCTGAAGAAGACATAGACACAAAGGGGTTACTGCTACATGAGTTATCTTTAGGTACAGTGTCATCACTGGGAACAGTTGGTGTATATCTAGGCATTAGTTGATCAGAATGTCTTTTCCCAACAATGTTACCAAAATCCTTTAACATAACCTTGTAATTCCTCACACCTAGAACTTCAATTACTTTCCCTTCCAACCATGAATGACCTTTGCCATAATTCTTTACAAAAACAGCATCATCGATCTTATATTCAAACTTCTCAAACTTACACTCTTCTTCCAAAACCCTTTCCTTCTTATTTTGTGGTTTAATTTTCTCAATAATACCTCTGAAGTTTCTGTTAAACATTAGCTCAGCTGGAGCTTTACCTGTGGAACAATGGATTGAACGTCTTTAATTATATAAAAATCTACAGACTCGGGTTCGTATATCACCTTCCTTAAATTTAGTTAATCTTTCCTTGAAAGTTTTTACAGTCCTCTCAGCTAAACCATTAGATGATGGGTTATAAGGGGCAGGAGTCATATGTATAATTCCATTCTTTTTAAAGAAAGTCTCAATTTCCTCAGATACAAAAGATGAAGCATTATCTGAAACCACAATGTCAGGTAACCCAAAATTACAAAAAGTTTTTCTCAACATAGAAATTGTTACTGAAGGTGTTGTAGACTTTGTTACATGAACATCCATAGATTTAGAGTGTGAATCTACAATCACTAAAAAATAATTTTCATTGATTGGACCTGCATAGTCCATATGGAGTCTACACCAAGACTTACCCGTCTCAGGCCAAGATAAGGTAACTTCCTGAGAACCTTGAACATTTTTAAAACAAATTGAACAGGCTTTAGTAACTTCTGATATATCTTGGTCTAACTTAGGCCACCATATCCAATTTCTGGCTTCAGCCTTCATAGCGCTGATACCATTATGGCCTACATGAAGCTGTGAAAGTACACTACCTCTTAACTCAGCCGGTATAACAACTCTATTCCTAAATAGCAACACATCTTCATATATACTTAAATCTGCTTTAACTTCTGCATATTCAGAAATAACAGGATCAGATACCCAACCAAATTTAACACACTGAAACACTTTACTCAAAACAGGGTCACTCTTTGTCATAACCTTAACCCTTTCATAGGAAATATTTTGATCTTCCCAATTTTCAACAAGATTCACATACTCAGCAGGTGTATGTGAGTCTAAAACAGAATCTGACACAGGCAAATGGCTCAGGGCATCTGCCACAACATTTTCTTTGCCAGACTTAAAACATAAATTGTAATCATACTGGGATAATAATAATGCCCAACGCTGTACTCTTGCATTTACATTGACAGGAATCTGTTTGTCTTTACCAAATAAACCAAGTAGAGGTTTGTGATCTGTACGGATCACAAACTTATGGCCAAGTAAAAAATACTTAAACTTAGTTACAGCATACACTAACACTAGAGCTTCTTTGTCCAACTGAGAATAATTTAGCTCAGCAGCAGACAGCTTCTTACTTGCAAAGTAAACTGGTCGTGAACAACCATTAATTTCTTGTATTAACACATCCTACTCCAACTGGTGAAGCATTTACCTCAACAATAACATCAAAATTGGCAAGTAAATCAGATTTGGCTAACTCTTCCTTAACAGTAATAAATGCATTTGCTTCAACAGAAGACCACTTAAATTTTGCATCTTCAGTAAATCATACAGTGGAGCTAATACACTCGAAAAATTTCTCACAAACCTACAATAATAAGTTACTAGACCCAAAAATGATTGAACTTCACCTACAGACCTTGGTATAGGTGCTTCTAAAATAGCAGCAAGTTTCCTTGGTGAAGGTTTTATGCCATCACCTGAAATGACATAGCCTAAGTATTCTAAGGAGCTGGTATTCAGAACAGTTTTCTTTTTGTTAATAGCAACATTATGTTTCTGAAAAACCTTCAACACTATCTAATCTCTTATCATGCTCCTCTTTAGTCTCACCACCAACAAATATATCATCCAAGAAGGCAACTACTCCATCTATATCCATCAATAACTTGGATATCAATCTTTGGAAGATGGCAGGAGTTGATGCAAGACCAAAGGGTAATCTTTTATATTTAAAAAGACCTTTATGAGTATTAATAACAATTCTTGACTTTCATCATCTACTGGCACCTGTAAATAAGCATCCTTTAAATCAATTTTTGAAAATATCTTGCTTTTACCAACAACAGCAAGGATTTCATCAACCTTTGGCAAAGGGTACTGGTCACATGAAATACTTTTTAATTCCTTGAAATCTACACAAAAACGCATTGACTTTTTGTCAGCTTTTAACACTGGTACAATTGGAGCTGCCCAAGTACTAGAATTTACTGGTTCAATGATATTGTTATCAACTAACTCATCTAAAGCAACTTCTACTAATTTTCTGTAGTGGTAGGGCACAGGCCTTGCTTTTTTCCAACTAGGCACAGCACCGCCCTTTAGGTGTACCTTTGCTACAACACATGAAATTGGCAATCTAGAATCAGCTGAAAAATTATCTAATTGTACCTTGGAATCCAAAACATTAACTCCTCCCTCTATACCTGTGAGTGCAATACCAATGTTAGGCATGAAATCTCTTCCACATAAGTTTGAGTTATTAGACTCAACTACATACAAACTTTGAAATACATTGTGACCATTATAAAACACATTTGCATAAACCTTACCCAAAACCTGCAAATCATTATTACCATAAGCCTTTAAAATTTTATCACTAGGCTCCACAGTTAAATTCAATTTCTTAACCCAATGCAAGGTTATGGTAGACACACTGGCTCCACAGTCAATCTCATAAGGCACATTATGACATTCAATAATAATATCAACTTTATTTCTCACTGGCAAAACATTACCTACAACACTGTGTACAGGTTCATGTTAAAAATTAACACCAACCACTTCTGGAAGGCTAGGTCTATCCATTAAATGTAACAACTGATTATCATCACTACCAGTATCTCTTCCTGAGAAATTTCCTCGAAAACCATATTAGTTTTCTTTTTATCAAACCTCTTGTTTTTGTTCAATTTTCCAAAAGATCCTTTCTGGGCACTGTGAGGCTTACCTTGGGAACCTATGTATTTAGCAGAAAAAGTCTTATCAAAACAGCACACTCTTTTGAGGTATCCCTTCGTGTTACATACTGAACATTTTAAATGTGAAAAACGACAGTTCTCACTTTTGTGTGGATACCCACAATGCTTACAACCTTCTTTTTTCTGACTATTGAAAAATTCAGAACTAACCCCCACTTTCTTCACTTTAGTAGTTGGGAGCTTTTCCCCAACAAAAGCTTTTTCAAAATTTAAAATCTTCTCTAAAGTGTCCATGGAAGACATGGTTTGCAAATCTAAATTCTCAGCCACCAAGTTTGGGAAAAACACTTCAGCATCCGCAGCCATAAATAACACAATGTAGCACATGTTTTGTTTATTTGTATTTTTTCATGTTTATATATGTATTACGTGTCACTGAATCCAAATATCACATTATTTTTGACGTAACATCGATATTTCTTTATTTATTCTTGATTTTATATTTTATTGTTATATACGCAACCTTTCTCTACAGTAGTTAATTGATTCAATCTACTTTAGCATTCTAAGGATAATTATACAACATCTAGTATTTTTTTCATAATATGAAGTGTATTTATGAGCTTCAATATTAGTAAGAACAAAATAAACAACACAACTTTGCACTGCAAGTGTTTTGATGACTCTTCTCATGATTAGAAGTGCTTTGACGATCGAGATTTTCTAGAATGCATGCTTTCGTCTTTTCTGACTAGTGACCATATGTAATCTCCCATCATAGCAGTATTCCATCGTCCTTGATATCTTCTTTCCATAGTTGCGATATCCTGATGAAATCTCTCGCCATGCTCCTCACTGACAGCCCCCAAGTTTTCTCCTAGTAGATTCCATTCTTTCATCCTTGATGTAAGAAGCTCAGCTCCTGACTTAGTAAGACCTAAGTCTCTGATTAAGTCATCTAGCTCACTCTGACTTGGAAAGTGAGGCTCCGAAGTCATTCTTGGTGCGAAATCTTCGTCTCCCATTTCATGGCTGCTGCTACCTGCTGACCCTTCAGATGAAATTTCCATTGCATCTTCCATCTGGAAAGAAAGAAATAACTAAATATAGCAACTTCAACAAAGACGAATAGCATTAGTATTCCATATATCTTTAGGAAAGTGAATGTATATTAAGTACTTAATATTGAAGTTAATTAAAAGTAAAGAGAGTATGATAAAAATAAACTTGCATTTTCTGGTGGTTGTGGTACTGGTAAGCTATCATCATGTGGGACAGGTGCTCTAGATGATGGTATGTCTGGATACTGCAGAGCTTGTCTTCCTTTCACTTTCCTGTACTTCGTCACATCAATCATACAAAAGTAGCAGTCGTCGTGATGGTTCTTCGGCTCTCTCCATATTCTAGGAATGGCAAAAGGCATTGCCCTTCCTGTACCTCTCAGCCATCTTTCTAGAGTAGATCGGCAGCTTCCACATATCACATGAGGTGCCCATGGCTTGTCCTGGTCACCCATGGGCATTCCGAAATAGAGTCTGTACGCTATCCACACTTTAGCACCTCTCACGATCTTATGTAGTACTTGTTTTTTCCCAATATAATAACCACACACATAGCAAAATGTATCAGGAGAATTTTCACATCCTCTAGTAGCCATCTTAACAGGTAAATAGTTCAGTCATTGATCTGAAAGAGAAAATTAGATAAACATTTAGTAGCAGACCACATAACAATTCCAAAATATACATGGTAACATTGAAATTATATGTATTTCTATAACGGTCGATGATACAGAAAAAATAATTGCATATTTGAAATCAGCAGGAAAAATGGATTAATAAACTCTAAAAAAAAATACAATAAACAAAACTTTTGAAAAAAAATGTTACGTTGTGTAATTGGTCTCTCACTTGTGCATCAAATAAAGTACCAAAACTACAATCCTTGGCTAGATTTTTTAAGTCAGCATACAAGTCTCTTAAACTTTCATCAGATTTTTTCTTTCTCTTCTGAAATCTGATTAAACTCCGATGATAGCTAGGCTTAACCTTATAATGTGATTCTAAAAGGTTCACTAAATCACTATAGTTCTTTACATGAGGTAAATCAGGCGAACTCAGGGAGGCTAAGGTACTATAAGTTTCACTTCCTAACGAAACTAATAAAGAATTTTTCTTCTTGGCATCATCTGTGATTCCATTATGTGCAAAATGAGCGTGCAACATGCTTAGCCAAATCTCCCATCTAATTTTCTTGGGGTCAAAACAGTCAATCTTACCTGAGTTATTGGCCATGGTAAATGAACTGTAGCAAATCCTGTTTAATCCTTGTGAAACAATTAACTAGTACATACATATACCAAGGCTTTTTAATCCTTACAAGGGAGGTAGCTAAAAAGGAAAAGGCATAGAAACCATTCCCACCCATTCCATCCCTGAATACACTCCACACCCCTCCACCGTCCCTCTCATCTTAGCACCTCCTGGATGACGGGTCATCCCTGCACCTTGTCCACTGCCCTGGGTCAGAAGCAGTGTCGCAAGACACAGCACATCCACAGCAAGGCCACTTCATTAAATCGGCAACCCCCCCCCTCTCCGTCCTCCCATGCATAAAAGGAGAAGACGGGGAGAAATCCCTTCGGGCTGCGTCAATTTTGCTCACACATACTACCTCACCCCCCATCCCCTGGCCATTCCACCTCATGCATCACAACATCATCCATATACAACCATTCTCCATTCACCTCTGTCTTCTATCCTCTTCCGTCCTTCCTCAACAGACATTCCCCTCTTCCCCAAAGCCCCCTTCACCCCATCCATCCACCTCATCCTAGGACATCCCCTCATGTTCACTCCTCCACATCTGCCTTCCATACCTCTTTTACTAGTCTTTCTTCACTCATTCTTTCCATGTGTCCAAACCATCCTAATACTCTCTCATCAACCCTATCTCCCAGCTCCCTTTCCACCCCCATTCTTCTCCTCACCTCCTCATTTCTCACTCTATCTAGCCTAGTAACCCCCATCATACTTCTCAGACACCTCATCTCAAACACATTCAAACTCCTTCTCTCTTCCTCTCTTATGTTCCATGTTTCTGCCCCATACAGTGTTGTTGTTGTTGTTGTTGTTGTTGTCGTCATTCCCTAGACTCTCTCCGAGCAGTCCCGTCTCCCCAAGGAATGCCACAGCCGAAACTGGGTTTTCCCACAAATCCTTTATAGATTGTATGTTGTGTTGTTTGCGTGCATGATTGTGTATAATGCAGTCTTCCATTATGTGTTGTATGGTATGGGGTGAAGTGTTACATCCTGGGCAGCTGTTCACAATGCGGTCATCCAGCCTCTTCTGGCAGCTTAGAAGTGCTGGGTGGTGGCCACACCGCAGTCTGGCCAGGTGGACTCTGTCCTTTCGTGGGAGAGAGGATTCAGAAAGGTGGATATCAGGGGGTCTGGCATGCAGCAGTGTGTTGTCTTTCAGTGTGTTAATGGAATGGTGAGTGATATGATTATGAATATGTTTCCGGAGGCTGGTATTTGGTGGTTGTGGAGGAAGAGAAGAGAGTAACTGTGTGTGATACAGGTCTTTGGGTGTTGTTTTAATGTGCTGTTGGCACAATCACTCCTTCATACAGTCTCCTCTTAGCATCCATTCCCAAATGTCTATTCCTCATTACACTCTTCAATCCACCAAGGCATTTACTCACTTCTCTCAATCTATATTCTACCTCCACCTTCACTCCACCTTTTCCTGCCACATTTGCACCCAAGTATCTAAAACTATCCACTTCCTCCAGTCGCTCTCCCTTAATGCTCACTTCCAGTCTACTGCCCCTTTCACCCCTTGTACATCTCATCACCTTACTTTTACCCACATTTATCTTTAGCTTTCTTCTATCACATACTCTCCCAAACTCTGTCACCAACAATTAACTAGTAGCCTACTAAATCAAGGCTATCTGTAAATCGGTAGTAGTGGCATGGGTGCACATGATAGCAGGCATCAGCGAGAAAAAATATCTTCATCCTTGTATATCTCGTCTATCAGTGGGAAAGGCAGCTATTTCCGTCTTTCAAAATAGTAACCGGTCCATCCACAAACAATTCCTCAAATCCTCGTCGCCACTGTTGCAGTATGGCTGAGGTTGCTGAGAGAAAAGACAGGAACCAAGTTTGCTCTTTATTGAGAGCTCAACAGACAAACGTAAACAAGCAAAGATTGACGTCATAGTATAAGTACCTGAACAAAAACAAAAGACGTCTACATAGGATACAAACATATAAACAATACCAACAGATGCTATAGAGCATCAAAACATATTTCAGAGTATTAAACATATGAGAATCACAAGGTATGTAAGGAACCTACAGCACCAGTATACAGTTCTTATACATCAACACAAAGTCTTGTAAAATAAGAATAATGCAATAATACAATTAATCTCAATTTACCACAAGAGGTGACAAAGATAACAGAAGGAGACAATAATGTGGAATTGATTATGATAAAAGTTGAAAACAGGGACATGAAAAATGGAAAATTTGCACTAATGTATGTGCCCCTAAAAACATATTCTTGGACTGAGAGTGACCACTCCAAAATGCTGGAAGACACAAAGCATGCATTAAATGAATTACTAAAAGAAGGAGGGAACATAGTAATCATGGGTGACTTTAACTCCAAAGAAATGTGTTGGGAAGAGATGACAATGAAAGGTGGAGAGGACCTTTGGGGAAATATACTACTGGATATGACCATTGAATATACAATGACTCAGTGTTTGAAGGGGAATACCAGATATAGAAACAATGAGGAACTGTTGAGACTAGACTTAATATATATAACAGAGCCAGATAAAATGGAATACAAGACACCAATTGGGAAGAGTGACCACATATTAATTGAGTTTGAACTAAAAGAGGAAGTTGATTTGGGAGGAAATGAGAAACACATAAAAGGTAGACTAATGAACAACAAAATGGATTTTGAGAAACTTGGAAAATTCTTTCAAAAAGTGAATTGGGAAAACTTCTTTAATGAAGAAACAAAGATGGGAGAAAAATGGAATATATTTAAAGAAATTTCTAAAGAAAGAATAGATAAATACATACCAAAGCAGAAGCAAAAAAGGGTGTACATTAAGTGCTGGTATAACAAAAAATGTAGTGAGGCGAAAGATAGACAAAGCTTGGAAAAAATGGAAAAAGGAAAAAAATGAGTAAGTGGCAAATATATATCAAACTGAGAAATGAATATGTGAAAATACACAGAGAAGAAAAACGAAACTATGAAAATGACATTATAGATTATTATACAGATATGTGAATGGTAAATTGAAAAATAAACAAAAATAGTAAAACTGCATCAAGGAAATGAAGAATATATACTGTAGAAGATGAAGAAATGGTGGAGGTTATAAAGAAACATTTCAAGTCTGTATTCACAATAGAAAATGCATATAACTGGGAAGAATAAAAAGGTAGAAAGATCCCCCCCCAATGAAAGAAATAAATGTAATACAAAAAGAAATAAGGGACCAAATAATAAACCTTGACGTCAGAAAATCACATAATCCAGATGGAATTGCAAATTGGATATTAAAAGAATGTATAAATGAGCTGGAGGATAAGATATATAAAATAATAGATTGCTCACTCAAGGAAGGAAAGTTACCACAAGATTGGAAAAATTATATTGTACCAATATATAAAGAGGGAGATAAGGAAGACCCAACAAACTATAGACTGATCTCCCTTACAAGCACAGTAGCTAAAGTATGTGAAAAAATTATCAAAAGTAGATGGATTAAATATCTGCAAGAAAATAAGATATTGAATCCAAAACAATTTGGCTTTAGACAAGGAAGATCTTTTGCTACCAACTTAATTTGTTTTTATTCAAAGCTAATAAACATAATACAAGAAAGGGATGGGTGGGCAGATTGTGCTTTTCTAGATTTACAAAAGGCATATGACAAAGTACATACCTTTACCAAAGACATTTTTCCCCCTTACACAGGAGGTAGCCAAAAAGCAAAGGCATAGAAACCACTCCCACCCATTCTATCCCTTACATACTCCGCTCTCCTCTACCCTCTTCCCTCTTTCTTATCTTGGCACCTCCTGGATGACAGGTTATCCCTGCTTCTTGCCCACTGCCCTGGGTCAGAAGCAGTGTTGCAAGACACAGCACAAATGCCCAGGATGTAAAACTTCACCCTATAATATTTAACACACCGTGGAAGACTGCTTATACACAATCATGCACACAAACAACACAACATACACCCCATAAAGTATTTGTAGGAAAACCCTATTTTGGCCGTGGCATTCCTTGGGGAGACAGGACTGCTTGGACAGACAGTCTAGGGAACAACAACAACAATAGTCCCTGTCTACCCTGTATAACCCTTTTCCATAAAGACCCAAAAAACATCCTTACCTTTTCCTATAGCTTTCTCGTATATCTGTCTTACCACAAAAATCTGATCTAAACCCCTACCTGTCCTAAACCCATACTGTTCCTCACCAATTACTCCCTCTCTTCCTCTCCTAATCATCTCAATCAAGACCCTCCCATAAGCCTTCCCAACTTCACTTAACAAACTGATCCCTCTGAAACTACTACACTCACACTTGTCCCCCTTTCCCTTGTAAAGCGGAACTATACAGGCACTCCTCCAGTCCTCCAGCACACTACCCTCTCTTAAACAGACATTAAATAACCTCACCAGCCAGTCCACCATCACTGTACCTCCTTTTTTCAGACATTCTGCATGACACCCATCCAACCCAGGTTCCTTTAACTGCTCTCATAATTTTAACAACTGCCTTTACTTCAGCTTTCCTTATTTCTCCTCCATTTTTCTCACTCATCACAGTCATTTTCTTAGCACTTCCCACTGCAACTACCTTTCCCTTCCTATCCTCCTTCACATTTAGCAACTCCCTAAAATACTCTGCCCATCTTCCTCTTACTGCCTTCTCTTCCATTATCATCTCTCCATCTGCACCTCTTACCTTTTCTTCACCACTTGATTCACCTCCTCTTCCTCTCTTAATTTCATTCCAAAACATCTTTTTATTACTTTCAAGATTTTCTGTCATACTCTTATCCCATTTCACATCTGCTCTCCTCTTTGCCTCCTTTATCTTATGCTTTACTTCTCTTTTCTTTGTACCTCTCATATGATTCCCTCATCCTATTTTGTAACCAATCTGTGAAAGCCCGCTTCTTCTCTCTTACAACCTTGTTTCCTCATCCCACCACTCACTACCCTTTCTTCTATTTCCTCCCGTCCTCCTTGTTCCACACACCATCTTTGCACACCTTATGACTCCCTCCTTGAACCATCCCCATTCCTCCTCCACTCCTAGTTCTATTCTATCCTTCACTCCCTCCCACTCCTCTTTCAGCTTCTTCTTGCACTTCTTCTCATTTTCTTTTTCATTTAAGCAGTTCACTCTAAGCACCTCCCTACCTTCTGTCCTCTCCTTTAGTGTGAGGTGATGACCTGAACATAGTTATACCAGTGCAGTTCTTACTTGTATTGGGAGTGTTTTCTTGGTTGCATTTATTTCTGGTGGAGTTAGATGAAGAATAGAATTTGGAGGTCTGTTGAGTGTTTTGTTGTTGGGTGTGTATATGTTTTTGTATTGATGTATTGTAGGATAGTATAGTCATATGTTCATGAAGAAGAATACCAAGACTGAATACATCAGGGTGTAATAAAATGAACATATAAATGATAGTTTACTTCAATTTTGTTTTTAAGGTGAACTTCGAGTTTGCACCTACTGCTGCAAAGTTGTCCTCTCATATATCCAGTCCAACAACCTTGCTGCAGATCTGACAGAAGATTTACGAGCTTTGCAGGAAGACTTGCAGCATCCCACTGGCTGGGGTAGTGCAAATTCAAGTGGAGAGTCAACTGGCAATGGTGGAGGCAACCACACCCCACTTGCCACTCCCAGGGGAACTCTCAGGAGAAGGCCATCCCTTGGTTTTCAGGAAGAACGATATGCCACAAGGAATAGGTAAATAGAACTTTCACATACTTTATTTCAATGAGGATGTTCCTTACAAGTAAATGAGTGGGATTTAGAAAGATTACTTTATTCTTTTCATTATCAGATAGATTTGTCATTTGTTGATGACTGTCTTAAAGTCAAAGGGTCTGTGGTGTGTGTAATTCTCCATAGTCTTGGATCACATATTGGATCTGTGATTGACAGCTAGTTCTGTTTTGGATAAGATCCCAGAGCTCATGTATGGCCCAATCTAAGGGTAATGCTATGGCCTTACATACACACATACACTCATCTCCTTGCCCAGCAGTGATGGAGTACTTGATTGCAGTGTTGTGCTACTCCTCAGTCTTGGGCAGTAACTTTAACTTGGACTAGCTGGAACACTGAGTTAGTTGTTAAGTGTGGTACCACACAATACTCCCATTGTTGCAGCCAAAAATGTATTAACTTTCAGAATTATAGTAGATATTTTCCTTGGAGGTGTAGTCTGGATGTCATCTGGTTTGGTCACTTCAGAGAAGTCTGATAAATCTGATATATTAACCTCTTCAGTATGAGTCAAATTCTTGTGGGCAGCATTGGCTGCCTGATGTGCAGTGATTCAATGATGCATCACAATACTAGCATTATAAAATATAAAGTTACAGCTGTATTACTCATTCTCTTTCACTCTGAATATTAATAACCACAGAAAACATGATTGAGTCAGTTCACAGAATACAGTGGTCGCTCAGCTACAACTACAAAATAAATATAATT
Source organism: Oratosquilla oratoria (assembly GCF_046742065.1). NCBI lineage: Eukaryota > Metazoa > Arthropoda > Malacostraca > Stomatopoda > Squillidae > Oratosquilla > Oratosquilla oratoria. The sequence continues at coordinate 1,501,534 of NC_134782.1, forward strand.
AAGCTACTGATGCTGACATCATTGTATACCCACTTGCACCTTATGATGCCTATATAGATGTCATTGAATGGAAGGGGTTAAACACTTTCATTGTGGCATTCTTTTCATCTACATCATAATCTATTTCTGAGTAGATGAGTAGGGAGGGGATCAAAAAGTGAAGATATGGGGATAAGCCAGCTACCCCTTTTAGGCCCTGATGTAGAAGAGTTGTGCCTTGCTGCATTGCTTTTAACCTGAGCAGTGTGGTGGAGGATGGGGATGGGACTCTTCATCCTCAAGGTGCTAAGGTAGAAGGGTGGGGAGAATGGATTTTTACTTGTTTATATGTGTGTGTGCTTTGACTATGACACCCTCATTATAATGGGGAAGGGCCTTTGATATATATATATATATATATATATATATATATATATATATATATATATATATATATATATATATTGGAGTAGGCACATCCAAGGTACTTCATGCTATGTGGTTATTTTGATGTAGCACCATTATGTCACAATATTTAATGACTTCTGATAGTACAGTCTCTTTAAAATCTTGTCATTTTACTAAATATGATTTAATCTTGAAAGTGTCCTTTTCTTAAAAACCTTGTCATTTGTCAAAGTAATCAGTACAATCCAGTCTTATAATTTACTGGTAAATTGTGCATCAGTGACTAGGGTTGATAAGAATTACTCATTCATACTTCTTTGTGTAAAGGTTTCCGAGTGGAGAATATCCAGTGTATAGTAGTCAGCGTGAGGATGAACAGATGACTGCTGAGAGACAGCTCCTCTTGAGAGATTCGCAGCAGTTGCAAACCCTGTGGTCACAACTCATTGCAGATCCATCGGGTATCCATTTAGGGTCCCACAGGCACAGGCTAAAGTCCTTCAATGACTGTTTTGTAGGACGTGATCTTGTACAGTGGCTCATCGTAAATGACAAAGCTTCCAGCAAGTGAGTTGTAATTATAGTTTTGTCTTCAGTTCTGATTTATTAGTCTTTATAGAATATGGTGATTATTGAACAGATTTTAGTTGTATTTAGGACTTTATATTGAATTTCAATATTCCAGGGCATCAGCTGTTGCCATTGGCCAAGCACTTTTAGAAGTTGGGTATATTGTGTGTATATCACAACCAGAACAAGTGTTTGTTGCTGATTATGTTTTATACCGTCCACTTCGACCATCAGATGGGTCAGAAGAAACAATGATTCCTCAAGCTAACAGTCAGCGCTATGAAGGTGGCCAAGAACCTCTCTGGTTTAAGCAGATTACTGTTTGTGGAAATTCTTCAGGTAATAAATATAACCCTTAGTTTTTGTATATTTAATGCTTTTTTTCCAGCTATGGAATATTTCCTCAAAGAGTTGCTAACTACTCATGCTTTCCATATGTAAGAATTGTTATGGAAGGAGAATATGACAAGGCCATATGAAAGATGAGATACAAAGAGCATTGAAAGCTGGCAAAGCACCTGAGTTAGACAGGTGTTACATGGAGTGTCTGACAAACGGAGGTAGTTATAGTGGATTGGCTAGTGAGGCTATTTAATGTGTGCCATAGGACTGTAGGAGTACTTGTATAGTTCCACTTTACAAAGAAAATGGGAACAAATATGAATGTAGTAGCTTTAGAAGGAGCAGTCTGTTGTAGTTGAAAAGGCAGGTATGAGGATGTTAACCACTTCAGTACGGGACTTAAATCTCGCGGGCAGCAACCAATGCCAGCCGTATGACGTAATGTAATAATATTTGCATAATAAAATATAGTCGCCGCTTATATCGATCGTTCTCTCTTTCACCCGCGAATTTTGAAAACCTCAGAGAATGGGATTCAGGGCGCATTTGGGAGAATGTAAAAACACAGGGGCGACTACAATAAATATAATCAAGACGCCGATATGGCAGCGTCGCGAATCCACTTGCTCCTCATGACGCCTACGTGTGCGGCACCGTATGGAAGGGGTTAATTAAGAGGAAGGGAAGAGAGGGAGTAAGTGGGTGTATGAACTGCATGTTATTGTGCAGTATCATTTGCACAGTAGCATGTAGACAGTGCTTTAGGGATTTTGAGTGCCTCTGTGGACTAGACCCACATTATTTTGTCCATGCTAGAGTAAAATCTGTACTCCTAGTCTAGAGCAGTGGCTTTTAATGTTTTTCCTTGTTCACAGCCCCTTCAAATCACAAACCAGTTCTTGCATTCTCTTCTAGAATGGATTAAAAAAACAACACTGATACTGTGTGTACGTACATATACCAAGGGCTTTTTCCCCTTTACAAAGGGGGTAGCCAAAGTCAAAGGCATAAATCCACATCCCTACCCATACTCCATTACCATTTACCACCCCTCCCTCTTTTCTTGGCTCATCCTGGATGATGGGTCATCCCTGCATCTCACCCACTGCCCTAATGCCTTCCTGTCTACCCTGTCATAATTCTTTTCTAAATCCATAAAGGCTCACAAAACATCCTTACCTTTTCCTAAATCTTTCTCACATATCTGTCTTACCACAAAAATCTGAACCATGCAACCCCTACCTGTCCTAAACCCACACTGTTCCTCACCTATTACTCCCTCTGTTTCTCTCCTAATCCTCTCAATCAAAACCCTCTTATAATCCTTCCCAAATACACTCAACAAATTGATCCCTCTGAAACTACTACACTCACACTTATCCACTTTAGCCTCGTAAAGTGAAGTGGAACTATAGAGGCATTTTTCCAGTCCTCTGGCACTCTACCCTCTTTTAGACAAATATTAAACAACCTCACCAGCTAGTCCACCATCACTGTACCTCTGTTTTTTAGATACTCTGCATGACACCCATCCAACTCACATGCCTTATCTGCTCTCATAATTTTAATAACTGCTTTCACCTCATCTTTCCTTATTTCTCCTCCATTTTCCTCATTCATTAGTATAGATACATATATATACACACATATATGCATGTGTATGTGAATATGATAACAATTTTATGTGTATGATATATATATATATATATTTTTTTTCTTTTCTTTTTCAGAAAATTACCAAGATCCTCAAGAAAGTTTGAGTACCAGTTTACGAAAAGAAGAGTCTAGAGCTAGTGTTGATACAATATCCTCTCTTACGTCATCTTCATCTAATTACTGTCTAGACCTCAACCTTCAGGATAATGTTGTGTCTGTCAAGAAACCACAGGAGTCAAGGTATATGAGGTGGTTGTATTTTATAATTTAGGGTTTGCTTGAATTTCTTGAAATTCTTCAATTTTAGATGTGTTGGTTGATAGAAGGAATTAGGTGTGAGTGGAGAGTGGTTGTGATTAGATGAAAATTGACATTCTGAAAATTCTTAATTGGATGAGGGGAAGTTATTATGTAGTGAAGCAGTAGAAGTAAACCAGCTTTGGCTGTCGGCCCCTTCTGTGGTGGAGGTGTTGTGTCTTATTGAATTGCTTCTGACCTGAGTAGTGGCTGGGGACAGGGATGACTCTTCATATATAAGGAGCTAAGATGGAGGTGGACTACAAATAGGTTTTGGTTGAGTGTGGAATGGATGAAGGGTGAGTGTATGCATTGAGTAGGACACTCTCTGTATAAGGGAGAAAAGGCCTTTTGGTATATGAATTTATATTTAATTTCCAAATAATTTGTGCCTCAAAGTTTTACTGATCAGAAACCTCCAGCTCTACAGTAGCTGGCAATGGTCCCCAGCTCTGTCTGTAGATCTCTCCAAGAAAAAAATATTGTAATGTTGTCTTATTATAGTATATATACCTAATTGTATTGACTTATATATACATACATATACCAAAGGCTTTTTCCCCCTTATAAAGGAGGTAGCCAAAAAATAAAGGCATAAAAACCACTCCCATCCATTCCATCCCCATCACACTCCACTCCCCTCCACCCTATTCCCTCCCTCTTATCTTGGCACCTCCTGGATGACAGGTCATCCCTGCATCTTACCCACTGCCCTGGGTCAGAAGCAGTGTCACAAGACACGGCACATCCACAGCAAGGCCACTTCATTAAATTGGCGAACCCCCCTCTCTCCGTACCCTCATGAAGAAAAGGAGAAGACGGGGAGAAATCCCTTCAGGCTGTGCCAAATTATTTCTCATACATACTCCCTCACCCCCCATCCCCCACCCATTCCACCTCATGCATCACATCATCCATATACAACCATTCTTCATTCACTCGTCTTCTGTCCTCTCCTGTCCTTCCTCAACAAACATTCCCCTCGTCCCCAAAGCCCCTTTTACCCCATCCATCCATCTCATCCTAGGTTGCCCCCTCATGTTCACCCCTTCCACCTATGCTATGCATACCTCTTTTACTAATCTTACTTCACTCATTCTTTCCATGTGTCCAAACCATCCCAATACCCTTTCATCCACCCTATCTCCCAACTCCTTTTCCACCCCTGTTCTCCTCACCTCCTCATTTCTCTATCTTTCCAGCCTAGTAGCCCTTATCATACTTCTCAGACATCTCATCTCACACACATACAAACTCCTTCTCTTTTCCTCTCTTATATTCCATGTTTCTGCTCTGTACAGTGCTGTTGGCACAATCACTCCTTCATACAATCTCCTCTTAGCATCCATTCCCAAATGTCTTTCTCATTACATTTTTTAATCCACCAAGGCATTTACTTGTTTCTCTCAATCTACATTCTACCTCCGCCTTTACTCCCCCTTAATACTCACTTCCAGTCTGCTGCCACTTTCTCTCTAGAGAGAAAAAAGCAGAAAAAGAAATATCAAAAACAATTCTAAAAATACAGGATGATAACCAAAAAGTAGAAAAAGAAATAGAAGTATATAGAATGGTATAATATTCTAAAGAAAGAAACTGACCTCTAAAGATAAAACTAAGATCACAAATGGTAACAGAAGACATGCTAGTAAAATCAGGTAAATTAGCAAAGAGTGAACATTACAACAGTATATGGATAAAAAAGAGAAATGAATGTTGAGGAAAGAGAAAGAGAGAAAACACAAGAGATGATCTAAAGAAAAAATGTAAAGAGAATGGAGACCGAAAGCAATGAGTACTATTGGAAAGTCTTAGATATGAGCCAAAAAAAAAAAAGCATAACAACATCCTTTAGAATCACATTCAATTATGCTTCTACAGCATGGTTCTCAACAATAAGGAGAACAACATAGACATCTTACAAACCATACAAAATTAATAATTTAAAGTAATAACTGGGTGCACCAAAACCACTCAAATAGAACACTTACACAAAAACTAAAATTCAGCCCATAGAACATCAAATGAAGATGATAGAAACACACTTCTATGCAAGAACCCTCAACCTTGCCATTTGTTTCCGTCTCCTCTTAGCTCCTTGTGGATGAAAGGTCATCTATATCTCCCACAAACTGCCCATGGGTTGTCAGGATGAGCTGACAACTCCACTAAAGCTCTTGATTTGATCTACCCACGTTTCACTTATATTCATGTTGATATATTGTTACCTGGGACCAACAACAGATACCTATAAGTGTTGTCCTATGAGATGGATGTCAAAGGGAATCATTCCCTTTCTGCTTCATTTTCAAAACCTATCAGTGCCCTCATCCTCATCTAGAGGTGCAGTCTTAAGGGACTGACTCGCAGTTTTTGGACCAGGCCCAAGATCACTTTCTGTCAACTTTGTATTTCCCTAACATTTTAACAAGGAAAACTGACAACCAGTGAGTGTTACATCCCTCTGTTTACTGTAAGCCTGTCAGGGCCCCAACAAGGGGAGGGGCAGGGGGGGGGCAATGCCCCGGGGTGGCACATTTTGGGGTGGCGGCACTTTTGGTGAAAAGAAGGTAAAGCAAATTCCCCCTAATGTACTTTTGATGCATGATTTATTTATCATAAGTTGTGTGTATGAATGATGTGTGTATAAACATTGTTTTGTGGATGAATGTTACATGTGAATCGTGCTAGTGACCATCAGATGTGGAAGGTGGTGGTAGTGGTTGTGTGTAGGGGGCGGCACTTTCGACTAGCCCTGGGGCAGCACTTTTCGACTCACCCTGGGGCGGCACTTACCCATGTCGGGGCCCTGAAGCCTGTGACATAGAAACAGTCCCATTTTGATACAACACATACAACAGTCCAGAGATTTTTCCTAGAGAGGTCTGTGGGAGAACCTGAATGGCTGTTTTCATTCACTGTGGGATTATGGGTTTCTTGTCACTGAAAAATGAGTCAACAGGTTTTTGTTGCTACCCTTTTTTTCTGCTAAGTAGAGTAGATAGCATGTAGATATTAGTATCTCACTTTCATGCATCTTTATCAATAAATTCTCTTAATAGTACTTAGGTTGTTAGTACCACTTTGGGTGTATATACCGTTTGTATAGTAAGTGCATTGTGTACATATATGCAATTTCTATTATGTCTCCCTGTTGTGCTTAGGTTTATTTTTAAGTGGGGTTGCTATATGATGAAGTGGTGGTGGTAGATTAGCTTTAGCTTGTGGGCCCTGCTGTGGAAGAACTGTACCTCACTGCATTGCCAGTGATCCTAGCAGTGTGATGGCAGACAGGGCAACTGTTATTCCTGGAGTTGGGAGAGGTGGTTGAATGTGTTTTATATGTGTAGACTTTGGCTTAGCCACTCCCTTCATATGGGAAAAAGGAATTTAGTGTGTATATATACCTGGAGGTATGTATGTATATGACATTATATATATATATATATATATATACAGGTAAACGTCGACTTACGATGGCCGCGACTTACGATTGTTCGACTTTACGATGACGACGACGACGATATGATAATTTAACCCCTTCCATACGGTGCCGCACACGTAGGCGTCATGAGGAGCAAGTGGATTCGCGACGCTGCCATATCGGCGTCTTGATTATATTTATTGTAGTCGCCCCTGTGTTTTTACATTCTCTCAAATGATTCATTCTCTGTGGTTTTCAAAATTCGCGGGTGAAAGAGAGAACGATCGATATAAGCGGTGACTATATTTTATGATGCGAGTATTATTACGTCACGTCGTACGGCTGGCATTGGCTGCTGCCCGCGAGATTTAAGTCCGTACTGAAAATACATATTATAGTGTTTGAATATGGTAAAAAGGATAAAAATAATTAAATAAACTACTGTACATGTTTAATAGGCTATATTCAGTATCTCTGGTGGTTAATATACAGGTAGGCTAGGTACAGTGACCACGGAACAGAGTGGGGATCGACTTACGATGAGATCGTCTTACGATGGCTCTATCGAAACCTAATGCCATCGTAAGTCGACGTTTACCTGTATATATATATATATATATATATATATATATATATATATATATATATACATATATATATATGTGTATGTATATATATACATATATATATATAAAGTGGTCGCAGAAAATCTGGGCACAAATCGACAAGAGATGAATGTAGACATTTAAAGGCATTTAAACAGCTCCTGACATACCTTATTTGCCATGTGGTTTTCCTTTAAGCTTGATGATCTCCAAAAGTGCTGGGATGCATCTTGTAAATTTTTCTACTTGTTGGGAATAATGTTATCTCAAATATCCTGTATTTCTATTTTTAACTTCAAAATGTCATGATCCTGAAGTTGTTTTTTAATGATATGCCACATGTGCTCTATTTAGGTCTGGTGAATTCCCAGGCCACTTTTTGAAGTAATCTACACCACAGCCCTCTAACCTCTGGACAATAGACTGAACTGTGTGAGCATGAGCTCCATCCTGCATAAACCAGCAAGCATTACACTTTTCAAAACTTTCAGGCAGGTTATCACACAAAAACGAAATAACTGTGCTGATTTACACTCATTTTGTTCAAGAAACACTAAATTCCCAACTCCACTAAACGCAAAGCACCTCCACACCATAACACTTGGTGCATGTTTCACCACTTCAGCTGTTTAGTGTGGGTCATTAGGGTCCAACCCCCTAGGGCGCCTTACACACTTCGACCCACAGCTCAATGACACCACAGATGTTGACTTGTTACTCCACAATACTTGTTCCCAGTCTCCTAGGGTCTAATACTTATATTTCTTGCAAAAAGCTATGCAATCAAATATGTTTTTTGTACTTAAGAGGGGAAGAACTTTAGCACAACCACTACAATATTGTAAATCTTTGGCTAAATGATCAGAAATACATGTTACAGACATGTCCTACAGCAGTGCAGGGTTATTTGCCTTCAGTTTTTGAGCTGTGAGTGTTGGATCTTTATCCAACTGCCTCCTAATAACCTTAGAAGTACAATTTGATATCTTTCTTGGCTGACCAGATCGAGGCTTGGGGTTAGGAATGGCGTCACCTCCTCCGTCTCAAAATTTCTTGGTCCACTTTTGCACTTGCTACACTCCAATTCCCACATGAGGGGTTATAATGGCAACTGTTGTGTCTCTTCCCAGCTCTTTACCAGTGATATTGGGGCACAAAAACAGAGACCACCACAAAAAATTGAAAAGTCCATGTGAGAGATGTTTACAAACTGACACCATGTGGTCCCAGGAATGACTAATCAGAGTTGCCAAGTGGTGCAGATGCTAACATTTAAAAATAGTAAAAAGTTTGACTGGAAATGGGTATTTTTTGTATGTTTTGAGTTTAGCAAAAAAGTTGGGCACCTGTAATTTTGCACCCAAACTTTCTGCTACCACTGTATATATATATATACATGTATGTATATATATATGTATGTATGTATGTATGTATGTATGTATGTATACAAAATTATGCCAGTAGAATAGACAACAAAACAACATTCAAACATGTCACCATTTCCGAGGCTGCAACTGCCCCATCAACTAAAGTAACACCCTTCTTCAGAACATCTTTATCAGTGTCCAATCCCACCATTCTATCCAACCCAGCCTTGTGAAGACCACCAACAGTCTTGAGCAAGGCTTCTATCCCTTGGTTCATTCCCCCAAGTCCCACAACCCTAGGATCACCCAGGTCTGACCTCTCCCAAATCTGTGACCCCTGAGTGTAGCAACCCCTTGAATACTTTTGCTCAGCTTTATTTTCTGCTGAAAATAGTTGCTATCATTTAAGTTATTAAATATTGCATGTACTGTATGTATACAGTGCATGTTCTATTAAAAAAAAGTATTTTCAAATATATGGTGGTTTCTTTTGTACCATTTTGAACAGTCAAATATATTTCTGTATAAATGATACAAAAATAGTCACATCTGCATTTTTGTTTAGCTGAATTTCTGTACATGTTGTATCTCCTCAAGCCCTTTCACCTTTTTAGGGGTATATATATATATATATATATATATATATATATATATATATATATATATATATATATATATATATATATATATATATATATATATATATATATATATATATATATATATATATATATATAATATATATTTGTAGAGCTTAATTTGATTTTGATACAAGTTGTTTTCATCCTTAGATCATGTACTGAAATTGCTTCCTATGGCTGTTTTTGTTTGCTGGTGCTAAATGATTTAGTCTTGCAGTTTTTATAACCAAAATTTTCTCTGCCTGTAAGTTTTTAGTTGATCTGTTCACTGGCATATTTTATTTTATTTTATTCATTATTGATTGATTGATTTGTTATTATTTTTTTTGCTTGACTGGTAAGGATTTGCATCTATTTTTCTTTTTCTTGCATAGTGAAATTGGTGGAGAAGAACCATAGTTTGATATCTGTGTTTGTTTTAATGCCACACAGGTGGAGGATTAATATAATGATGTTCTATTTGCATTTCAACTCTTCTGTCACTCTCTTTATCTTTTCAGTGTCTTGTTCACTCCTTGTTGCTTCCTCCTGGTTGGGGCAAGTTGCCGGTAATGAATTCACAATTTCTTCATTATCTATCATGTCTCTCATGGTGAAAGTACTGTATATCCATGGTGTCCTCCAGTTCGTTTCATAAAAGACTGGATGCTTGATGTACATTATATTTGTGTGTGTGTGTGTGTTTTTTTTTATAGCAATAGCTAGTCTACTGCATTTTCTACTCTTGCATCTCATTGCATGATTTACAGTGGCATGCATTATCATATTTCATGTAGCTTCTCAATTTCTCTATTTTGTTCAGGATCTTTTATGCTAATAATGTAGCTTTACAGGTATTGGTCATTGACCTGCTACCTTTTATTTTTTCATAGTTGAAGTAATTATTCTATGACATTTGATACAGAAGAAAATTGCATATGTCTTTTCTCAGTTTAGTTGTTTTGCCTGACTTTATTGTTATTGTCAATGCAGCACCATGCATGCATACATAGAATGAGTAATGTGTCATACTATGCTTTACCAGATGTTTTTATTAGATTCACAAGAACTGCAAATATGAAAATGAGAAGTAGCCAGAGGAAGTAATCCTTTGTCATAGCATACTCAGAAGTTGCATCAATGAGGCAATTCTATTTTCTTTTATCTTGTTAAACCAAAATGTAAAAATGTTCTTATACAAAGTTAATGAACAAAATTTGATCACATTAATAGAAAATGTTGAAGTTTCACATATATTGCCTTTGCTGTCTTTGATTTTAGACCCAAACAAGGTAATATGATGTCACTCATAACCTGTGTCTTCCTATGTGTGGATAGACTCTATCTACACTTAGATGTTAGTTATCACATCACATAGTGTTTTTGATAAACTATATGATTTCTATTTTTGAGTCTTCAATCTTATAGATGTGAGTTAGAATGTACATTTATCTCAGTTTTTATACTGTGGCTCTATACATACATACAAAGACAGGTTAATACGAGCATAGCTCCCTTCCGTATAATACAACTAGGTAAATACATATAATGAGACTGAAAATAGTAAAAAAAAATTCGAGAGTGTTTGAAAGGCACTGTGGGAGGTTTTGCGGATATATGGGATAGGAGGAAAGCTTTTAGGTGCTGTCAAGAGTTTTTATGAGAGTAGTAGAGCTTGTGTTAGGATTAGAAATGGAGAGAGTGAGTGGTTCGAGGTAAAGGTGGGACTTCATCAAGGATGCATTATATCGCCCTGGCTGTTCAACTTATACATGGATTGGGTAGTGCGAGAGGTAAATGCAAGGGTAGTGGGTCAGGGATTGGAGATGGTTAAAGAAAATGGAGAAAAGTGGGAGGTGAGCCAGCTGTTGTTTGTTGATGACACTGCGCTTGTGGCAGGATCGGAGGAGGGATTGAGGAAGTTGGTGACAGAGTTTGGGAGAGTGTGTGATAGAAGAAAGCTGAAGATAAATGTGGGTAAAAGAAAGGTGATGAGATGTACAAGGGGTGAAAGTGGCAGTAGACTGGAAGTGAGCATTAAGGGAGAATGACTGGAGGAAGTGGATAGTTTTAGATACTTGGGTGCAAATGTGGCAGGAAAAGGTGGAGTGAAGGTAGAGGTAGAATGTAGATTGAGAGAAGCGAGTAAATGCCTTGGTGGATTAAAAAGTGTAATGAGGAATAGACATTTGGGAATGGATGCTAAGAGGAGACTATATGAAGGAGTGATTGTGCCAACAGCACTGTATGGGGTAGAAACATGGAACATAAGAGAGGAAGAGAGAAGGAGTTTGAATGTGTTTGAGATGAGGTGTCTGAGAAGTATGATGGGGGTTACTAGGCTAGATAGAGTGAGAAATGAGGAGGTGAGAAGGAGAACGGGAGTGGAATGGAGTGGGAGATAGGGTGGATGAAAGAGTACTGAGATGATTTGGACACATGGAAAGAATGAGTGAAGAAAGACTAGTAAAAGAGGTGTGGAAGGCAGATGTGGAGAGAGTGAACATGAGGGGGCGACCTAGGATGAGATGGATGGATGAGGTGAAGGGGGCTTTGGGGAAGAGGGTAATGTCTGTTGAGAAAGGACAGGAGAGGACAGAAGACAGGGGTGGATGGAGAATGGTTGTGTATGGATGATGTTGTGATGCATGAGGTGGAATGGGCGGGGGAATGGGGGGTGAGGTAGTATGTGTGAGCAAAATTTGACGCAGCTCAAAGGGATTTCTCCCCGTCTTCTCCTTTTATGCATGGGGGGACGGAGAGGGTGCCGCCGATTTAATGAAGCGTCCTTACTGTGGATGTGCTGTGTCTTATGACACTGCTTCTGACCCAGGGCAGTGGACAAGGTGCAGGGATGACCCGTCATCCAGGAGGTGCTCAGATAAGAGGGAGGGTGGAGGGGTGTGGAGTGTGTTTAGGGATGGAATGGGTGGGAATGATTTTATGCCTTTTCCTTTTTGGCTACCTCCCTTGTAAGGGGGAAAAAAGCCTTGGTATATGTATGTATGTATGCTTGACCTGAGGCTGAGAAAATGGTTTATAAAAATAAAAAAAAAACATAGTAGACAGAAAAGGACAAGAAAGAAAAGGAAAAAATAGCTTATATCAACATAGATGGCATGATTTCAGGACTGAATGAATTAAATGACTATCTGGCATTAGAAAAAACATACATAATAGGAATTGTAGAAACGAAATTAAAAAGTCCTCTACCACCAAACATTGTGGGACAAGGTCTATACAACAATTGAATGAAAAATAGAAAGGAGAAACAGGATGAGTAATATTTTTGACTAAGAAATTCTTAAATATGACCAAGATAACAGAAGGAAAAAACATTGTGAAATTAATTGTGATGAAAGTTGAAAACAGTGACATGAAAAGTAGAAAATATGTAGTAATATATGTACCCCCCAAAACAGTCTTGGACTGATAGTAATCATTACAAACTGTTGGAAGACACAAAGAATGTACTAACTGATTTACCGAAAGAGGGAGGAAATATAGTAATTCTGGGTGACTTTAACTCAAAAGAGATATGTTGGGAAGAAATGACAGTGAAGGGTGGAGAAGACCTCTTGGGAAACATACATCTGGATATGACCATTGAATACACAATGACTCAATGGGTAAAGGAAAATACCAGATATATAAACAATGAAGAATTATTGAGACTAGATTTATTACTTATGTCAGAGCCTGAAATTGTAAACAGAATTGATTACAAAACCCCAATTGGTAAGAGTGACCACTTACTAATAGAATTTGAACTAAAAGAACAAATGGATTTGAGAAGAAATGAGAAACATAGAAAAGAAAGACTAATGTACAATAAAACAGATTTTGTGAAACTCAGAAAATTCTTTCAAAATGCAAATTGGGAAAACCTCTTAAAGAAACAAAGAAGAGAAATGGAACATACTGAAAGAAATTTACAATGAAGGAATAAACAAATATGTACCAAAACAGAAGCAAGAAAGGGTATACATTAAGTGCTGGTACAACAAAAAATGTAGTGAGGCTAAAGATAGAAGAGACAAAGCTTGGAAAAGATGGAAAAAAGATAAAAAGTGGCAAACATATATCAAACTAAGAAATGATTATGTAAAAATACACAGAGATGAAAAGGACATAATAGAAAAATGCAAGGAACAACCTAAACTATTTTACAGGTATGTAAATGGTAAACTAAAAGACAAACAAGAAATAGTAAGACTGCACCAAGGGAATTATGAATATAAAGATGTAGAAATGGCTGAAATTATGAACAAACATTTCAAATCAGTATTCACAATTGAAAGTTCACAAAACTGTGAGGAAATACAGAGAGAAAGATACCCCCCAATGAAAGAAATAACTGTGACACAGAAGGAAATCAGAGACCAAATAAAAAACCTTGATGTCAGAAAATCACATGGTCCAGATGGAATTGCGAAGAAACAAAAAACAAAATGGAGAAGGAGAAAAAAATGAAAAGTGGCTTATACTAACATGGACGGATTGATCTAAGGATTAAGTGAACTAAATTATTACATGTCAGAAGAAAAACCAGACATAATGGGAATTGCAAAGACGAAATTAAAGGGTCCATTACCACCAGATAGTGTTGGACATGGATTATATAATCATTGAATTAAAAATAGAGATGAGAAACAGGGCAGAGGAGTTGTTTCTGGCCAAGAAAAACTCAAATGTGACAAAGGTCACAGAGGATATAAACAAGTGTGAAAATGATCATGATAAAAGTTGAAGATAGTGACATGAAAAGTAGAAAGTTTATAGTGATTTATATGCCCCCAAAAATGGGCTCTTGGAAAGAGGGCAAATATTAAAAAATGTTAAAAGATACAAGGCATTTATTAAACAAGATACTGAAGGATGGAGGTAACCTGATACTTATGGGAGATTTTAACTGCAAAGAAATCTGTTGGGAAGAGATGACAGTGAAAGGTGGAGAGGATCTATGGGGAAATGTATTACTTGACATGACTATAGAACATGCAATGACACAATGGGTAAAAGAAAATACCAGATATAGAAGTAATAAAGAACCATCTAGACTAGACTTATTATTTACTACAGAATGTGAAATTGTGGCTAAAATTGAATACTAGACACCATTTGGGAAGAGTGATTACATATTAATAGAAAGACACAACACATCTACAGCAAGGCTGCTTTATTAATTGGCAACCCCCTGTCCCCTCATGCAGAAAAAGAGAAGACAGGGGGAGAAATCCCTTCAGACTGCATCAAAACATTATTCACACATACTCTCTCACCCTCCCCATCCCTCACCCACTCCCATGCATCACAGCATCATTCATACACAACTATTCTCCACTTACCCTATCTTCTGTCTTCTCCCTTCCTTCCTCAACAAACATTCCCCTCTTTCCCAATGCTCCTTTTACCCTATCCATCCATCTCATTCTTGGTTGCCCTCTCATGTTCACTCCTCTGTCTTCCACACTTCTTTTACTAATCTTTCTTCACTCATTCTTTCCATGTGTCCAAACCATCTCAATACTCATTCATCAAACCTATCTCCCAACTCCCTTTCCACCCCTGCTCTCTTCCTTACCTCCTGATTTCTCACTCTATTCAGCCTAGTAACCCCTACCATACTTCTTAGGCATTTCATCTCAAACACATTTAAAATCTTCCTCTCTTTATGTTCCATGATTCTGTCCCATACAGTGCTGTCGGCACAATCACCCCTTCGTACAATCTCTTCTTAGCATCCATTCTCAAATATCTATTTCTCATTACACTTTTTAATCCCCCAAGGCATTTACTTGCTTCTCTCAATCAACATTCTACCTCCACTCCTCCCTTTCCTACCACATTTGCCCCAAGTATCTAAAGCTATCTACTTTCTCCAGTCTCCCTTGATACTCACTTCTAATTTGTTGCCATATTCTCCCTTTGTACATCTCCTTACCTTTTACCCACATTTATCTTTAACTTTCTTCTTTTGCACACATTCCCAAACTCTGTCACTAACTTCCTTAATCCCTCATCTGATCCTCCCATTTTTCTCCATTTTCTTTAACCATCTCCAATCCCTGACCCAATTCTCTTGCATTTACCTCTCACACCACCCCATCCATGTATAAATTGAACAGCCAAAAGGTCTCCTGTCGACATGCTCCACCTTTGTAATCCTTTGTAATGACATCCCTGGTGAAGTCCCACCTTTACCTCAAACCACTTGCTTTTTCCATTTCTAATTCTAACACAAGCTCTACTACTCCCTTAAGAACTCTTGACTGTTCTTAACCACTTCAGTACGAGTCAAATTCTCATATGCAGCATCAGCTGCCAAATGTACGATACAACACACTACTCACATTATAGAGTATAAAGTCACTGCTGTATTATTCATTCTCTTTTACTCTGAGTGATAATAAACACAAAATGTGATCAAACCAGTTCACAGAGTCTGGGGTAACTCATGTACAACTACAATAAATATATATACTGGTAATGAAGATGCTGATGCCGGCATCCTCGTGTACTTGTGCCACATAACGCTTACGTAGGCGTCATCGTACTGAAGTGGTCCATATTAGGTCCATATTAGTACTGTTATATAAGTATTGAATATGGGGATTGTATACTATCCATAGGACTATACTTTTAAAACAGTAGAAATATGACTCTTTTCATTCTCCCTTTTTCTCATATGTTTTTCTCCTTCAAGAGGTGTGGGAAAGGATAGGTCTAATTGCATAAGGATCAAGTCTTTTTAAGTTAATGTATGAATTTGGTCACAGGACTTCTGTATAATAATAAATGTTGCCTTGAGTTTCACTAGCTACAATCCTTGGGCCAGAAACATAGGATTGTTGTCAATGTTGTATTAGTGTGGGACTGTTTCTGTGTCATTAACTTAGAGTAGTAGGAGAAAGGGAACAGTCATTGGTTGTAAGCTGTCTTTGTGTGAAACAGTGGAAGGAATATAGGTCTTGGACTCAATCCAGAGATCAAGTGTTAGATCCTTGGTGGCCCTCTTGGTGGAGACAAGGATGTTGATGGTTTCTGAAAATGGGCAGCAAAGAGGATTTTCCATAATGTCCATCTTGCAAGACTATACTTGCAAGTACCTGTCAGTGGACCCCATCACAGGGCTTACAGAATTTTTGTGGGAGAAAACAAAGTACATACATACATATACCAAGAGCTTTTTCCCCCTTACAAGGGAGGTAGCCAAAGTCAAAGGCATAAATCCACTCCCACCCATTTCATCCCCACATACTCCACTTCCATTCACCACCCCTCCCTCCCTCTTTTCTTGGCTTCTGGATGATGGGTCATTCCTGTATCTTGCCCACTGCCCTGGGTCAGAAGCAATGCAAAAAGACACAGCACATCCACAGCAAGGCTATTTCATTTAATCAGCAACCCCCCCTCTCCATCCCCTCGTACAGAAAAAGAGACAATGGGGAGAAATTCCTTCAGGCTGTGTCAAAATATCATTCACACATACTCCCTCATCCCCACATATCCCACCCACTCTCTTCTATGCTTCACAGCATCATCCATACACATCCATTCTCCATTCACCCCTATCTTCTTCCTTCTTTCCTCAACAGACATTCCCCTCTTTCCCAATGCCCCCTTTACCCCATCCGTTCATCTCATCTTTGGTTGCCCCCTCATGTTCACTCCCTCCACCTCTGCCTTTCATACCTCTTTTACTAATCTTTCTTCACTCATTCTTTCCATGTGTCCAAACCATCCCAATACTCTTTCATCAACCCTATCTCCCAACTCCCTTTCCACCCCCACGCTCTTCCTCACCTCCTTGTTTCTCACCATCCAGCCTAGTAACCCCTACAATACTTCTCAGCACCTCATCTCAAACACATTTAAATGCTTCCTCTCTTATGTTCCATAATTCTGTCCCATACAATGCTCTTGACAGAACCACTCCTTCAGGTAATCTCCTCTTCACATTCATTCCCAAATATCTATTTCTCATTACACTTTTTAATCCCCCAAGGCATTTACTTGCTTCTCCCAATCTACATTCTACCTCCACCTCCACTCCTCCCTTTCCTGATTTATTTACATCTAAAGCTATCCACTTTCCCCAATCTCTCTCCCTTAACCTCTTCACTCCAGGGCACATCACACGTCTGGCAGCATTAGCTGCCTGACGTGCAATGTTACGTCATAATAATCGCATTATAAAAATAAAGTCAGTGCTCAATCGTTCATTCTCATTCACCCGTGAATTTTGATAACCATAGAAAATATGATGAAGCCAGTTTAGAGAGAATGGAGGTTACTTAGGTATGACTACAATAAATATAATCAAGACGCCGACGTCGGCATCATCGCGTACCCACTTGCTCCTCATGACGCCTACGTAGGCGTCACCGTATGGAAGTGGTTAATACTTCCAATTTGCTGCCATATTCCCCCCTTGTACATCTCATCACCTTTCTTTTACCCACATTTATATTCCGCTTTCTTCTTTTGCACATGTTCCTAAACTCCGTCACTAACTTCTTTAATCCCTCCTCTAATCCTGCTACAAGCACAGTGTTGTCAGCAAATGACTGGCTTATCTTCCATTTTTCTCCATTTTCTTTAACCATCTCCAATCCCTGACCTTGCATTTACCTCTCACACCACTCCACCCATGTATAAATTGAACAGCCAAGATGATGTAACATTAAGAAGTGTAGCATAATGGAGTTTGGAAAAATTAAAAATGGAAAATCAGGACAATATAAAATTGGAACTAAGGAGGTAAAGAAATTGGGATCTGAAAAAGATCTAGGAGTAATCATCTCAGATGACTTGTCCTCTGATAAACAAAAAAAAAAATTCTCAGAGAATCCTATAATTTGCTTAGATCAATAAGAGTGGCATTTACCTATTTTGATGAAGAAATTACCGGTATTAAAAAAATATTAGTCATACTAATAAGGCCTAGACTGGAATATGCAGTGCCATTATGGTCACCCAGTACCAAAAAGAATATAAAGAAAATTGAAAGAATCCAGAGAGCAACCACAAAAATGGCTCCAGCACTTTCAAACTTGTCATATGAAGAGAGACTGGCTAAATTGGAGTAAAGAAGAGATAGAGGTAACCTACTGACCATCTATAGAATCATGAAGGGCATGGAAATACTCGACAGAAAGGACTTGTTAAATTGGGACAAGAGAAACATAAGAGGACATGGAAAGAAACTCAAAAAAGATAGTTATAGAAGAGATCTGAAGAAGAACAGTTTTCCACACAGAGTGGTGGACACTTGGAACAAACTGGTCAAAATAAAAGTGTGTGCAAAAACCATACACAAATTTAAGAGCAAACTAGACAATGTGAGATACAAAGGCGGGACACCACGAGTGTAGCTCCCCTTCCCATAAGATACAACTAGGTAAATACATCCCTGGTGAAGTCCCACCTTTACCTCAAACCACTCACTCTCTCCATTTCTAATTCTAACACAGGCTCTACTACACAAAGTCACTGACATTTATTTACCTATTAATATATAGCTAGGGAGTGGTTACATACTACATACATACACCAAGGGCTTTTTCCCCTTTACAAGGGAGGTTGCCAAAATCAAAGGCATAAATCCATTCCCACCCATGCTGTGATGCATGGAAGGGAGTGGGGGGTGGATGAGGGAGTGTGTGAATGATATTTTGATGCAGCCCAAAGGGATTTACCTCCGTCTTCTCCTTTTCTGCATGAGGGGACAGGGGGGTTGCCGATTAAATGAAGTGGCCTTGCTGTGGATGTGCTGTGTCTTTCTGTATTGCTTCTGACCCAGGGTTACATAGTAATAACACAAAATTCAGTGGTATCCAATTTCTTTTGAATTTCTTAGATCAAAATTATATCAGCCATTGAAGTGTTGAGAACAAGAAACATTTTTTTTATAACTATGTATGTATGAATCCTCTTTTAAAGTGTTAACACCAATGTGGAGATAAAGAAATTTTGGAAATTTAGAGAACACTGCTTCATGACAGTATTACCTCACTACTCTCTGGTCCTTCTTCTCCTTAGTGGTTATTGCTTAGATAAATAACATGAAAACTAGAAGGTTATACTGTTTGTTATTTTACTTTTTTTTTTATCAAATTTTCATTACTTCTCTTAGCTATTTTCTGTTTTAGTGAGTCTGATAAAAGTTGATTCTGTTTAATGCCATGAAACTACCTCCCTTGAAGAGGGCTTGGTTGGTGCCTTCTTACAAAGGCATTTTTGAAGCTTGGAAACTTAATGTAATATGTCCTTGTTATGAATGTTGTACTCATTTTATAGCAACAGTTCTGGTGTTGTTAGCTCAAAGTTAGTTTATTTTTTCTCTGACCCATTGGAAAAAACAAAGTATAATGGCTGGATTACCGTATATTCTTCTTGATTGTTTAATTGTAGAAATATAAAGCATCTGAAATGTAATCTTTTTGTTTTCAGGCCAAAGAATACTGTGGATTCCAAAACCCGAAATACCGATTGGTCCCGAGAAAGTCCTCCTAGTGGTGATAATTTCTCTACTACAGTATCAGCTGCCTTGAGTGCTACAGCTCAGCTTACACAAGGGACTACAGTAGATGGTACTTCATCTGCCTGGACAGGCCCTCTCATGACTGAAGAAGTCTTAAAGGTACATATGTATACCAATGGCAATTTCCCTATTACAAGAACGATACCAAAAAAACAAAGGCATAAAACCCACTTCCACCCATTCCATCCCCACGTACTCCATTTCCATTCACCCCATCCCTCTTATCTTGGCTCCTCCTGGATGACGGGTCATCCCTGTATCTTGCCCACTGCCCTGGGTCAGAAGCAGTGTAACAAGACACAGCACATCCACAGCAAGGCTGATTCATTTAATCAGCAACCCACCCACCCCTCTCCATCCCCTCATGCAGAAAAAGAGATGGGGAGAAATACCTTCAGGTTGCATCAAAATATTTTTCACACATACTCCCTCACCCCATCCCCACCCCACTCTCTTCCATGCATCACAGTATTATCCATATGCAACCATTTTCCATTCGCCCATATCTTCTGTGTTCTCCCTTCCTCAACAGACATTCCCCTCTTTCCCAATGCCCCTTTTACCCCATCCACCCATCTCATCCTTGGCTGCCTCCTCATGTTCACTCCTTCCACCTCTGCCTTCCAAACCTTTTTCACTAATCTTTCTTCACTCATTCTTTCCATGTGTCCAAACCATCCCAATACTCTTTCATCAACCCTATCTCCCAACTCCCTTTCCACCCCTGCTCTCTTCCTTACCTCCTTGTTTCTCACTGTATTCAGCCTAGTAACCCTTATCATACTTCTCAGGTACCTCATCTCGCACACATTCAAACTCTTCCTCTCTCTTCCTCTCTTATGTTCCATATTTCTGCCCCATACAGTACTTTTGGCACAGTCACTTCTTCCTACAATCTCTTCTTAGCATCCATTCTTAAATGTCTATTTCTCATTACACTTTTTTTTTTATCCCCCAAGGCATTTACAGTGAGACCTTTCATGAACGGACATTAATTAGCTGTGTTTGCGGTGTTTTCGCTGTGTTTTCGGTGTTTTGGTGTGGTTCTTGGGTGGCATAGTAATTGCACACACTAAACATCAGCACCAAAAACACAGCAAAAACATTGCAAACACAGCTGATTAATGTCCGTTAATGATAGGTCTCACTGTACTTGCTTCTCTCAATCTACATTCTACCTCCACCTCCACTCCTCCCTTTCCTGCCACATTTGCTCCCAAGTATCTAAAACTGTCCACTTCCTCCAGTCACTCTCCCTTAATACTGACCTCCAGTTTGCTGCCAGATTCTTTCCTTGTATATCTCCTCACCTTACTTTTGCCCACATTTATCTTTAACTTTCTTCTTTTGCACATCTTCCAAAACTCTGTCGCTAACTTCTTTAATCCCTCCTCTTATCCTGCCACAAGCACAGTGTTGTCAGCAAACAACAACTAGCTTATCTCCTACTTTCCTCCATTTTCCTTAACCATCTCCAATCCTCAACCCATTACCCTGGTGTTTACCTCTCACACCATCCCATCCATGTATAAATTGAATAACCAGGGTGACATAACACATCCCTGGTGAAGTTCCACCTTTCCCTCAAACTACTCACTCTTTCCATTTCTTATTCTAACACAGGCTCTTTTACTCTTGTAAAAACTTTTGATTGCTCTTTACAGCTTTCCTCCTGTCTCATATATCTGTAGTACCTCCCACAGTGCCTTCCTGTCTACCCTGTCATAAAAATTTTTACAAATCCATAAAGGCCCCAAAAAATCTTTACCTTTTCCTATAGCTTTCTCACATATCTGCCTTACCACCAAAATCTGATCCATGCAACCCCTACCTGTCCTAAACCCACAATGTTCCTCACCAATTACTCCCTCTCTTCCTCTCCTAATCCTCTCAATTAAAACCCTCCCAATAGCCTTCCCAACTTCACTCAACAAACTGATCCTTCTGAAACTACTACACTCACACTTATCCCCTGTTCCCCTGTAAAGTGGAACCATACAGGCACTCCTCCAGTCCTCTGGTACTCTACCCACTTTTAAACAAACATTGAATAACCTCACCAGCCAGTCCACCATCACTGTACCTCCCTTTTTTTGACACTGCTCTCATCATTTTAACAACACTGCTTTCACCTCATCTTCTTTATTTCACCTCCATTTTTCTCACTCATCATTGTCATTTTCTTAGTGCTTCCCACAGTAAATACCTTTCTCTCCCTATCCTCCTTCACATTTAGTAACTCTCTAAAATACTCTGCCCATCTTCTTACTGCTGTTTCTTCCATTATCATCTCTCCATCTCCACCTTTTACCTTTTTTTCTCTACTTGGTTTGCCTCCTCTTCCACTCTTAATTTCTTTCCAAAACCTGTTTTTATTACTTTCAAAAATTTCTGTCATACTCTTACCCCATTTCACATCTGCTCTCCTCTTTGTCTCCTTTATCTTATGCTTTACTTCTCTTCTTATTTCTTTGTATCTCTCATATGATTCTCTCATCCTATTTTGTAACCAATCTGTGAATGCTCACTTCTTCTCTTCCACAACCTTCTTCATTTTCTCATCCCACTGCTTACTACCCTTCCTTCTATTTCCTCCCATCCTTCTTGTTCCACACACCAACTTTACACACCTTGTGACTCCCTCCTTGAACCATCCCCATTCTTCCTCCACTCCTAGTAGAGCTAGGAGTGGAGGAAGAATGGGGATGGTTTACTCCCTCCCACTCCTCTCTCAGCATCTTCTTGTACTCCTACTTTTTCCTCATTGAAGCAGTTCACTCTAAGCACCTCCCTACCTTCTGTCCTTTCCTCTTTCTCCATCTATCCTCCACTCTCATCTTATTTTCCACCAAAAAATTATCTCATATTCCTCCACTGTCTCCCCTTAGAACATATACATCCAAAACTCTTCCTACTATTCTCCTGGTTACCACTATATAGTCCATTAACACTCTATCTGCCACCCTTCCATCCACCACCCTCTTCCATGTGTACTTATGGTTGACTTTCTTCCTAAACACTCTATTTGCTATCCTCAACTCTCTTTTGAGACACATCTCCAGCATCAACTCTCCACTACAATTTTTTCCTTGAACTCCACACTTCCCTACCATGCCATGTATTGGTTCATCTCCTACCCTAGCATTAAGATCTCCCAATAACACTACATTGACATTTCTCCCAAATCCCTCTGTGCACTCATTTAAATCTATCCAAAAAGCCTCCCTTTCCACTACATTCTTTTCATTACCAGGCCCATATGCACTTACAAGACCCACATCTCCCTTCCCAGTTTCACCTTCATCCACATTAACCTTGAAGAAACCTCCTTCCACTCCACCACTTGTTTACCTATCTCTTCACTTACTAGAATAGCCAACCCTTCTCTCCCTCATCCTCTCTTCACTCCTGACAGCCTCCCAACTACATTCCCAAACTCAAATTTGCCCCTCCCTTTCAACTTAGTTTCACTCAGTGGCAACACATCCATCTTTCTTCTCACAAACATACTGCCTATCTCTTCCCATTTACTCTCATCTATATGACATCCATGTACATTAACCCCTTCCATACGGTGCCGCACACGTAGGCGTCATGGACTTAGATCTCGGTGGCAGCAGCCAATGCCAGCCGTACGACGTGTCGTAATAATACTCGCATCATAAAATATAGTCACCGCTTATATCGATCGTTCTCTCTTCACCCGTGAATTTTGATAACCATAGAAAATGCGATTACAAAAGAATTAGAAAGAATGTCATTATGGAGGGGCGACTACAATAAATATAATCAAGACGCCGATATGGCAGCCTCGCGAATACACTCGCTCCCCATGCCGCCTACGTGTGCGGCACCGTATGGAAGGGGTTAAAAGACCCAAACCTTAGGGTTCTGGTTGGAAAACTCCTTAAACTCTTAAAGGTAATTAAAGCATAAGCCTTTTCCAATTTTGACAAATTTTCTGAGTGGAATATATAAAGAGAAAAAGTTTTATATGAAGATTTTTCCCCTTATAAGGTGGGTAGCCAAGTCAAAACATACATCCATCCTACACCAATTTCACAACCATCCAAATGACATTTGTTGTCTCTCCTATCTTTGCTTCTTGTGGATGAAGGTTTATCCCTGTCTCCCACCACACTGTATGGGTTAAAGGCAGTGCAGCAAGATGCAGCATTTCCACAGTAGGACCCAACAGCTAGAGCTGGTTTATCCCCACTGATTCATTGCATGGTGTCCCCAAAGACCCTCTACCTCTTGTAAAGGGGAGGTTGGCATCATACTTGTTTCATACACAATTTAAAACCATTTATCACCCATTTAAGGAAGATAATGTGATAAAAGTAGAATTTCCTTTCCAAGGCACTTCGAGGCCATGAGGGAAATTTACATGATCCACCATCTTCTGGGTGGCAACAGGAAAGCCAGCTGTCCGCAGATGATCAAGAGGTGTTGATGCGACAAAGGCTCAAGTATGTGTTCTAAGGTTTTTTGCATTACCATAGTACTTGCTTTTGAGGAAGAGCAATTGTCAATTTTTTTTTCTTGAATTTGATCTCAATATCACTCCATTTATTCTAAGTGTCAAAGATTAGTTTTGCAGTCTTCTGTAGTGTATTGTTGTTATAAAACAAAATTAAAGTAATCCTGAAATATTGCTTAAATAAAAAAATATATATATATTCATGATTTTGGTTCTTGACAGTGCTCTGTGGTCCTCCCATGAGGGTACTCTCCTACGACAGCTGTTGGACTCTGCTGGCCTATCCCCTTCTTGGGCTGATGTCATACAGCCTATCATCCATACTGTTACAGAAATTATTCGACCAGATGTACGCAATGATGATGATGACATGGATATAAGGCAGTAAGTTTCTTTGGTTAGAGGTTTCAAGGTTTTGAGGGGATCAGCAATAGTGCTTATTGTAGTGTTGCAAAATGGATATCAGAGAGAATAATTTTCCTACTGCCTGCCTTCAAAATTCATCAATATCCTCACAATGGTGCAGCTGTGAGGGACTGATGCTCTGTCTTGACAGGGCCTGAAGATATTTCACCATCAGTTTTGACTGGATATACTTCACATTTTCACATCTGTAGAGCTGAGAACTGGCAACTGCTCCCCTCCTAAAACTACAATAAGCTAGTATCAAAGAAACAGTTACTGTTGCACACTAATGCAATTTGGCAGTCCAGTGTTTCCTCTCAGAGAAATCTATAGGAGGGCTTAAGGATTGTTGTCAGCTACTGTGGAGCTGTGGGTTTCCAGTCAGTGAAACTTAAGGCAACAATTATGATTAATAAATGTGTTCTTATATTTCAATGAGTTGTTGAAAGTAGAGAATAGGGAGGCTTTGATTGTGGCAATGGGAGATGC
Source organism: Oratosquilla oratoria (assembly GCF_046742065.1). Classification (NCBI taxonomy): domain Eukaryota; kingdom Metazoa; phylum Arthropoda; class Malacostraca; order Stomatopoda; family Squillidae; genus Oratosquilla; species Oratosquilla oratoria. The sequence continues at coordinate 1,526,725 of NC_134782.1, forward strand.
CAAGAAAATGATTTTGGTGGGAGAGGAGAATGAAAAGACTATAGGAAGAGGATATACAAAGAGTAATGAAAGAGATGAAAGCTGGTAAAATACTTGAGTTAGATGGTTGTTGTAGAGAATGTGTAATATAGTAGTTACAGTGGAATGGCTGGTGAGATAGTTTAATGTGTGCTGAAGGGAAGGTGGACTGGAGGAGTGCATTTATAGTACCTCTACACAGTGGAAAAGGTGGTAAGTATAAATGCAGTAATTTTAAAGAGATGGTAATGGAGGTTTAGAGCTGAATTTATATGATAAAAGACTGGTGCAGAGCTCTTAAGTGTTTGGGGCTGCATGTGGCTGGGAATGGAGGAATGGATGTGGAGGTGAATTATGAAACTAAAAGAAGCAAGTAGTTGCATGAGAGAATGAAAACTGCTATGAGATATAAGTGTCTGGGTATGAATACTGATGGTTATATGAGTGATTGCCCTAAACACTGTATGTAGAGGAAACATGGAACTAGAAGGAGGCAGAAAGGAAGAGCCTAAACATGTTTGGGATGAAGTGTTTAAGAAAAATGGTAGGTGTAGCAAGGATGGATAGAATAAAGAAATGTGGAGGTGAGGCTGAGAGCGGGGGTGGAAGAGCTAGGAGTGGGTACATGTATTTTGACTTGGCTACCTCCCTTATAAGGGGGAAGAGCTTTTGGTATATATACAGATAGATAGGGAGTGCTGAAATGGTTTGGACATACCGAAAGAATGAGTGAAGAAAAAAAAAGGGGATGAATGAAGTGAAGGGGCAGGGGCTTTGGATGCAAAAGTGTAGTTTATTGAGCAAGGAATAGAGATTTGAAAAAAAAGGGGGGGGGGTGAATGAAGAGTGGTTATGAATGGATGAGGAAATGGTGTAGCCCAAAGGAATAGTATTCTTTCCTGCTTTGTACATTTTTTGAGTGAATGAAATAGGGTTGCCATAAAATGAAACAGTGGGGGTAAACCAGCTTTGAGGAAGTGCTGTGTCTTGTTGCAATGACTCTGATGCAAGCAGTGTGTTGGGGGACAGTGATGACCCTTCATCCACAATGTGCTAAGAGGGGAGGGACAACAAACATCTTTTGGATGGGTGTGGAGTGGGTATACGCTTTGACTTAACTACCTGCTTGTAAGGGAGAAAAACCTTTTGGTTTATGTATATGTATATATAAACATGACAATCCATGTGGAATACAGAAAGTTTATTATTTTAGCAGGTAGTCTATATAAAAATTGTTGGTTCCTTTCATACAGCATTAGTTGGGGTATGGTTTCACAAATAATATTAATTATGTTTGTATTTACAGGTATATACAGGTGAAGAAAGTTCCAGGTGGTAGTCGAACTGAGTCAGAGATTGTAAATGGAGCTGTTTGCACCAAAAATGTAACAGATAAACAAATGGCTGTGCCCCTTACAAATCCTCAGATTCTTTGCATAGCATCAACTATTGACTACCAACGAGGGAATGATACAAAACTCTTGTCATTTGACAACTTATTACTACAGGTACTGTCAATTCATTTATTTTTTTCATATGTGGATGGAGTTGTAACTAATAGTTCATCCAATTTCTTCCGTAATGTTATTTCAATTTACTCATAGATGTGCAAACTCTTCATTGAATTAGGAATTGAGTTGGTATATATTATATATAGAGCCATTCAGACTGAAGGAGGTGATATGTAGTGTAGAATGTGTATTAAAAAAGTGCAATATAAAGAAAATTGGTTAGATTTGACCTGATGAATTTCTATGTATGCCAATGAATGATAAGCAGTTTTACCATTAAAAATGGAAAAAAAATTATATATGAATATATATGTATATATCCCCATCTGGCATGTTATTGTGGCAAAGTAGCTTGCAGTTGATACTTTAGGGTCTATATGGGGCATCCCTATGGACCAGAGCCACACATCATTTTGTCTGTGATAGAGGAAATCTGTTCATAGAGAAATGATGACACTTTTATTATACTGCGATTGTCCTTCTGTTATGCTGTCCCCCCACACCTTGTTACTGTCCTGTACCATTTCTCTGAATATTCATTTCCATTTTTTGCTTAACCCTGTGGTGGGGGAAAAGAATTCTGCCACCAATTCTTCTCACTTGAGTTCTATGAGGCAACAAAAAAACAGGATGGGGATAGGACTAGGAATCCTGCTATCTGTAGCCCCAAATAGGACATTCCTAAAAAAAGTAAAGGCATAAGAGGGTCTAGGAATTTTCCAACCAGTACCCTAAGGTTTGGGTTATTTAATGTGCATGGATGTGATACAGATGAGAGTAAAAGGGAATAGATAGGCAGTATGTTTATGAGAAGAAAGATGGATGTGTTGGCATTGAGTGAAACTAAGTTGAAAGGGAGGGGCAAGTGTGAGTTTGAGAGTGTAGTTGGGAGGTTCTCAGGAGTGAAGAGAGGATGAGTGAGAGAAGGGGTGGCAATACTAGTAAGTGAAAAGATAGGTAAGCATGTAGTGGAGTGGAAGATGTTGATGGCTTAGAATTAAAATGTGTTGTGGTTGATAAAAATGTATATAATCTGTTCACTGGGACCCAATCAGTGTTGTACAAATACTCTCCTGCGTTCATATACTTACCAATTGTACTATCATAGTGGAGATGGGTTGAATGCAAAATTTCGTGTATGTGTATGTAACTCGAGCATACAGATATATAAGAAAAGTTGCACTCAACTTATATTTCTCTTGATGGTGCAATTGGTAAGTCACTACAACATTTGTCATATGCTAGCCCTGGTTCGATTCCTTGGCCATACCACGTTTCAATTTCTGCATGTTGGCCTCCACGGGTCTCCTGATTTTGATGGCTTAGAATTAAAATGTGCTGTGGTTGCTAAATATGTATATCTGTTCACTGGGACCCATTCAGTGTTGTACAAATACTTTCCCACATTAGTATACTTACCAATTGTACTATCATAGTGGGGATGGGTTGAACGCAAAATTTCGTGTATGTGTATGTAACTCGAGCATACAGATATAAGAAAAGCTGTGCTCAACTTATATCACTCTTGATGATGCAGTTGGTAAGTCACTACAAGACTTGACATGTGCTAGCCCTGGTTCGAGTCCTTGGCTGTACCATGTTTCAATTTCTGCATGTTAGCCTCCACAGGTCTCCCGATGTTGATGGCTTAGAATTAAAGTGTGTTGTGGTTGATAAAAATGTATATCTGTTCACTCTGTTCACTGGGATCCATTCAGTGTTGTACATATATATATGTATATATATATATACATACAGTCGTACCTCGGTACTCGACCATAATCCGTTCTGAGGTGGTGGTCGAGCACCGATTTGTTCGAACACCGAAACCAATTTTCCCCTTATCACTGTCTTTCTTTGGACCCATTATTAAGGGCTAGAGCAACACGAAAAAGTTTAAATCTGGGAAGAAATACTCGAACAAACTGCGTACGTCTTACTCCGCTGGCGGTCTGAGTCGAACTGACGCTTACCTGCTGTTCGAGCTAGTCGAGTACCGAAAATCTGTTCGAGGTCCGATGCATTTTCTACTCGAATTTTTTGGTCGAGCACCGATTTGGTCGAGTATAGAGGCGGTCGAGTACCGAGGTACGACTGTATATATATATATATATATATATATATATATATATATATATATATATATATATATATATATATATATATATATATATATATATATAATATATATATTTATATGTACATATATATATATGTATATGTACGTATATATGTATGTGTATATATATATATATATATATATATATATATATATATATATATATATATATATATATATATATATATATATATATATATATTGCATTCTATATTCCTTATAAAAGTGGTACCTGAATGAATACACACTTCACTTCATAAATGTTAATTTCCACTTAATGCCTCTTATATCTCAGCACCTATATGAACGGTCATCTTGTTCTCCAGCATACTGGATGGGTTGAAGGCAATGTAATAAGGCACAGGGCTTCTAGAGCAGTGCCCAGTGCTTCAATATATGGTGAACCCTCACCCCCACCACCACCACCCTACTCCTCATCCACCAAAGAAAACTTGAAGATGAGAACCTTTTATTATTTCTTAATCAGATTTATTGTTATATTTCAGGAAGCAGACTACCTCAAGAATGTTGTAGCTAAAATAGTGTCCTATAATCCAAGTATCATTCTGGTAGAGAAAAGTATAGCATTCTTAGCAAGGGAATTTCTCCAGGTATGAAGAATACTGTATTTTTAATTTTAAATTCTATTTAGTGTGTACCAGTGTGAAATTATCTTTTAGAGAGAGGCAAGGAAGCTAGTCCCATATGGATTTTGAAGCTTGGGTTTTTGACATTCTTTATGGTAAAACTATATCCACCAAAAGGTCTTTTCCCCTTGCAAAATGGAAGAAAAATGGATGATTCTGATGAAAATCTATAAAGAAGGAGTGGATAAATATGTCCCAAAATAAACACACTTCATCTTAAAGAAACACTCTTTCTCTTCCTCTCTGCTATTCCATACAACACCATAGGTACAATCTCTTCCTTGCTTTCATCCCCAAATACCTATTTCTCATAAAAATTTTCATTCCATCCTGACATTTTCTTACTTTACTGAGTAATTCATTTCCATGTCCACTCCATTCATATACCAATGGCCTTTTTTCCCTTGTAAGGCAGGTGGCCTAGTCAGAGCATTCCTTGTTATTTGTAGAGAAAAATACAGAAAAGGTCCCTACACTCTACTTTATTTAGTTGCTTTTTATAACATGTATGAGAATATAGTAACCTAAATTCAGTCACTAACAAGTGTAGAAAAAATGCAATTCTAATTAGTTATAATTTTGATGTATATACATGTGCATGAAATTATATATATTTTTCTTTTCCAGGCTCATAACATTGTGCTGGTCATGAACATGAAACCAGCAGTAATGGAACGAGTGGCCAGATGTACTCAAGCAGAGATTGTTTCCTCAATTGATGCCCAGTTGACAAGACCAGTACTGGGAATGTGTCACAATTTTTACCTCAAGACTTATCAAGTGGAATCAAAGAGCAAAACACTAATGTTTTTTGATGGATGTGCCACACACTTAGGGTGTACAATCATATTGCGTGGAGCCAGCAATGCTGAACTAAAGCGAGTAAAAAGGATAATGTATTTTATGATCTATGCTGTGTACAATTGGAGATTGGAGAGGTCATATATTATGGATGAATTTGCCTTGATTCCTCCTTTGCCATCAGAAAGTTTTGAGTTGGATGACCAAGTATTTGAAGAACGTACCTGTAATGATGGAACTGGTGTTGATACCGAGGAGCAGATTGAAACTGAAAGTGAAGAAATGAAAGAAGTTGACTCTGCTGATTCTTCTGTTCTGAATGCCAAAGAAAACAATGGTGATGTGAATCCTAACCAGAGTGTAAAAATGTACCAGAACATGGAATTTTTGCTTCCTCCAGATGGAAAATATGAGAAAAACAAAATAGTTGAAACAATAAGTGACTTTAGTGATCCTTTGCATTCTTATTTAAATGCAGGAACCTCACCAAGTGACTGTTACCCAATGAATTCTCCTCCAAAAGCTTTGGCAGTTGCTGAGTTACCATTTTCTAATACATTCAGAAAAGCTCTTGATGACAATATTCTCTCTTGCACACCTTATATGAGATTTAATGTACCTTACTTGGAGACAGAAGTAGGGCGTAATTGTCATCTTCGAAGTTATTTTTCAGAGAAGATTTACTTTTCGTCTTGTCTTGAAAAAGAAAAAGCAGTTCGAAGGCCAAGATTTTCAGAGAAAGAAGGCAAAGAAGTAAGAGATGAAAATGAAAATGTGGAAATCAGACCAGTTCATGAATTCATTGTTATGAAGATTACCAAAGATGCTAGAGATAAAGACTTCAGGGCAAAACTAGCCGACTTCAGAGCAAGGGGTGGACAATATAGAAATATTTGCCAGTGTGAAAAGGAAATCTGCTGTGAAGATAGATCTAAGGAAGACATGGAGGTACAACTGGATGGACAAGATGATTGGTCTCAAGGTAATTCTTTTTTATTCAGTTATTCTATAAATTGTTGTCATATATTAATTGAAAAAAATTAGTTTAACAGAGCTTGGTTTCTGAAATCTATACTGATTGGCATTCATCCTCCTTTTATGGACTACATAAAGACATTTATGAGGAGTTTTAAAATTGTGGAAAAATACAGTCTATGATATAGGTATGTACTTTTGTTACTTCTGTGTCCACATGAGTAGATTCTGTGGATAGGAATGAAATAGCCATGTGGCAGCTGGAGTAAAAAGAATAGTGTCATCCAATGTGGAAGGGGTTAATCAGGATAGCCAGCTTTGACGAGTTAAACACCATATGAGGACGGAGCCTTTATTTGTACGATGTTTCGCTTATTACAAACAAAACGTCATACAAATAAAGGCTCCATCCTCATATGGTGTTTAACTTGTCAGTCTTGTCGGCAACTGCTACTTTCGTAAAAAAGTAACCCTTTATTACAAAAGATGTGCCTTTAAGATGAATAAAATTGTTTTTCAGCAACCAGAATGAAAAAAAAGACAAGTGCCTGCCATCTAGGGAAGAGATTCTTGCTTTATATTTTGAAGTTCATAGTTTGATTAATAATTTGAAATTTATGATTTGTCTTGAATAAGCCACCCCCCTTATAAAGGGGAAAGGGCCTTTTTGTATATGTATGTATGTATAATCTCTGCCTACCTAGCTCTCATTACGTGACATGGGTGTTATAGGTTATATAGGTTGTTAGTAGGTTACTGTAAGCAAAGCCATTAGTCTCGCTATTCTATGCATTAGGGTTAGTTTATATATGTGGGTTAGTCCTATAGTTGGTGGATGTTGTTAAGTATATTATATTCATATTAGTTTATGTGTAATATACTAGGGCAGTTATAATAAAAGGACTTTTAATAGGTTAGTCTGGTGCCATTGGGTATCTATATCTTAGTCTTGAAATGTGCTGCGTTAGGTGTATGTTGTGGGAAATGCAAGGTAAGCAAGAGGGGGAGTCTCGCTATGTTGCAAGCATGTGGATCACGTGCGTGGTGGGTGATGGTTAGTAATGGTTACAATAATTTGGTTCCATTGATGGTATATGTCATGCAGAATGTGACTGTACAACCCATTATTAAGACCCAGTGATATGCAAGTTCAAAATTACATAGTACACTCTTATAGTGTATTATAAGTGTACTATATAGTGTACACTATATAGTGTGCTATAAGTTTTCTTGGCTCCAGGAGGAGTCAAGAAAAGAGGGAGGGAGTGGTGGTAAATGGGAGTGGAGTATGCTACTGTGCAAATTATACTGCATGATAACATACAGTCAATACCCCAGACAGTGTAATTACAAGTATTTTAATGCTAATCTATGTAATTATTATTATAATTATTATTTTTTTTGCAGTAGTTCCAAATGACAATCCAAGAAGTGAAAACTTGTATTACATATTTACCATTTAATATATTGTAAAGGGTATGGTCAGAAATCCAATAATGGGAGGCACATCTTAATAAGTATAATTTCCTTGTACAGGAAGTTCCACTGACAACTTGATGAACAACAGTAATACTGCTGGCTTAATCTTGTTGCGGGATGGAAATGTTGATGCCCTGCACCCATTTAACCATCAACACCTCTCCATTCTGTTTTCGAGTTATTCACAGGCTCCCCAGTCACCCCCTCACTTCTGTGTTAATCCTTGGTTAGTGACATTTACTGCTATTTTTTGTTAAAAATTATTTCAAACACTTCCTGGTATGCTACCATATATAAAGGGATGGTAAACTGTAATACAGTAGTTATTTTGTTTGAAGGCAATTACTCAATGAAAATAGACAATGGAAAAGTAGACTGGCAGGAAATCAATTGATCCGTTACAAGGATGCCTGTAAAAAGAAAAAGAAGAAGAAAAAAATATAGTGTTTATGAATGAAATGGAGCAACCTTTTTTGTGATTCATTTACAATACAAAATGCTTTTGTAATTTCTTTGTGCCTTGCATTTGTCTTAAAGAAAATGCCTTTGAAAGTGGAAGTCTATTGTAAAGATGAAGGGTAGAAGTAAAAATTGTATATATGTGTATAGATAAGTTTTTATACATTGAAGGTGGGTTTGAAGTTAGAATCCTAAAATAATTATCCTTTCTTCTTGTGATTATTGCTGTTGTTGTTGTTCTTGACCCCCCCCCCCACTAGCTGTACTGTACTACACTGCCATTAAACAAATATTGGTGTAACTCTTATGCCAACAGGGTGCTGACTATGGACTTCTATGGCAGGAATGATATTCCTCTTGGAGCATTTCTGGAGCGATACTGTTTCAGTCCAACATACACATGCCCATCAAGTGATTGTTCTGTTGCTATGGTGGACCATGTACGGAAATTTGCCCATGAGAGTGGTTGTGTTGAAGTGCTCTTAAGAAAATTGGAAACTGTACTAGATGAGGCCAGTGTTTCAACCATCCTCATGTGGAGCTGGTGCAGAGTGTGCAGAGAAGTGAGTATGCAGATGGCTCTCCACTTGTTACTTTAATCCATCTACTTAGAATTTTAACATTTGTTCTGGCTATTGCAAGGTGATTTTATTTTGCTTACAGAAACCATTGCAATAGCCATAAATGTTTAAGTTTTCATTGGCTGTGAAAAAAGTTAATGTTGTTGATAATTTCATACATTTTGTCATTGGATAGGTATGCCATTTCTGTCTGCATCATAGGGAAGTATAATAAAGTTTCCATCTTCTAAGACCATAGGCATTTGACTTTTATGGTTTGTTACTGAGATATGAAGAAATGAATAACACAAACACTTTGATTATGATTTGATGTAGTGTTACTATTTCCTGTTTATTTTTTAGTTTACCATTTACATATCTATGAAATGATTTAGGTTGATCTTTACATTTGTATTATGTTATTTTATATTTTCTTTTTTCTTCCCTGCATATTTTTACATATTCATTTCTTAGTTTGATATATATTTGCCACTTTCCCATTTTTTTCTATCTTTTCCAAGCTGTCTCTTTTATCTTCTACCTCACTACATTTTTTCTTATACCAGCACTTAATGTTGACCTTTTCCTGTTTTTGTTTTGGTATGTATTTATCCACTCCTTCATTGTAGATTTCTTTTAATATCATCCATTTCTCTTCCACCTGTATTTCTTCATTAAAGAAGTTTTCTCAACTTGGTTTTTGAAAGAAATTTCTGAGTTTACTAAAATCTATTTTGTTGTGCATCAAAACACACACATATGTTTTACAATTAGTGCACGTAAAGAAAAAATGTGTGCACACAAGGTTTTCAAATGATATTAAAATTCGTTCAATAAAGAAGCTCCACCCAAATATCAACTTATAAATTCTCTAAAAATATGGTAACTTGCCAACTGTCAAACCAATAATTGCTTTGTTTTTTTTCCTTTTCCAACTCTAGTGCTTCCATTGCAAATGAAATTGCTTTGCCACCTGGCTGGAGTGTAGAAATCGTTTGAAAACATGTATAAACTTACAAATTGTGCATATTTGCTTAAATGATCAGATGGTGACTTGCCTGGGTGTGCACATACTTTTCAGAGAAGGCAAAATTTGCACACAAGCAAATTCAAAAGCAAACTGGATGTGGAGAGATACAAAAACAGGTCAAAACGAGCATAGCTCTAGTCCCGTAAAACACAACTAGGTAAATGCTTACAGCAAACAATTAGAGGAAACATTGGTCATGCTAAACAACTATGGCAAATTCATGCAATCATGATGTAGCCTCACATCCACCTCATACCATTCACTTCCTCAATTGGAAACCCCCACTTACTCTGCTACTTATGTAAAAACTTTTCAATGTCTTCAAGTGCCTTCCTCCCCTACTCTAGATACTACTAACACACTCCATAAAGCTTCTCTGTCAATCCTATTATATGCCTTCTCCAAGACTATGAAAGGCCAAAAAATACCTTTATCGTGCTAAATTATATTTCACACTCCTGTCTTATCACAAACACTTTATGCATTCTCTTACTCTCAAGTTACTGTATTACATGCCAATTTCTATCCACAGGTGTCTCCTGTCGTACCAATGTCACATGACACGTGGTCATTATCCTTTGCAAAGTACTTAGAGCTACGTTTCCATGGCTTCTCATTGTGCAGACGAGGAGCTCCATCCTGCAACCATTCTCTCCATCATGATCACTTCCAGTATTTTGGATTCAAGAATCTGGTGGCAATATTTAAGTATGTTTATTTGCATGACTACTGCATTTATAGTAACTTTCAGTTCTTTCAAAACATTCCCAGATAACTGTATTAAGTTCATTTGAATTCTATGTGTGATATTCTTTTATTATCTTGTATTGCTAATGATTATTTGATAGTGTTTTTGTAGAATTGAGAAGCATATTTCTGAAAGAGAAGTGCAAATAGTTTACACTATATTTAATCCGTATTGAGTACACCATGTAAGTTAATTGATAACATATGAAGAAATTGAAATGGTTAAGTATATTCTTTATTTAGCAATGTTTCAGTCTTTTAGAAATAGTTGATATTATTGCCTATCATGCATGAAATATCAAGGACCAATTAGGTCACTTAAGATTAAAACTAATTGTATTTACCCAGTTGTAACATATGGAAAGGAAGCTATGCTCCTATATTTACCACTGCTGAACTTTTGAGATATTTGTAATAATATCATATAGATTGAATGTTGATAGATTTATATTTTCTTTGTAAAGGTACAATAGTGTTACATTACGTGAGATTGCCTTACCTCCTCCTGCCATTGTGCTGGAAATGACCCCTATCTCACAGTCTGCTGTAGTAGAAGAAATAAAACAAGTTGCAGTCCAGGTAAGATTTTCACTATTTATAGTCATGTGATTTTCCATAATTGATGTTTGCTATATTTGCAGCCAATGTTGTTTACATTTTTTGCCTCTGCAGGGGTACTCTGTGTTTTCAACAATATTAGAACGTATAGCCTCTCTGTCAGCCGAGTGTGGGAGTCGATGGAAACCCTTCATTACAGAATTATCAGAACATCAAAAAGAACAAAGAGTCAAGTTTAGAGAAATGATTGAAAATATACAGGTAATGTTAATAGCAGTTTGTTGCATTATGAAAATTAATTTCACTATCTGTATACCAAGGTTTTTTTTCCTCTTTACAAGGGAAAAACAAGTCAAAGGCATGCACTCATTCCCACTCATTCCACTCCTGTCCACCACCCTTGTTTCCCTCTCATCTTAGCTCCTTGTAGGTGAAGGGTCATCCCTGCCTCCTGTTCACTGCCTGGGTCATAAGTGATGCAGCAAGACACAGCACATCCACAGCAAAGCTGCTTCAGTTAATGGTGACCCCATCACTCCATGCTCTCATGTGGAAAATATAGAAGATGGGGAGAAATTCTCTTGGGCTGCATCAAAATATCATCCACACACAACCCTCATCCCCCACCCTCTCCCTTCCTTGCTTGACAGACATAGAAATGTGAGATGGTGAGAAATCCCTTCAGGTTGCATCAAAATATCATCTATATGCAGCCATTCCCCACTCACTCCTTGCCTTCTCCCTTCCTTGCTCAACAGACATTCCCTGGTTTTCTAAAATCCCCAAAGTTAAAAAAAATATATAAAAGTTGGTATAATTTAAGTACAATGCTTGACATAGGATTGGATAGAAAAACACACCAACATTGTCAAATAAATATTACATATACCAATGGCTTTTTCTCCCTTTTCCCCCTGTGGTGGGAGGAAAGAATACTGCCACCAAGTCTTCTCACTTGAGTTGTAACAAGCGACAAAAATGAGACTGGGATTAGGATTATACATCCTTCTCCCTGTAGCCCCAAAGGGGACATACCTAAAAAAAGTAAAGGCATAAGAGGGTCTAGGAGTTTTCCAACCAGTACCAGGAGAACAGGGGTGGAAAGGGAACTGGGAGATAGGGTTGATGAAAGGATATTAGGATGGTTTGGACACATGGAAAGAATGAGTGAAGAAAGATTAGTAAAAGAAATATGGAAGGCAGAGGTGGAAGGAGTGAATATGAGGGGGCGTCCTAGGATGAGATGGATGGATGGGGTGAAAGGGGCATTACAAAAGAGAGGAATGTCTGTGGAGGAAGGACGGGAGAGGACAGAAGATAGGGGTGAATGGAGAGGGGTTGTGTATGGATGATGCTATGATGCATGAGGGGGAGTGGGGGGGTGAGGAAGTATGTATGAAAAAAAATTGATGCAGCCCAAAGGGATTTCTCCCCGTCTTCTCCTTTTCTGCATGAGGGGACGGAGAGGGGGGTCGCCGAATTTATGAAGCGGCCTTGCTGTGGATGTGCTGTGTCTTGCGACACTGCTTCTGACCCAGGGCAGTGGACAGGATGCAGGGATGACCCTTCATCCAGGAGGTGCCAAGATAAGAGGGAGGGAGGAGGGTGGAGGGGAGTGGAATATATAGGAAATGGAATGGGTGGGAGTGGTTTCTATGCCTTTTTCTTTGTGGCTACCCCCCATGTAGGGGGAAAAAGCCTTTGGTATATGTATGTATGTATATATAATTGACTCAACTGTTTTGTGAATCAAGAGTATCAATTTCATAGCTGTCATTTATTGACATGTACTATATACATACACTCTCCTCATGGACTTCTTTACTAGATATCTGCACTTTACTGTGGTTATCAGTCTATCACAGAAATCTTATATTTGATCATTTTCAGCTCCAGTTGACTTCTCCCACCCTTGAATCTCGCCGTTTACATCCTCCAACTCCAGGAACTGTCAGTGAGGTGATGACAGCAATGACATCCATTGCTGATCAAGTTATTCTCATCAGGAGACTCATCGTGCAAGTAGTTAACGAGTGGAATGAAAAAGTAAGCATACCTTGAATATGTATTGGTTTCTTGTATTGTCTTATTATCTATTTCTCGATTGTATGAGCTCTTGTGGTGTTGTTAAATTCCATATATATATATATATATATATATATATATATATATGTATATAAATATATATATATATATATATATGTATATTGTATATATATATATATATATATATATATATATAATATATATATATATATATATATATATATAAATATATATATATGTATGTATGTTTAGACAAATTGGGTGATTTGTGTGCAGATCATGCCATTATTTGGTTTGTTAGCAAGTTGAGAGGATGGGATATAGCCTTGGGGCTGATGTGGTGGATGGTATGTAAATATTTGTGATGTTAATTGTTTTCATTACAACATCAGTTTAACATCACAAATCCCCTTTCTTATAGAGAAATATACTTTTTGTGGAAGTAAACTTTTATATATGCATATTCTTTATTTTGTATTTGATATTGTATTTTAGCTTACCCTTATTTTTATTCATCCTTTACATAGGTTCAGAGTTTGCTGCAGCTTAGAAAGAAAGAAGAAAAGCTGGAGAAGGCCAAATTAACTAGTACTCCAAGCAGCAGTAACAGCAACAAGCACAGTTCCTCCTCCTTCCTTACATCCTCTATTGTGTCTGGCACTATATCAGCCATGTCTCCAGCATCATCTACCACATCAGATGCAGTGACTGCAAAGACAACTTTGGACACATTGTCTTCTTCATCATCAATCAGCACCATCAACAAAACCAGTGATGGAGATAGTATTAGTTGTACATCAGTAAACAGCACCAATGATCTTGGAGAACAAATCTCAAAGTAAGTGAATCAGGTAGTCATTCTGAAAATATACAGATCTTTTGCTGATAATCAACTACATCAAGATAAATGAATAGACCATAAGTAGAGATTGCAAATTTTCAATAGTATCTGGTAAGACAAAGAAATTAAACAAGCTGTTATTGTCTTGAGATATTCCTCACCAGAAAACATAATACTCATATGTACACTAAAGTTAGAATATTTTGCCTGATCAAACACTGTAATGTAAGACTTGGAATAATTTTCTGTGTAGTGTTGATTTTTGTCACATGATATGCAATATGTTCAGATCATCCAGATAAATGCATTGTAATATTATTATTATATATTGTCCTTTATTAATTTCTTTGTATTTTAGTTGTCACCATAAAATTCTTTGATATCTGAAGTCTATATTTATCTCTCTATATACCAAGAGCTGATACTTCATCCAGGAGGTGCCAAGATAGGAGGGTGGGAGGAGGGTGGAGGAGAGTGGAATATATAGGAAATTAAATGGGTGGGAGTGATTTCTATGCCTTTTTCTTTTTGGCTACCCCTCGTGTAATGGGGAAAAAGCCTTTGGTATATGTATGTATGCATGTATATACCATGAGCTTTTCCCCCATTATAAGGGAGGTAGCTAAATTACAGGCATGTAACTACTCCCACCCATTCCACTTCCATCCACCACCCTTTCCCCTCTCTCATCTTAGCTCCTCATGGATGACGGGTGGTCATCCCTGTATCCCGCCCACTGCCCTGGGTCAGAAGCAATGTAGCAAGGCACAGTACATCCACAGCAAGGCCGCTTCACAATCTGTCCATCCCCTAATGTAGAAAAAAAGAGTAAACGGGGAGAAATCACTTTGGGCTGCGTCAAAATATCATTCATACATAAACACCTCCTACCCCTCATCTCCCACCCCTCTTTTCCTTGCATAACAGTGTCATTTATACACAATTACTCCCCACTAATTTCTGTTTCCTGCCATCTCCTTCCTTGCTGAACAGACATTCCTTTCTTGGTCAACACTCCCTTCACCCTATCCGTCCATCTCATCCTTGGTTGTCCCCTCAAGTTCATTCCCTCCATCTCTGCCTTCCATACCTCTAATATTTTACTAATCTTTCATCGCTCATTCTTTCCATGTGTCCAAATCATCCCAACAATCTTTCATCAGCCCTGTTTGTCATCTCCTTTTCCACTCCCACTCTCCTCCTCACCTCCTTGTTTCTCACTCAATCCAACCTAGTAACCCTTACCATACTTCCCAGACTTTTCATCTCAAACACATGTAAACTTTTCCTATCTGCCCCTCTTAAATTCCAAGTCTCTGCCCCACACAAGGGCATTGGCACAATCACCCCTTCATATAGTCTCCTCTTTGCATCCATTCCCAGTTACCTATTTCTCATGACACTTTATAATCTCCTAAGGCATTAACTTGCTTCTCTAAATCTACAATTTACCTCCACCACCACTCCTCCCTTTCCTGCCACATGCGGTCCCAAATACCAAAAGCTATATCATTCTTCAGCCTCTCTCCTCCTAGAATTACTTCCAACTCAGTACCATCTTCTACCTTTGTACATCTCATCACCTTGCTTTTTCCCATATTTGCCTTCAACTTTCTCCTGTCACATACCTTCCCAAACTCTGTCACTAACTCCCATAATCCTCCCTCTGACCCTGACACAAGCACAGTGCCATCATCAGAGAACAACTGGCTCACTGTCTACTTTTCTCCATTTTCTTTAAACATCTCAAGTCCCCTGCCCATTACAATGTCTTTACCTCCCACACCACCCCAACTATGTACACATTGAACAGCCATGTACAGAATGAGTGAAGAAAGACTAGTTAAAGAGGTGTGGAAGGCAGATGTGAAAGGAGTGAATATGAGGGGTTAACCTAGAATGAGATGGATGGATGGGGTAAAAGGGGCATTGGGAAAGAGGGGAATGTCTGTTGAGGAAGGAAGGAAGAGGACAGAAGACAGCGGTGAATGGAGAATAGTTGTATATGGATGATGCTGTGATGCATGAGGTGGAATGGGTGGGGAATGGGGGTGAGGGAGTATGTATGAGAAATAATTTGACGCAGCCCGAAGGGATTTCTCCCTGTCTTCTCCTGTTTTGCATAAGGGGACAGAGATTTGGGGTCGCCAATTTAATGAAGCAGCCATGTTGTGGATGTGCTGTGTCTTTTGACAGTGCTTCTGACCCAGGGCAGTGGGAGAGATGCAGGGATGACCCAGCAT
Organism: Oratosquilla oratoria; assembly: GCF_046742065.1. Classification (NCBI taxonomy): domain Eukaryota; kingdom Metazoa; phylum Arthropoda; class Malacostraca; order Stomatopoda; family Squillidae; genus Oratosquilla; species Oratosquilla oratoria. The sequence goes on from NC_134782.1 coordinate 1,542,759, forward strand.
CCAGGAGGTGCCAAGATAAGAGGGAGGGAAGAGGGTGGAGGGGAGTGGAGTATGATAGGGATTGAATGGGTAGTAGTGGTTTTTATGCCTTTGTTTTTTTGCTACCTCCCTTATTAGGGGGAAGAAAGCCTTTGGTATATGTATATTTTGTATTCTGTATATAGATGTTTTACATTTGCCAGCTCCCTTATTAAGGTGAGAAGGCCATAGGTACATACATATGTGTTTTCATTATGGTATCTTGCCTTTAACAGATTGCAAGCAAATGAATCTGGGAGTGACATTGTTGATGGAACCATAGTCATGGGACAAGACAAAGGTGAGCCTTCTTTGATGGGAGTGAGGGTTATTCTAAGGTTTGGACTTTGATGTCAAAGGAAACTTGGAGATATAGGCCTTTGATTTCCTAATGTTTGGCATAGGAATTAAACAAAATAAATAGAGTTGATCAGAACAGGACTGGGATGAACCTTCATCAACGAAAAGCTGAGATGGGAAGAAAATGGGAATGGTGGATGGGAGTGGGTATATAGCTTTGACTTGGGTACATCCCTCTCAAGGGGGAAAAAGTCTGGTATATAGATAGAAATAGAGCTGGCTTTGGTCCCCAGACTAAACTCAGGATCTGCAGGAAAAATGACTCATTTTTACTGAATTGGTAATTGACTGCAATAATAGATATATAAGTAACAGTACCCTCCCCTAAGCATTTTATTGTTTCAAATTATTATAGATCAATCATTTGCCTCAGTCTTGATTGATTAATTGGTTGATTGAAATTATCATAGATATTGGTACATGTCCATGTACTGTGCATAAAACACCAAGAATAGGTTTTCTTAAAGATCAGACATAATCAGGGGTCAGATTTTAGACAAAACCAGGTCCTAGTCATGCTTACAGCTTAATTGCATCATATATGTTAGTGATTACTGTATTGATTTTTAATTTAGTATTTCATTGTATCAGTTATACTGTATGTATGTTAAATAAATTCATGATTATTGAATGTTTATTCAATATCAATATTCACTTGATGATTGCATGACTCATCAAAGGCAGTTCTTCAGGGGAAAATCATTGTCTGGCAACCATTAAGAATCCTATTATCACAGTTCCCTATAATGTGAAGATTTATTGGCACAAATTACCATGATAACTGGGGGATAGTATTTCAAATGTGGACAGACTACCATGTATAGTTTGTTTATAATGTTAAAAAATCTTGTTTGCTCTCTGAAGAATTTTACTTGTTTAAGTCAAATTATGTAACTTAAACCAAAATGTATCTTATTATATAAGTTGAGCTCATAAAATGAATTTAATCAGGATGTTTTCATAAGCAGGTTGTGATTCAGAGAGCAACAGCCTTAAACAGTCAGACAGCAAAAAGAATGAAAAAGAAGATCAGGGTGAGTATTCTTGACATAATGACTTTTCTTCACTTTTGGAATAAGCATTGGATATTGAATAAGCTAGTCATCCTTTTATTGCCATAGTTTGAAGCACTGTCACATGGGTGCTTTACTGCAAGGGGAGCAAGAGCATGATGGATGCACTAGTTTTCTCCTGTCAAGGGTTTTTATCTGCAGAAAAGTGAACTCTAGATATGTAACTGTTCGACTATTTAATGTAGTTGTATTTTATTATTTTATTATAAAATCTGATTAGTATACCTATTTGTTCATACTTTTATTGTATGTTTTAGTACCTTTTAGAATTAGTTGTGTTAAGAACCTTGTTTTCTGTAGGTTTACAATATTTGGAGTTCACTACATTTTTTGACTGGTCATAGCATTTGCAGAATATGCTTTAGAACTCCAAGCAATCATTTGAATATATGAGTTTATCCTTTCATTTGATTTATCTTTCATTCATTTCAGTTTTTGCTTGTTTAGCTATTATTTAGTGTTGTTAAGCTCTCATTTAATGTTGATCTCTGCTCCTCTTATGTGTTTGTTTTGGCTGAGGTGTGGCTAAGGTGTGTATGTGTGTGTTTGTGCTGTAGACGGTGCAGTGGTTGCTGCCCTCCCTTCCCTCCTCCTGGGGCTACAGGCGGAGAAAGATGGCATACTGACGGCCCTTGGTTCTATTATCACCTCCACCACCACCACCATACCCACACCCTCACCATCTCTTCATCCCTCTCTGGCTGCACATCACACAGGTACACAAGTTCTGCTTCATAGGTATCCTTTAATCAAAGCTTTTGTGCACTATAAGCTTTCCATTTTTTCCAATGGGCTCATGTGAAAATATCTGAGTTATAATTAAAGCTTTGCTTTTGAACATCTTAAAAAAATTACAGCATCTTAACTTTAGTGTAAGGCTGACTTGTATGTATATTGGATATAACAAGATAATGTAAGTTGCTTGTATTTCTCTAAATATTGTTGACTTATTTTTATATATGATTTATATTTTGCTTTATCTGTTTACAAAAGTTCTTAAATTTTATTGATTACACCTTAAGCTCACTTGGTAGTTTATATTATCTCCATTTATTGTGACAGTCAGTTTGTATTTATATATATGTAATATAAGACAAATGTATATGTGTGTTTGTATATATGTATATAAAAATACATATATACAGTATATATATATATATATATATATATATATATATATATATATATATATATATATATATATATATATATATATACATATATATATATATATAAACAGAAATGTAGTGGCACATTTGTAAATAACACACAAGAAACCCACAGTCGGATAAAATAAACTTCGAATGAAAGAAAGATTCTATATTTCGGCTACCAACTGTAGCCCTCTTCAGGAGAGTACATAAGACAGAGGACAAATGGAACTTATAAGCTACAGATACAAAGAAAAGAGAGGGAATGTGGACTGATGGCATTACCCAGACATGGGGTAAGATGGGGTGGTGGGGGAGGGTGAGAGTAAGGTGGAGGGGGTTGTAAGCTTCGAACAAGCCTCCTAACCGCCACTTGGGAAATAATGTCTGGAGTCCACTGCCCTTTAGAAATATTAATTTTGGGGCATTCCTCAATTAATGCTGATTTAACTATTTTTCTCCTGAAACCACAGTGGGACTTGAACACTAATCTGGCCTTACCCAAGTCGAAAGAATGATTCTTATTTTTAGCATGAAAAAATACTGCCGAATTTTCTTGCCCATACCTAATTGATCTTTTATGTTCTGCCAATCTAGTTGTTCAAGTATCCCCTGGTGTGACCCAAATACACCAAATCACAGTCTTGGCAGGGCAAACAATAAACACTGGGGGACTCTACTTCCTTCAGTTTTTGTTGAATGTTCACAATTTGCATAGGATAAGGGAGGCAAAGAGGAGAGCAGATGTCAAATGGGGTAAGAGTATGACAGAAATTTTTGAAAGTAATAAAAAGATGTTTTGGAAAGAAATTAAGAGAGGAAGAGGAGGTGAGTTAAGTAGAGAAGAAAAGGTAAAAGGTGCAGATGGAGAGATGATAATGTAAGAGAAGGCAGTAAGAGGAAGATGGGGAGAGTATTTTAGGGAGTTGCTAAATGTGAAGGAGGATAGGAAGGGAAAGGTAGATGCAGTGGGAAGTGCTAAGAAAATGACCGTGATGAGTGAGGAAAATGGAGGAGAAATAAGGAAAGATGAAGTGAAGGCAGTTGTTAAGATGATGAGAGCAGGTAAGGCACCTGGTCTGGATGGATGTCATGCAGAATGTCTAAAAAAGGGAGGTACAGTGATAGTGGACTGGCTGGTGAGGGTATTTAATGTTTGCTGGAGAGAGGGTAGAGTGGTGGAGGACTGGAGAAGTGCCTGTATAGTTCCACTTTACAAGGGAAAAGGAAATAAATGTGAGTGTAGTAGTTTCAGAGGGATGAGCTTGTTAAGTGTAGTTGGGAAGGCTTATGGGAGGTTGTTGATTGAGAGGATTAGGAGAGGAACAGAGGGAGTAATTGGTGAGGAACAGTGTGGGTTTAGGACAGGTAGGGGTTGCATAGATCAGATTTTTGTGGTAAGACAGATATGTGAGAAAGCTATAGGAAAAGGTAAGGATTTTTTTTTTTTTTTTTTTTTTTTTTTTTTTTTTTTTTTTTTTTTTTTTTTATTTTTTTTTTTTTTTTTTTTTTTTTTTTTTTTTTTTTTTTTTTTATCTGGAAAAGGCTTATGACAGGGTAGACAGGAAGGCACTGTGGGAAGTATTGCAGATATATGGGATAGGAGGAAAACTTCTAGGAGCTGTCAAGAGTTTTTACGAGAGTAGTAGAGCATGTGTCAGGATTAGAAATGGAGAGAGTGAGTGGTTTGAGGTAAAGGTGGGACTTTGTCAGGGATGTGTTATGTCACCCTGGCTGTTCAATTTATACATGGATTGGGTGGTGCAAGAAGTAAATGCAAGGGTGTTGGGTCAGGGATTGGAGATGGTTAAAGAAAATGGAGAAAAGTGGGAGATATGCCAGCTGTTGTTTATGGATGACTCTGCGCTTGTAGCAGGATCAGAGGAGGGATTGAGGAAGTTAGTGACAGATTTGGGAAAGTGTGTGAAAGAAGGAAGTTCAAGATAAATGTGAGTAAAAGTAAGGTGATGGAGATGTACAAGGGATGAAAGGGACAGCAGACTGGAAGTGAGTATTAAGGGAGAGAGACTGAAGGAAGTGGATAGTTTTACATAGTTGGATAGAGTGAGAAATGAGGAGGTGAGGAGGAGAGCGGGGGTGGAAAGGGAATTGGGAGTTGAGATAGAGTTGATGGAAGAGTATTGGGATGGTTTGGACACATGGGAAGAATGAGTGAAGAAAGATTAGTAAAAGAGGTGTGGAAGGCAGAGGTGGAAGGAGTGAACATGAGGGGTCAACCTAGGATGAGGTGGATGGATGGGGTAAAAGGGACATTGGGAACGAGAGGAATGTCTGTTGAGGAAGAAAGGGAGAAGACAGAAAATAGGGGTGAATGGAGAATGTATATGGATGATGGTGTGATGCATGGGAATGGATGGGGGATAGGGGGTGTGAGGGAGTATGTGTGAATAATATTTTGATGCAGCCCAAAGGGATTTCTCCCCATCTTCTCTTTTTCTGCATGAGGGGATGGAGAGGGAGGTTCACTGATTAAATGAAGCAGCCTTGCTGTGGATGTACTGTCTTGCTACATTGCTTCTGACTCATGGCATTGGGTGAGATCCAGGGATGACCTGTCATCCAGTAATAGCCAAGAAAAGAGGGAGGGAGGGATGGTAAATTGGAGTGGATATGTGGGTATGAAATAGATGGGAGTGGATTTATGCCTTTGAATTTGGCTACCTCCCGTGTAAGGGGAAAAAAACCCATTGGTATATGTATATATGTATTGGGTATATGTATGTAACTCATGAGGTGCTCATTAAAATGATACATTTAAATGTCCACACACACATTTAATGAAGGAGAAAGTGGGTGATGGGGAGGAGAGAGAGAGAGAGATATGGTGGGTGAGGAAACACAAGAGGGTTGGGGAAAAATATGGCTGGGGGGAAGACAATGGAAAGGAGAGAGAGATAGAGAGAGAAAGATTAGTAAAAGAGGTGTGGAAGGCAGAGGTGGAAGGAGTGAATATGAGGGGGTGACCAAGGGTTATATGGATGGATAGGGTAAAAGGGGCATTGGAAAAGAGGAGAATGTCTATTTAGGAAGGAAGGGAGAGGACAAAAGGTAAGGGTTAGTGGAGAATGCTTGTGTATGGATGATGCTGTGATGTATGGAAGGGAGTGGGTGGGGGATGGGGGGATGAGGGAATATGAGTGAATGGTATTTCAATGCAGCCTGAAGAGATTTCTCCCTGTCTTCTCTTTTTCTGCATGAGGGGATGGAGGGGGGTCACTGATTAAATTTTGCTATAAGTACATTGCTTCTGACCCAGGACAGTGGGCGAGATGCAGGGATGACCCGTCATCCAAGAGGAGCCAAGAAAAGAGGGAGGGAGGGATGGTGAATGGGTGTGGAGTATGTGGGGATGAAATGGGTGGGAGTGGATTTATGCCTTTGAATTTGGCTACTTCCCTTGTAAGGGGGAAATAGCCATTGGTATATGTACTTTATTTCAACTTGTCTTAGTTTACTTTTGAAGTTTAGAGCTAACAAAGTACTTGTGATCTATGTGAAAGCCAGATTATTGAAGTCCGTTATTTTTTCTTTAGATTTACAAATATCAGAAGCTCAAAATAAAATCATCACAGACATGGGGTACTCACCACCTTCACTCTAACTTCTTAATTATATTAAGTTTCTGAACAACATTTAAATTCACTCATTTTCTCTTTACACCAACATTTTTCATGGATACCATGATTACAGTTATTGTATACTGCAAAATTATGGTACTGTTATAGTAAAATGGTGGAGGGTGGGTGCATGCATTGGCTGGCTACCTCCCTTATAAGGAAGGTAGCTTTTTGGTATATATATTGATAGTATAGCAAAAGATTCACAAAAATTCAAATGAAGGCTGAGACAACATCAATGCAAGTATACAAAATGCACCACCATGCTACCATACACTACCAATCGGTTTTGGAATTGGCACATATTGTCCATTTAAGATAAGAATTTTAAAGATATGGACATACATTTGGACCACATTTTTTTTTTCATCATCATTATTTTTATTGTTATTATTATTATTATTATTATTATTATTATTAGCATTATTATATATATATATATATATATATATATATATATATATATATATATATATATATATATATATATATTATTGTTATTTTTATTTTTGTTTTTATTGATTTATTTTCATTATTTTTTTAATCCAAAATCTATTGAATGGAGGTCCATTTAATGAAGAGTGCAAGGCACTATTAATTTTATCTATTAAATGAAACTGCCATATGTGAGCTAGATTATAATTATTATTATTATTATTATTATTATTTTTTTTTTTTTCTTAGTGAGGGATTTGGTCTTGTATGAACTTATATTTTATTGTTCATTTTATTCTTTTTTACAATTTCTTTAACTCCATTTATTAACAGAGCTTGAATGTACTTTAGACATAATTGCTGTATTAAGAAAACTTGTGTTTGCATCAAATATGTGTTACATCAGAGATGTAGATGTATCTTGTACTATATTTTCTATGTTCTTTTTATACCTTTGCCTAAGTTTGCCCTGTAGAGACCTGTTGATGTTGTATAAATAACAGAACTTGATTATGTGCAAGATTGAAATTAGTTTGTGTACTAAAATTTTTCTCAAAAAAAGTAATGCTTCATATTTTTTCTTTCTGTTTTTCTTAAAAAGATTTGTTGTTTTGCATACTTTTAATACTTTTTGCTATAAGAGATCCTGTAGTACAATTTTTGAACATAAATTAATCAGGATTTCTCATGTACAGATGGGAGTACAGAACCAACCACTCCCAGTAGCGAGTCAAATCGTGACAATGAAAGTGATGTTACAGGTGGCTTACAGGCGGCCTTTGTAAATCAAGCTGCTGAAAGCCACACAATTCTTCACAGACGACAAGGTAAGGTTTTGGAATGAAAACCGAAGTAGAGAATGACCTAATAGTTGTTTCATACATGCTCTTATCGTGAAATAATTGTCTTAGATATTTTATGACAGTTGTAGTATTATGTTTGTTATTTTTGTCAGTTGAAGGATTGATTTGAGATGAAAATTGTGACTCAGTTAAGGCCTTATTTTATCCCAAACCATAGGTTATATAATCATACTGAAGGGTTTAATGTAGACAGTTATATGAACCACTGATTTAGCAAGTGTGCTGTTATACAGTTTTTTGAAAAACTTCTATATGATTTTTTTTTTTTTTCTTTTTCTACCTGTTCAGTCTCAGATTCAGGAGATGCCCTGACTTGTGGAGGCTGCACTGTCTCAGGTTCTCCAGGCAGAGGCCATGAACGCTCACTGTCAGATGGAGGGCAGGTTGGAATGGGCAAAGAGGCAGTTGTCCACACACCAGACAAACGTTATGGAGCAAATACTGTCAAAAACATTATTTCAACGTTTTGGTCATCTTCTGCAAATTTGTTAGTTGAGGTAGGATTCATTTTAAACATATTTTGCATTCTTTTTTTTTAAGTGAGTTTAATTTTCAAAGAGGGTAAACACTTGTATTTTTTTTTCAAATTTTGTTAAAGATTTTATTTCATTTTACAGTCCCCCTTTGGATCCAGTGAACATCATATTTTGTTACCTGAAGTCAGAGTTCCAGTTGTCGTTTATGGTGATGAGCCATCCTCCATTATTGCTCATGCATTGGCATCACAACTGTATGATGAGCACTTGATCAACCTCAAGAAAAATTTGAAGGAGAATCAGAAAGAATCTGTTAATGCTAGGTAGGTTGGTGTATAACATATCACAATTTTGTATTAGAAAGTGAGTTGAATATGAAGGTGCTGACAAAGTTTTGCATGGTAAATATTCACATTGAGATGTGTGGATCATATTTTTATTACATCCATAAAACAATAAAGAGTTGAAATAAATAAATTGCATTTTAGGTGAGAAACATTTGAGTCACATTGTTTGTTGTGAAGTTCTTAAGCATCTGTCACTCTCATATACAATGGTTTTTCTATCCAGTGAAATTTGATTCTTGTGTAATATAAAGAAAAACCCAATTTACTTGACCTTCAGCCCTGTAAACAAACGTGCCCCTAAGAGGGTTGGGGAGAGGGACAAGGAATCATCTATAACAATGCCCATGGAACTTAGTTCGGGCATTGACCTCAAGAAGATGACAGAAAGGCTGTCATTCCTAAGGTTTGCATAGCTTTGAGTCAATGTCTCTGAATGTTGCTTTTGTTCCAAAGCATGATGATAGTTATCATGACATAACATTATCATGACAACTTGAAGTGATTCATTTATGTTCATCCTTTCCCCATTTGAATCATTGTCTATTGATTCCATTCACTGTAATTTGTGTAGAAGTGATTAGTACTCTGGATGTAGGTGCCACTGTGATGTATCTTTGTTTTGTTACAGTATTGTAATTACATGATTACATTGGTTTCATTCATGATTTATTCTCCAGCCTAGTTGATTGATAGCTTATAGTGTGAAAACAGCATATTGATTTTGGTATAGGTTTGAGAACAGTATATTGCACAGTTTTATGAATTTTTGTAGATAAAAACTAAGATTACTGATGAAAACATTGATGGGTACCTGCATGTGGTGGCTATTGTCAGTTACCTGGGAGCTGTGGGTCTCCTACAAGAGAAACCTGGAACAATTGATTGAATTATTAATTGATTTAGAATTATAAAATAGGATGAATAGATTATTACTTGTATGAAAATTATATCCATTTATATGAGGTAAGTAAACAATGTTTTGGGCCCTTTTTTGTATGATCTTCAGTGAAGGCTTCATTACACAAAATATATTTATGTTTCTGAGTAGAATGTTTATTTTCTTGCATGGTAAGGGTAGATAAAGAAGTTTAGATCTATAAATAAAGACTCAGAGAATGACGAGAATGAATTTGCAGCTAGTATTGGCAGTACCTAGTCCTACTTTATTTTTTGAGTGTAAAGTATGTAGCTTTATGAGAAAGCATGGTTAAGTGCATATAGAAATCATATGATACTGTAGTTATCATGTCTGCAATAGAAATGTTACATTTGAATCTTCCAGTTAGATTATCTTTTTTTCTTTTTATTGTAATATCGCCCATTTAGTAGTTGAGAAGTATGGTGTAGAGATGTCGAGTACTTGTTTTCATATATTCAGGTTGGTTTTGGACTTTCGTCATGTAGTGGTTTTTACAGATCAGTGTCTGGTGAAAAGGAAGGGAGTCACCAAGGATACCAGGACACTAGTTTGAGTGACCAAGAAAGTTGGGATGAGCCTGACTTTGCTCTGAATACTAGTGGTGATGCAGAAAAAAGCAAGTCAACTGTGGGTGATCCACACATTGAATTGCAGTGGAGGGATCAACATGCGAAATTTTACTGTAAGGTTGGTCTTTTCCACTGTTTATTTTGTGTAATATTGTTTAAGGGCACCCAGTTCTACACATTAAAGGTGATTTAGGTTAAGAAAAAAAAGTACATGGTCAAGAAATTAATTCATAGGATTATCTTTGTAAAAGTATAAAATGTCTTATTACTTTTGGAATTACTGTTTCAGATATTCTTTGCTGAGCAGTTTCGCAGGTTGAGGAAGATGGTGTTTCCATTAGGAGAAGATCATTTCATCAGATCACTGTCAAGATGTGTCCTTTGGGAAGCAAGAGGAGGAAAATCTGGATCTGTCTTTTGTAAATCTCATGGTAAGATGTACCTTTCTTATTGTAATGATGATGGTGATGATATAGTTTAATGTCACAAATTACCCCCTATTGGGAGGCTAGGAAGGTGCCTCTTACAAAGGACTTTGTAGTGTGGAATTTAATGAACCTCAACCTTCGGCACAAGTAACAACACCCAAATCAGCTCAGCCAGTGAGCTTCCTCTCATTGTAACACCAAGTATTATCTTATTTTCTCTCCTCCTAATGGACTAAAAAAAAAAAAGAACAGTGAAAACAAAAGAGAAACTAAACATAAGAGCAGTAGCAAGCATAGGATTTGGTCAACAAAAGGGGGCACTAATTTGTGTGGACAAACAGCTCATATGAACCACACTTGACTGTGCTTTTGCATTATGATACCCAACAGTCAAGAAAACAAAGACCTCCTGCAAATAACACAAAGTAGAGCAGTAAGAATGATAGCTGGTTGCATTAAAAGAAATCTAATGGATGATCTACACTCAGAAACAAAATTCCTTCCCATAAAGCAACACATGAAAATAGACATTCATTTCTATGCAAGAAACTTCAAATCTTTAAATCCCTCACACAGTATCACATAAGTACAGCCAGCTGAATGCAATGTAGAAGTAGGCCCCAGCAGCATACTTCTCAATAATCTGCCACCTATACCTCAGAATATATACACATTTAGACCACAAAGCAAGCTTTCCTAGACCAACCCCTAAATTCCATACTCCACCAGACCCCATATACCTATTGACCTAGTCAAGAAAGAAACCTCTCCCAAGAAAAGTAAGAATAATACTAGCACAACTTTAAGGACTGTTTTGGAATGCCCCAGTGGACCACAGCCATGCATTATTTCTCATAAAGGAATGATGATACTTTTGTAATGCTGCTGTCTCTCCTTTATGGTGTTCCCATGAACCTGTCCTTTATCACTTCTGTGAGTCTACATCATCCTGATCCCACTGTGATGAGAGGAAAAGAATTCTGGTACCATGTTTCTCATGTGTGTTGTAAAAGGTGGCTAATTAGGACAGAGTGAGGGGATGAAGGATCCTCTATTTTGTATTTTCTTCCCATAAAAAATCAAGGCATAGGAGTGTCCATCTTGCAAGACCACCACAAGCAGGTACCCATTATTGGTCCCATATATGTATGTATGTAGATGCATTTGGGCTATCTTACATAAGTTTCTCATCCCAGCTGTAATGTTTGACTAATATTGTTCTTTCGAATGCTTTGAGAAGGATTGGGTCTGTCATTCTTTGTTGCAAACTTCCGTGGTCTATGTTTATGGTCCATTTTATTAAGCCAATCCTCAGATGAAGAATAGGAAAGGAATCATATGTAGAAATATTTTTTTAGAATAGGATGAATAGACATACTATACCTTTTGTTGTTGCAATATTTTTCTGTTTTGTAGTCTTAATAGTTATATGCAGTAATTACAAATGTTGCATTTTACTTTTTCCAGATGACCGTTTTATACTTAAGGAAATGTCTCGTTTTGAAATGACCTCTTTCCTTGACTTTGGCCCTGCATACATACAGCACATTGTTAACTGTGAACGGGAGCGAAGAGCCACAGTTCTCACCAGAATTGTGGGTAAGTGGAAAATACTCTATTTGTTTGTGAATATATGTATATATCCGGTGTGTATACATGTGCATATATATTTATATATGTATACACATACATATATATATATATATATACCAAAGGGTTTTTCCCCTTTCCAAGGGAGGTAGCCAAAAAATAAAGGCATAAAAACCACTTCCACCCATTCCATCCCTACATACTCCACTCCCATCCACCTCGTTCCTGCCCTCTTATCTTGGCTCCTCCTGGATGACGGGTCATCCCTGCATCTCACCCACTACCTTCGATCAGAACCAGTGTTGTAAGACACAATACATCCACAGCAAGACTGCTTCATTAAATCGGCAACACCCCCCTCTCCATCCCCTCATGCAGAAAAAGAGATGGGGAGAAATCCCTTCAGGTTGCATCAATTTCTTTTTCACATATATTTCCTCAACTCCCATCCCCTACCCTCTACCCTTCATGCATCACAGTATCATCCATGCACAACCATTCTCCATTCACCCCTATCTTCTGTCTTCTACCTTCCTTCCTCAACAGATATTCCCCTCTTTCCCAATGTTCCTTTTACCCCATCCAGCCATCTCATCCATTATTGCCCCCCTCATGTTCATTCCTTCCACCTCTGCCTTCCACACCTCTTTTACTAATCTTTCTTCACTCATTCTTTCCATGTATCCAAACCATCCCAATACTCTTTCATCAACCCTATCTCCCAACTCCCTTTCCATCCCCATTCTCCTACTCGCCTCATTTCTCACTCCAGTAACCCCTATCATACTTCTCAGGCACCTCATCTCAAACACATTCAAACTCCTCTTCTCTTCCTGTCTTATGTTCCATGTTTCTAACCCATACAGTGCTGTTGGCACACTCACTGGACAAACATATAAATAAAATAGTTGGAGAAACCTTCAACCTGTTAAAATCAGTGAAAGTGGCATTTGACTATTTGGATGAGGAAATGATAAAAAAATATTAGTTACACTAATAAGACCAAAACTGGAGTATGCTGCAAGACTATGGACACCCAGTACAAATAAGAATATAAAGAAATTAGAATACAAAGAGCAACAACAAAGATGACACCTACACTCTCCAAATTAACATACGAACAAAGATTGTCCAAACTGGAACTACCAATTCTGGAACAAAGAAGAGAAAGAGGAGATCTACTGACTATTTATAGAATCTTGAAAGGAATGGAAATTTAGATAGAGATAATTTATTAAAGTGGGACAACGGAAAAACAAGAGGACATGAAAAGAAACTCAAAAAGGATAATTATAGAAGAGATCTGAAAAAGAATAGCTTCCCACACAGAGTGGTGGATACCTGGAATAAATTAGATAAGGAAACAGTGTGTGCAAACACTATTCAAGATTTTAAGAAAAAACTTGATGCTGAAAGATACAAAGATGGGTCACCATGAGCATAGCTCCCTTCCCGTATAATACAACTAGGTAAATGCATTCTCCTCTTAGCATCCATTCCCAAATGTCTATTCCTTATCACACTTTTTAATCCCCCAAGGCTTTACTTGCTTCTCTCAATCTACATTCTTCCTCCACCTGAACTCCTCCCTTTCCCGCCACATTCACACCCAAATATCTAAAACTATCCACTTCCTCCAATCTCTCTCCCTTAATACTCACTTCCAGTCTGCACTTTCTCCCCTTGTACATCTCATCACCTTACTTTTACCCACATTTATCTCCAACTTCCTTCTTTTGCACATCCTCCCAAACTCTGTCACTAACTTCCTCAATCCCTCCTCAGTTCCTGCTATAAGCACAGTGTTGTCAGCAAACAACAGCTGGCTTATCTCCCACTTTTCTCCATTTTCTTTAACCATCTCCAATGCCCAACCCACTATCTATGCATTTACCTCTTGCACCACCCCATCCATGTTTAAATTGAACAGCCAAGGAGACAACACATCCCTGATGAAGTCCTACCTTTACCTCAAACCACTCACTCTCTCCATTTCTGATTCTAACACAGGCTGTACTATTGTAAAAATCTCCAATTTCCTCTTCTTTGCTGATGAGGTGTGAGGTGAAGGTGAATGCTGTGGCATGGGTGGAGGTGGTGTAAGATGGGTGTGGCTAGTAAATGCTTGTGGAGTGCTGGGTGCAGCTGTGCTGCTCTTCTCCTCTTTCTTTTTCCTTCTTGTTTTTATTTCAGGCACTCATGGGCCCTCTCTATATTCTGCTGCTTCACTCTCTTGTTTCTTGTTAATTTTTCCATGATTACAGCAACAATACAGGGCGAGGAATCAAAGTTGTTGCGTATGGTAAGAGCACCAGGAGCGACATCATCTTTGACCTTTTCAAGAGTACTGGTGCCCTGTCCACTGTCTTTGTGGGGTATGCTGGTGGGAGGAGTTGCCAAATATCTCCATAAACATAATTCTGTAGCAAAAAATGAAATAGCTTTAGAAATGTTGACGCTATTTCAATATACAGAATGTTTTTTTATGCAATGGGGCTGCCAGAGGTTGCCAATATTTGATCTATTTTATGCTGCATAAAAAAATAGAAACTAAGTACAGTTTTATAGCTTTTTATGAGTGTTGCCACCATCATAGAGATTCTTTTGAAATGCTTACCTAAAATTTGCTCATATACCAGAATTTTTCGAATGATCGCTGTGAAGCTCCCTTAAATTCCATGTCTCTGCCCCATACAGTGTAGTTGGCACAATTACTCATTCATATAGTCTCTTTGCATCCATTCCCAGCTACCTATTTCTGATGTTTGTAATATGTAAAAAAAAAAGACATATATATATATATATATATATATATATATATATATATATATATATATATATATATATATATATATATATATATATTATGCACATATACATACACACAACAAAATATTTAGATAAAATGATGTAAACAAATGTCCACCATTACTTAATTGAAACCCATTAAAAACATGCTTATATCAAGGTGGCCAAGTCAAAGCCTATATCCATCCTACACCCATCTGACATCCATCCAACACTCATTTGATGCCTCTCCCATCGTAGTAATTTTTGGTTGGAATTGTATCTCTGTCCCCTGCCTCATTGTATAGGTTAGAGGCAATGCAACATGACATAGCACTTTCACAGCAGGTCCCAAGAGCCAGACCTGGATTACCCACACTGCTTCATTATATGGCAATCCTTATCTCCCACACCTACTCAAGAAAATATGGAATGGACAAAGGATTATTGTACTGATGTCTCATACCTACCTAAGATAAATGAAATCTCAGGAAGAATGTACTTGAGAATGTATTATCCTGTTGTTCACTGTACTCAACAGTTTTTTGATTGCAGGTGTTTACAGAATTGGATACAAGAACACAACTATCAATAAAGCTCAAAGAATGGATGTATTGGTCATGGAGAACCTCTTTTACAAGCGTAACATCACTCATAAATTTGATCTGAAAGGTTCCATCCGTAATAGGCTTGTCAGTACATCTGGAAAAGAGGTGAGTTGATTATGCATGCTCTGTTTAAAGGATTATTATTTAATCTTAAGATAATTTTTTTGTTAATCCTTTATGCCTGTTCACAAGAGACCAACAACAGATAACTGTGAGTGGTGGTCCTGCAAGATGGACAACAGAGGGAATTCTCTTTCTCATGCTCATCTTGAAAACCTATCAAAATCCTCACCTCCATCAAGAGAGGCTGACACTTGATCTCTGGACTGGGTTCAAGACTCCTGTTAACTTAGGCTATTTTCTCCACCCTTTCATACAAGGAGAGCTGGTATATATGTGTGTATAAACACTTTACAATGGAAAAGGGGACAAATGTGAGTGTAGTAGTTTCAGAGGGATCAGCTTCTTAAGTGTAGTTTGGAAGGCTTATGGGAGGGTCTTTATTGAGAGGATTAGGAGAGGAACAGAGGGAGTAATTGGTGAGGAACAGTGTGGGTTTAGGACAGGTAGGGGTTGCGTAGATCAGATTTTTGTGGTAAGACATATGTGAGAAAGTTATAGGAAAGGTAAGGATGTTTTTTGGCTTTTATGGATCTGGAAAAGGCTTATGACAGGGTAGACAGGAAGGCACTGTGGGAGGTATTACAAATATATAGGATAGGAGGAAAATTGTTAAGAGCAGTCAAGAGTTTTTGTGCAAGTAGTAGAGTGTGTGTTAGGAATAGAAATGGAGAGAGTGAGTGGTTTGAGGTAAAGGTGGGACTTCGTCAGGGATGTGTTATGTTGCCCTGGCTGTTCAATTTATACATGGATGGGGTGGTGTGAGAAGTAAATGGGGATAGTGGAATTGGAGAGGTTAAAGAAAATAGAGAAAAATGGTAGATAAGCCAGTTGTTTGCTGATGACACTGCGCTTGTAGCAAGATCAGAGGAGGGATTGAGGAAGTTAGTGACAGTTTGGAAAGGTGTATGAAAGAAGGAAGTTGAAGATAAATGTGAGTAAAAGTAAGGTGATGAGATGTACAAGGGTAGAAAGTGGCAGCAGATTGGAAGAGAGTATTAAAGGAGAGAGACTGGAGGAAGTGGATACTTTTAGATACTTGGGTGCAAATGTGGCAGGAAAGGGAGGAATGGAGGTGGAGGTAGAATGTCATTGAGAGAAGCAAGTAAATGCCTTGGGGGATAAAAAAAATGCAATAAGAAATAGACATTTGGGAATGGATGCTAAGAAGAGATTGTATGAAGAAGTGATTGTGCCAACAGCACTGTATAGCGCAGAAACATGGAACATAAGAGATGAAGAGAGGAGGAGTTTGAATGTGTTTGATTACATATATTACAATTTGTTTTTCCTAAGGGCATGGATAATACATACATACATATACCAATGGCTTTTTCCCCCTTACAAGGGAGGTACCAAAAAAAACAAAGGCATAAAAACCACTCCCACCTATTCCATCTCCACATACTCCACTCCCACCTATTCCATCCCCATATACTCCACTTCCAGTCACCCATTTTCCTCCCTCTTATCTAGGCTCCTCTTGGATGACAGATCATCCCTGCATCTCACCCACTGCCCTGGGCCAGAAGCAATGTAGCAAGACACAGCACATCCACAGCAAGCCTGCTTCATTTAATTGGCGAACCCCCCCTCACCATCCCCTCATGCAGAAAAAGAGGAGACAGAGAAATCCCTTCAGGCTGCATCTAAATATCATTCACACATACTCCCTCACACCCCCATCCTCCACCCACTCCCTTCCATGCATCACAGCATCATCCATACAAAACCATTCTCCACTAACCCCTGTCTTCTGTCTTATCCCTTCCTTCCTCAACCGACATTCCCCTCTTTCCCAATGCCCCTTTTACCCTATCCATCTCATCCTTGGTCACCCCCTCATGTTTACTTCCTCCACCTCTGCCTTCCACGCCTCTTTTTACTAATCTTTCATCACTCATTCTTTCCATGTGTCTAAACCATCCCAATACTCTTTCATCAACCCTATCATTCAATTCCCTTTCCATTGCCACTCTCCTCCTCACCTCCTTGTTTCTTACTCTATCCAGCCCAGTAACCCCTACCATACTTGTTAGGCACTTCATCTCAAACACATTTAAAATCTTCCTCTCTTATGTTCCATGTTTCTGCCCTATACAGTGCTGTCAGCACAATCACTCCTTCATACAAGCTCCTGTTAGCATCCATTCTCAAATGTCTATTTCTTATTACACTTTTTAATCCCCCAAGGCATTTACTTGCTTCTCTCAGTTTGCATACTAACTCCACCTCCACTCCTCCCTTTTACACCACAAGTATCTAAAGCGTTCCCACACCCAAGTATCTAAAGCTATCCACTTCCTCCAGTCACTCTTCCTTAATATTCACTTCCAATTTGCTACCATGTTCTCCTCTTGTACATCTCATCACCTTATTTTTACCCACATTTACCTTCAACCTCCTTCTTTCACACACCTTCCCAAACTCCGTCACTAACTTCCTTAATCCCTCCTCTGATCCTGCCACAAGCGCAGTGTCGTCAGTAAGCAACAACTGGCTTATCTCCCATTTTTCTCCATTTTCTTTAACCATCTTCAATCTCGAACCCATTACTCTTGCATTTACTTCTCACACCACTCCATCCATATATAAATTGAACAGCCAAGATGACATAACACATCCCTGATGAAGTCCCACCTTTACCTCAAACCATTCACTCTCTCCATTTCTAATTCTAACACAGGCTCTACTACTCTCGTAAAAACTCTTGACTGCTCTTAACAGCTTTCCTCCTATCCCATATATCTGTAATACCTCCCACAATGCCTTCCTGTCTACCCTGTTATAAGCCTTTTCCAAATCCATAAAAGCCCAAAAAAACACCCTTACCTTTTCCTAAAGCTTTCTCACATATCTGTCTTACCACAAAAATCTGATCCATGCAACCACTACCTGTCCTAAACCCACACTGTTTCTCACCAATTACTCCCTCTGTTCCTCTCCTAATCCTCTCAATCAAAACCCTCCCATAAGCTTTCCCAACTACACTCAACAAACTGATCCCTCTGAAACTACTACACTCACACTTGTCCCCTTTTCCCTTGTAAAGTGGAACTATACAGGCACTCCTCCAGTCCTTTGGCACTCTTCACTCTTTTAGACAGACATTAAATCTCACCAGCCAGTCCACCATCACTGTACCTCCCTTTTTTAGACATTCTGCATGACATCCATCCAACCCAGGTGTCTTACCTGCTCTCATCATTTTAATAACTGCTTTTATTGTCTTTCCTTATCTCTCCTCCATTTTCCTTACTCATCACTGTCATTTTCTTATCACTTTCCACTGCAGCTATCTTTCCTTCACTGTCCTCTTTCACATTTAGCAACTCCCTAAAATACTCTGCCCATCTATGGTTAATGCATCGGGTAAAATCATATATAGTATAAGAATGCATTTGTTTACATTTATTTTTTCTTCTGTCAAAAATATATATATTTTTTACTTGTTTTCTTATAATGACTCATTACCACAGGGTTCAGAGATAGTTCTTTTGGATGAGAATCTTCTACGTAGGGCTTGCTCGTCCCCTTTGTATGTTCGTCCCCACAGCAAAACAATCATAACCCAAGCCATCAACAGTGACACTTCGTTTCTTTCACAACAACTTATAATGGATTACTCACTTTTAGTTGGTATTGATGAAGAGGCTGAAGAACTTGTGGTTGGAATTATTGGTATGTATTAATTCTATGTTTCATTACTTTTTTTTTTACCTGATTCTAGAAATAGTACATGGATTTTTTTTCATTGCTTGAAAAATATGTGCCTTTATTTATTGCATATATAGGTGTGCATCAGTAGCTTTATATTATACTGTTATTTATCTCATCATCAACAGATTACATCCGCACATTCACATGGGACAAGAAATTGGAGACAATAATTAAAGGTAGTGTGCTTGGAGGTGGTGCAGGCAAACTCCCAACAGTGGTCTCTCCTGAGTTATATCGTACACGTTTTTGCCATGCCATGGAGCGCTACTTTCTTCTTGTTCCAGACAGGTGGAGTGGCTTAGGGGTTGGCATTGATGGGTAGTACAAGCACCACGAGCAAGACATTAGGAAGAATAATTAAAGGTTGCTTGTGCACATGCAAAATATTGAAACAAATATATTCAATATTGAGTAATACAGTGTTATACAACTGAAATTCACCTTTATTAATCCAGGGATAGTTTTCTAGTGTATGATGCTTTTCTTAATCTTCAGAAAGAATTAAAAAGCATAGTAAAGCTTGTTATGGAGAAAACAATTCTCAGCACTAGTTCAGAGCAACAGTCTGAATATCATTTATACAATTCTCTTGGAAATAATTTATGGACAGTTGGCAAGATTTCTGTGGTATCCACCTGTTCACACAGTATGGACAATGTGGCAAAAGTGCATGTGTGTTTACATAAAGTTGAAATAAGCAGTTTATACTGTTAATTTTCAATAACCTACACATACCCTGTTCTATGAACACATTAAAAATATTGCCATATAAGCTGGATCTCATAATTTAGTGAACCAGCCAGAAATCTTGCCAACTGTATATCTGGATATGATGCAGTATTCTTTACAACTTCAAGGACTAGGATATGGTGGTATGCTTTAATTGTACCAAATAATAAGATATGAGAGTAAACTCATTGTGCATCTGCCATTCTAAGAAAAAGGTACATATCAACATATTTTTTAACTTAATATTTTGTCCAGCAAATTATTTATTGTCCATTAATATCCATGGACATGACAGTTGATGTGAACATGTACAAGGACAATGGACCTTCTATGTAGTAAAAGGGTGATATCAAAGAACAATTGATTTTTGCAGTCTAGTTGCTTATGATAGCAAAATTTACAGTACAAAGAGCAAGTCCAAGACTTGTTCTATAAGTGAATCATAATGATAATTGTAATAATAACTGCTTCCTCATTCTGTTTGTGAATGATAATGGTAATTGTAATAATTTCATCCTCAAATTTCACTGTCTGGAAATAGATCTCACTAGGGAAAAATGCTGTCTTGTTATGTTATGTGGGTCTTTTTTATGTCACTGGTTAGTCATATGAGGAAGAGGAGAGTAGTCATTGGATGCCAGTTCTCCTTACTGAAAAAAGAGAAGGAAAAGAATTTGAATTAGAAAGAGAGATTTTGGGTCTTATATGGAGACCTGGGCTGCACCACCTGATAGAGGTAAGTGTTGATTGGTTATGAAGCCATGTAGAAGGGAGATGATTATCTATGATATCCATCTCACAGGATCACAACTTATATGTATTCATAATTGGTTCCTGGTTTGTTATTCACATTACTAAGTAATGTGGACATAAATGCTGCAATGTTCTAATTGGTTGAGATTGTTTGATGTTAGTGCCTTTGAATTATAGGAAAGAGAATGTCTCTCCAGAATTAAAAGCCATATGCCACTGGAATGGTGGATGCTAAATGAGTATCCTAATCCTCAAAGCATTTTATACCAAAGGAGTGTGGTATAGTCAGAAACAAAATATGTTGATATTTATGAATGTTTCATGTAGAAAGTCTAAGTTATATTCACATACAAAAGATGTTTTTATATCTTGTCCACCTATTTTAAAAGACGAGAATGCTGCTTGTTCTGAAGTGAAAGAGATAAAACATTAGAGATATTTAGAAGCCTAGTTAGAATTATTCTTAACTTGAAGCTCTGGAATCAACCAAGTCATGTGCTGTCTTTAATTCTCGTACCATAGTTCAACTGTAAATATTATCAAGCATTTATCAGTGCATGTAAAGGTTTATATTACATTTGCAACTGCATGGTTGTCTCAGAGCAGATTTGTATGAAAAAAAGTTCACAACATTCCTATTGCTGATAAGAGCTTTCATTTTTGCTATTTCATGGAAGTACTGTACCAAAAAGTTACTCTTAGTGGTATGTTTTACCCATTAAGAAATATTTATTTTTGATTATAGTCCCCAAGATATTTTTATTGTCAGTGAAGAAAAAATATAAATGTTAGTTTTCAATGTTAGGTATCTTCTTATATCTTTTATTATGTAATATACTTTACCTTGGAATTATGTAACTGTATCACATTTAACATATTATGTCATCCATCCATCTTATGGTGTACTATAATACTTATGAAAAGGTAGGTATGAGTAAAATGTTAGATTGACTTTTGTACAATATTAAAAATAGCTGAAGAATGTACCTAAGTGATCTGATGCTGTGATAGCCAGGCCAAAGTGAGGCAAGTTATATACATCTCCCTTTGACTTCTTAATTGAGCTAACCTGCCCTTTACATTTTTAATTAAGGTATTAACACCTATATTGTGATGGTACACCTTCACCTGCATAAAATCCTTTGGGAGTAACCAGAAGACCAGAAGAAATTCCATTGATATTGTCAACACTTATCATAGCGATGCCCTCATAATTGAACAAACATGTGACACTAGCCAGAATAAAACATTGTGAAAGAGTAATTTGCTTCTGACATCATCATCTCTTTGCCATGAGATCTCTTCTCAGGTGAGTAAAGTTATCTAACATTAAATGGAACAAAATCCATGTGGGACATTAATTTGAAAGGGATGAATTGAGTTAGTCTTGTCTCCTTCAGTCCAAAGTCTTACCCTTAGCTGGATAGAATTGTCAGGTATTCACCAGAACGAATTCCATAAAGGACATCATCAAGTCAGAGGAGTTTGTATCTCATTATAATTTTGCCTCCTCAGACTAACATAACTTTAGAGATATTGTTTTCAGTCTGCTAAAGCCAACATGTAAATAATGATTTGTCTTAATTTATTTCAACATAACTAATTGCATGTTACTCTGTCATTACACATTCTCTATGAATATCAGAAAGAATCATCTCATGGCCACCCATCTTCAGAATCCATCAACACCATCAAGAGTTGTAACTCGAAGGAGACTCGGTTTCTGATCTTTGCCCAAGATCTATCTCTATCAACTTCAACTGTATTTCCTCCATCTTTTCACATGAGGAAAGATGATAACTGGCAACTGTTCCTCTCCTCCTACTATGATAAGCCAGTGGCATAGAAATAGTCTCACACGAACATAATGGAGACAAGTGTTCAATGTTTTTTCCAAGAGAGCTCTATGGGAAGGCCTGAGAACTGTTGCCAGCCTCTGTGGGCTGTGAATATCCAGTCTATAATTCTGCTGCCTTCTCTTGCATTCTCTTTATCTCTTCATCTCTTCATGGTAACAACAGTTATTGTTCCTGCCCATTGTAAAGCTATATATAAGGAGTACTTTAACTTTTCCTTTATATAAGGGGATTAGGCTCACCTTCCCTCCTGGAGAAGAAGCTAATTACATTCTCACCATGTCCCTTGATATTGACTCTCACTAGGGGTGCTAGTGTGGTGTAGTAACTGAATGACTGGCAGTGTATCAATCTTCTGTTTTACCTTTTCCTCCTCCTATACTAAAAGTATCTTCATTCTTCTCTTTACTTGTTCTTCTTTATATATAGTCCTCCTGACATGGTTGGGGTTAGACTTTATGTAAACTTCCTCTAGCTTGCTCAATCCATTGCTAAATCTTCCTTTATTTTAGACACTTCCATGTCCTTCTGCACTTTTCCTCTCCCTGTTCTCCTTGGTCCTCCAGCTGGCCTCCTTCCTGGTATCTGAATTTCTTCTACCAACCTTGACACTCTTCCCTCTGTCTCCCTTCTTTCATATCCAAACCATTGTAGCCTTCTCTGTCTCATTATTACATGTGCATACATACATATACCAAAAGGTACTTTTGAGTAGTCAGCCAAGGCTTGCACCCACCCTTCACCATCTGACACCCATTTATTGTCCCATCTGTCTCCTTGTGAATGAAGGGGCATCCCTGTCCTCCACTCACTGCTTGGGTCATAAGCAGTGCAACAAGACATAGCACCTCCACATCAGGGCCCAACTTTAGCCATAGCTGGTTTACCCATACTGCTTCATTACATGGCGACCCTCTCCCTTCATCCACTCAATAACACAGAGCAGACAGGAAAAAATCTCTTTCATGTATCTCCTTGAAACCACCTTCCTCCTGGACACTTCATCCTGCCTCCACGCTCCAGTCATGTACTCCCCCCCCCCAGTGAATGAAATAATTGTGACACAGAAAGAAATAAGGGACCAAATAATGAACCTTGATGTCAGAAAATCACACAGCCTGGACGGAATTGCAAACTGGATACTAAAAGAATGTATGGTTGAACTAACAGACAAAATATATAAGATTGCTCACTCAAATAAGGAAAGGTACCGCAAGATGAAAAATTCCAATATTGTGCCAATATATAAAGGGGGAGACAAGGAAGACCCAACAAACTACAGACTGGTCTACCTTACAAGTACAATAGCTAAAATTTGTGAAAAAGTCATCAAAAGTAGATGGACTAAACATCTGGAGGAGAACAATATACTAAATCCGAAACAATTTGGTTTTAGACAGGGAAGATCATGTGCCACAAATTTGATTTGTTTCTATTCAAGGTTAATAGATATAATGCAAGAAAGGGATGGATGGGCAGACTGTGCTTTCCTGGACTTACAAAAGGTGTTTGATAAAGTACCACACAAAAAACTATTAAGAAAACTTGAAACAACAGGTGTACATGGAAAATTATTGAAATGGATGGAATATTTCTTACATGAGAGAAAAAAGAGAGTGGTGCTCAGAGATAAAAATTCTACCTGTGAAGAAATGATAAGTGGAATTCCATAGGGTTCAGTATTGGCTCCAATAATGTTTGCTATATGTGTAAATGACATGGAAGAAGGTGTAGAATATTACATGAACTTTGCAGATGATGTAAAACTACTAAAGAAAGTAAGTACAGAAAAAGACTGTGAATCGCCTCAGAGAGACCTGGATAAGGTCTGGAGATGGAATCAAAAGTGGAAAGTGAACTTCATCATTAAGAATTGTATAATGGAATTTGGAAAAGTAAAAAAAGAATATCAGGATAATATAAAATCAGTGCAAAGGAAGTAAAAGTTAGTTCCAGAAAGGACCTTGGAGTAATTATCACCAAAGCCTTGTCCCCAGACAAGCAGATAAACAAAATAGTTGGAGAAACCTACTATTTACTAAGATCAATAAAGGTGGCTTTTAATTACTTGGATGAGGTTATGGTAAAAGAAATATTAGTCACACTGATAAGACCAAGATTGGAATACGCTGCAACACTATGGACACCCAGTACAAAAAAGAATATAAAGAAAATAGAAAGAATCCAAAGAACAACGACAAAGGTGGCCCCAACACTTTCAGTATTGACATATGAGCAAAGTTGTATAAACTAGAACTACCAACCCTGGAACAAAGAAGAGAAAGAGGCAATCTATTGGCCATTTACAGAATCATGAAAGGCATGGGAGTCCTTGACAGAGAAGACTTATTAAAGTGGGATAGAAGAAAAACAAGGGGACATGAAAAGAAACTCATACATCTTGTAACACCCAACATAACTGCTAATTAGAGAAAGCATACTATATTCAACTCTGCTAGATAACTCACACTGGTGCTCCTTAACCCCATTGTGATCTTTTATATTGGTACAATATTATTCTCAAGGATGGGAGTGCTGACATATTGGTGAATTATTGGTGACAAAATATAATGCAATACAATTTTCCTTGTGTCCATGATTAATTCTTTCACCATGTAGTAATAGCTGGTCAGGTTTGACACCTATTTTTTGGTAATCTTCATCTTATTTCATTGTTTGATTATTTACTTTTTGTTTACAACATCCAGTCATGATTTTTTTAAATCTGATCTGATCTTCATCTTTTTGAAATTCTAACTATTTATCTTTCACCTTCTATGTTATTATCACTGTATTTTTTTGCTATGTATTTACCTAATTGTGATATGATGGAATTGTTGATTTGTCTTTGGTGTTTTTGAGTTAGAATACCAGAGCAGTGGTGATAGAGTAACAGAATAAAGTTAGACATGCACATTGCTGAATGGCTAAGGTAAATTTGGCTTTAGTTTATTCAATTTACATTTATGTATTATGAATTGGCCCTAAGTTACCTTTACAGCTGTGAATAGTAACTTAAGTCCCAACAAGCCTGTAATGCATTTGGGCTTTAAGCTATATCAAGAATATGTTTTATTCAAAATCTAGTATATACTTTATGGCTGAAAGCTGTACATGGATTTGAATTAGCATTTAATTCTTTAATTTTCAGTGGCATTAGATTACAATAGGACTTTTATTACATTTGGCTGTACAAATTTATTATGCTCAGTACTGTATTTAAGCTTCAAGGTAAATTAGGACCTGTTTATTTTGATATTTGGATGCACAGGTACTAGGTTCTTTATTTAACTTGAGGCTTGTAGTTTGGGCTGCTATTATCTTGTACTGTACTTAGATGTCATTTGGTATTGGATTCATCAGTAATCATATACTTCAGGTTGCAACAAACCTTATATTACACATGGATAGTGTTTTTATTGACATTTCATATGAGCCACATATTTTATGTGTGTTTCAACTTACTCTGGGCTTGTTATTGATCCTGATGTAAGGTTAGAGAAGGCTTCTGGTGCACATAGACCTGAAATGTAGTTAACCTATTAATTTCTTAACACTTGCTCTCAAAGGCTTGGTTGGGTACAGCAGTGTTATAAGTTTTATTGAGGCTGCATTACTGGATCTGAAAATAAATATTGCAATTATCTGAACCAGTTTTATTGTCCCTTTATTTCTTTGAGCTTACAAACATATACAAGAGCCTCACTCCCTTTATAAAGGACCAGGAGATCTGAATAAATGAAAAATGGTATTTCAAGTCCCTTTGTTTTATCCCTTTTAGTTACTTTTCACAGGAACATGAGGTTGAAACCATTAACTATTTTTAGTTACAATTATTTCATAATCATACATACATACATACATATACCAAAGGCTTTTTCCCCCTTACATGGGGGGTAACCAAAAAGAAAAAGGCATAGAAATCACTCCCACCCATTTCATTTCCCATATATTCCACTCCCCTCCCTCCCTCCTATCTTGGCACCTCCTGGATGACGGGTCATCCCTGCATCCTGTCCACTGCCCTGGGTCAGAAGCAGTGTTGCAAGACACAGCACATCCACAGCAAGGCCACTTCATAAATTAGGCGACCCCCCTCTCCGTCCCCTCATGCAGAAAAGGAGAAGACGGGGAGAAATCCCTTCGGGCTGCGTCAAATTTTTTCTCATACATACTTCCTCCCCCACCCACTCCCCCTCATGCATCACAGCCTCATCTATACACAACCCTTCTCCATTCATCCCCATCTTCTGTCCTCTCCCGTCTTTCCTCTACAGACATTTCTCTCTTTTGTAAAGCCACTTCACCCCATCCATCCATCTCATCCTAGGATGCCCTCATATTCACTCCTTCCACCACTGCCTTCCACACTTCTTTTACTAATCTTTCTTCACTCATTCTTTCCATGTGTCCAAACCATCCCAATACTCTTTCATCAACCCTATCTCCCAGTTCCCTTTCCACCCCTGTTCTCCTCCTCACCTCCTCATTTCTTACTCTATCTAGCCTAGTAACCCCTATCATACTTCTCAGACATTTCATCTCAAACACATTCAAACTCCTCTCTTCCTCTCTCATGTTTCTGCCCCGTACATTGCTGTTGGCACAATCACTCCTTCATGTAACCTCCTCCTAACATCCATTCCTAGATGTTTATTTCTCATTACACTTTCTAATCCACCAAGGCATTTACTTGCTAATCTCAATCTACATTCTACCTCCACCCCCACTCCTCCCTTTTCTGTCACATTCGCACCCAAGTATCTGAAACTATCCACTTCCTCCAGTTTCTCACCCTTAATGCTCACTTCCAGCCTACTGTCACTCTCTCCCCTTGTACATCTCATCACCAAACTTTTGCTCACATTTATCTTCAGCTTCCTTCTTTTACACATCTCAAACTCTGTCACTAACTTCCTCAATCCCTCCTCTGATCCTGCTACAAGTGCAGTGTCGTCAGCAAACAACAGCTGGCTCACCTCACACAGAGTGATCGATGTCTGGAACAAACTGAACAGAGAAACAGTAAATGCCAGAACTATACATGATTTCAAGAATGAACTGGATGTGGAGAGATACCAAAACGGGTCATTACGAGCATAGCTCCCGTCCCGTAAAATACAACTAGGTATATACACACGATCGGGAGAGAGACGGCGACATTTGGAACTCCTGAAAAAAACGAGATTTTCGTAGATTTCAACGAGGGAGTACCTCTGTTGTATTAATAGGGAAGGGGAAGCTTGTGGTGTAGTGGGCAGGTGAAGAAAAAGGAGAAGGGGAGGGATTATTGAGGAAAATGGAAGAAAATGACGGAGACAAACGGGCTTCCCCGGACGTCAGAAGGAATGTAAACAAAAGGTCTGCAGACGACGCAGGTGAAGTCAAAAATATCAGTAAAGGCATTGAAATTAGAAATATAGATAAGAACAACACAATAGAAAGTGGGGATAATTAATTTTATGGATTTAATGAGGGAGGGGATGGCAACCTCTATGAAAGAGATAGAAGTAACAAGGAAAGAAATAATGAATCACTTGAGTAATCTCGATGTCAGAAAATCGCATGGACCAGATGAAATGGCAAACTAGATTTTGAGAAAATGCAGGAATGAACTAACAGACAAAATACATAGTCTAATAAGCAGTTCATTGAAAGAAGGAATAGTTCCAGAAGATTGGAAAAGAGCAAATATACCAATATATAAAGGGGAAACAAGGAAGACCTTACTAACTATAGACCGGTTTCTCTTACAAGTACGATAGCTAAAATTTGTGAAAGAATTATCAAAATTAGATGGGTAAGTCATTTGAAAAAAAAAATCATGCGTCACAAACTTAATGTTTTTCTATTCAAGGCTATATGTAATACAAGAAAGAGATTGATGGACTGATTGTGCATTTCTAGACCTAGAAAAAGGTTTTGATAAGGTGCCACATAAGAAATTGCTAATGAAATTAAAATCTGCAGGAGGAATACAGGGCAAACTGCTGAAGTGGATGGAAGACTTCTTGCATGAAAGAAAAATGAGTGATGAGAGACAAACATTAATTGGGATGAAGTGATTAGTGGAGTTTCACAAGGAACAGTTCTGCCCCCAATAATGTTTGCTATATATATTAATGATATGGATAAAGGAATTGAAAGTTATATGAGCTTCTTTGCGGACGATGCAAAATTGTTGAAAAAAAAATGAACACTGTTGAAGATTGTGAGTCGCTGCAGAGTGATCTCAATAAAGTATGGGAATGGAGTAGGAAGTGGGAGATGGAATTCAATATTAAGAAGTGTAGTATAATGGAATTTGGAAGAAGCAAAAAAAGAAAAGCAGGATTATATAAATTGGGAGAGGAAATTAAAAAAGAAGAAAATGAGAAGGACCTGGGAGTCATTATTATGAATAATATGTCCCCTGAGAAACATATAAACAAAGTTTTTGGAGAAACTTATAATCTAATAAGAACAATCAAAGTGGCATTTACATACCTGGATGAAGAAATGGTGAAGAAAATACTAGTCACTTTGATAAGACCAAGATTGGAATATGCAGCGACGACGTGGTCACCAAGTACAAAAAAATGTATAACAAAACTTGAGAGAATACAAAGAGCAATTACGAAATTGGCACCAACACTCTCAGAACTATCATAGAGAGACTAGCAAAACTTGAGCTACAGACATTAGAGCAAAGAAGAGAGAGAGGAGACTTGATAACTATTTATAGAATCATGAAAGGCATAGGAACTATTGATAGAGAGGATCTAATAAAATGGGATAGTAGAGATACAAGAGGACATGGAAAAAATCAAGAAAGACAGTTATAGAAGAGACCTGTGCAAAAACGATACACGAATTTAAAAACAGTCTAGATAAAATGAGATATGAAGACGGGACCTTACGAGCATAGCTCCCCTTCCCGTAAAATACAACTAAGTAAATACACTTCGTGGCGCTGTGGTTAGAGTTCTCGCCTGCTACTACGGCGGTCCGGGTTCGACCGCGTTGCGGGGTGTTGCTCCAGCTCTCGTGGGCGGGGAGTTGGGTGTGTGTGTGCGTGTAAGGTCACAGTATTACCCATAGATCGGTCATACGAGCTCTGAACTCTCATCCGGGAGGTTAATAACTGTCGATCACGAGTCCAACACGTGATCCAAGACCATGGTGAATCACATACCCCTATGTATGTATATATATATATATATATATATATATATATATATATATATATATACAAATATATATATATTATATATATATTATATATATTTATATATATATATATATATATATATATATTATAATTAAGGCCAGACATGTTTTTTTTATTCATTGGGTTGCGAGCACCATGGATCTTCCTAATAGGTCGGGAGAGAGAAATCCCCCAACACATTTATTTATATAAAGCTTTTAGGAGGCCATGTTGTCAGGTCGGAGGATTTTTCTTTTTAATTTTGTTTCAACTATACGTCACTGGTCATGCTGATGAGCACACAAGTACTGTACGGTATATACATACCGTACAGTACTTGTGTGCACGTTTTGTACAAACAGTAGGCTCAGTTTTTTTTTTATCGTTATTCCAGCGGTAGTCAGTTCGGAGAGAAAAAAAGTGGAATTTTGCCGGTTTTTAATTTGTTTTGATTTTGGGTGTTCCAACGTCGGTGGGCCTGTAATCACATGAATAAAGAAATCTGGCCCAAGGATTGACTTTTGAGACCTCACGAGAGCAAGCGTTATCAACATCTTGAGCACAGTGACATGGATTTTTCTTCTCAGCTCAAAACAAGATTGTTATATTCAGCTGAGGATGTAGTCAAAACCAAAGACCCCAGACTTACCGCTAAGCTGAATAAAATCGTTTGGGGGTATTGGCGTGAGCTAGAGCGAGAAGGTACGGAACTGTGTTGAATGGGTTAATGGTAGCCCTGGGGACTCTTTCCTTTCTTCCATTTCACATCACCCTACCCATTAAGATAAAGTAATAAAAAACGAAAAAAGAGAGAAAAATATGAAAGTGGAAATGAGTATTTTGTCTCCTCCCATCAACTGAAGGGAAAAAAGAAAAAAAAAAAAGAGGAGGGGAATAAGCCTACCCTGTCAGGAGGGGTGAAAGAAGACATTACCCCAGGTCGGTGGGTGACAATGAAGTTTCCGTGTCTCGTTTTCTGCCTAATGCTCCTCCTCCTCCTCCCCCCAACCACACACACCCACCCCCGAAGGCGCCAAATGCCTCCCGCGGGAAAAATGACGTCACGCCCTAATCATCCTCGTATTACGCCATTTTGACCTCCCCTGATTTGCTGCTGCTGCTGCCCTTCGGCGGATACTCCCCCCTTCCTCCCCACTCCCTCCCCCTTTCTCTCTGTAGACTCCCCTTCTGTACCTAGTGGTACTTCTCTTGTCCCGGCTGCCGCCAGGCTATCCTATTGAGCTGTGCGTAGCCCCCTTGGGAGGAGATTAATGTAAATGCTCTCAACCTGCCTTTCATCTCGTATCCCATACTTATGCATTGCTTCTCTATAGCCCCTAGAGAAGACCAATTCAATTTCAAATAAAATCGTCACGCATCTACCAACTACCATTAGTTATCGGTTTGTGGCCCTACCAGCAAAGCTCTTTGGACCCCCAAGCAGGGGGACCCAGGGCGATTATCTCTTTTGGGGCCCTCAACATATTGATGTTTAATATGGATGACATGAAAACAAATTGTCTTGCAATACATTTGTGTAATCTGGTATGTCTGATATTGTTTCAAATAAAACAATACAAACTACGAAACACTAATACAGAATACTTATATATGACGAGAAGAAATAACTGTTTTTGTCATGTGGAAAAATTTACACTTCTTTGGGGTTCCTCTCCAAGGGGGGGACCGGGGTAACTTTTAAATTTGTGTCCCCTCTGACCCCCCTTTAGTTACGCCACTGCCCCCAGGGGTTTTAGTGATGTAGCCTTACAAACACACACGCACACACACACACAAACACACACACATACACGCACACACACACACATGCACAGACACACACACACACACACACATACACACACACACACACACACACACACACACACACACACACACACACACACACACACACACACAAAGAATTCAAAGAGCAATGAAAAAGATGGCACCAACACTCTCCAATTTGACAAACGAACAAAGATTGGATAAACTAAATCTACCAACCCTGGAACAAAGAAGAGAAAGAGGTGATTTGCAAACCATATGCAGAATTATGAAAGGGATAGAAATTCTTGATAGAGATGAGTTACTAAAGTGGGATAGAATAAAAACAAGAGGACATGAGAAGAAACTTAAGAAGGACAGTTACAGAAGAGATCTGAAAAAGAATAGCTTTCCACACAGAGTCATAGATGCCTGGAACAGGCTGAATGAGGAAACAGTGAGTGCTAAAACTATACATGACTTTAAGAACAAATTGGATGCGGAAAGATACAAAAGCGGGTCACTGCGAGCATAGCTCTCCTCCCGTAAAATATTAGGTAAAATACACACACACACACACACACACACACGCACGCACGCACACTGCAGGACTGAAATAATTTCAGTATCGCTGCGCTGCAAGTCGTTACTCCAACTCTCGTGGGCGCGGTGAGTTGTGTGTGTGTGTGCGTGTAAGGCCATAGCATTACCCATAGATCGGTCATATATGAGCTCTGAGCTCTCTTCCGGGAGAGAAATAGGTGTTGATCACGAGTCCAACACGTGATCCAAGACCATGGTGAATCACACATACACGCCAGATTTGAGACATATGATCCTCCATTT
>NC_134782.1:1590000-1600000 GCF_046742065.1 Oratosquilla oratoria
AGCCAAGGTAGGCTGGACGTTAGTGATCAGATTGCATTGTTCGTTTTTCATCATGTATTGGCGGATTCAGTTGAACTAGGTAAATGTTTTTCGTATGACGATAAACATAATAAACTCAGTTTATTTAGTGTAATGATGTAACAATCATGCTCCAGAATACTAGCAAGATTCTTTTGAAAGAATCTCAAGTATTACATGCATAAGTAGGTATGAAAATTGTTGTTATTTGTTGTCCCGAAATTAACTGGACGAGATTGGTCATGCTTTGAATTATGATCATATTCATAGTTAAATAAGAGGATGATTATGAGGTGACTCTTTTTATTATAGTTCATTGTATCTGCATTTGCCTGTGTCCTTTAACTGGATATCTGATGTCACAGATATCAGGTAAAACGGCTGCCGTTCTAGAGCTGATTTGCAGCCTGCAGCTTTCGGGAAGGAATCTGACAGGCTTGAAGAAATTTAGAGTCAAATTGTTGATAAAACAAAATTGTTTGCCATAGTGATTTTCCTCCTTATATAACTTGCAAGTGAAAAAGGATTATGAATAAGATAAAACGAAAACTTTAAAACAGAACGACAAAAGATGTCAATTGACTTCTAATATAAGTATGCATCAAGTTCTTGCATAAGTCTGCTGGCAACCCTAAACTGTTTTCTCCTTGCTAGTCACTGCCGCTCATTCCAGTGAAAATATAACATTGCTGCGGCTGCAGTTCTCGACCTGAAGAGGTCGGCTGGAGATCAACGTAAACAAAATTGTCTGCTAGGTGTCAACGGTACTGGCTGAAATCGGAGAATGGAGATAGGATGTCAAAGGAAAGATAGCCCATTGTGATAACCTTGAACCGACTCCCCCCCCCCCCCCAATGCCGACCCGCCAGTGAGGAGGGTATGTTGGATACCTAGATAAAGGAAAAAAAAAAAAAAAAAATGCATATGATCTCAAAGTCAGCGGCCATCCAACCCCGTTACGGATCACTTATTCATGTGTGGCGTCCCTGTAGGACCTGGAGACGGGAGTCCTGGAGGCTAAGTGATGTCCCAGTGCTGTGGTTGCACTGAGGTGCCCCCCTGGGAGTAGCAACACGTCTTTTTGGTTCCATATTCAGGTCAGGGCGGGTGGGTCCTCTGGATTAGAGAGGCAAATCGGCTGTGGATCAGACAACAAACCGCTTGGGCCGCGGACGCCATCCACAAGTGTTGCGTATGCCCCCAATTAATGATGATGACTGCTAAGTAAAATAATCTGGTTTACACTATTTCACCACTTTCACCCCCCTGTTGCCTCATATCATTAAAATGTGTCAAGTTCTAGGCTGTCTGTTCTTCTTAGTGTTGGTTCTCTTCATTGACAGACACCTCTCATTTCACTATTTTTTTCTGTCTAGGATAATTAAATATCTATTTTCTTGCTTTTTCTGTATCTTTCTTCAGTTAATTCTTATACAGCGCGCTCCAAACGAATCCCCCGAAAGCACGTATACAAGATCCTACGTGAGCTTTGCAGTGACGTAGTGATTTTTTTTTAGTTCAGCGATCTTAAACTTTATATTTAAGATCTTCCCCAAAGGGCGTGATCTTACAATCGTGAACCAATTGAATTTTCTCCACCCTTTCACCAATCAAATTCGTTGTTACAAGTCTATACGGTAATATTGTTTACTTAGAATAATCTCGAGTCTGCATATCTCACGTTACAAAGGAATGTCATGTCAGTAGTACACTCGAGCCCCCGACCAATATTTATCAATAAGGCGGAAAGGCGGACTTAGGCAACCCGCTCGCTATATATATAATATAATATATATATATATATATATATATATATATATATATATATATATATATATATATATATGAGAAATTCGCTAGTGAACAGCGACATCAATCAGACGACTGATTGGGAAAAACAGGAAATGTGAACTATGTTAACATGAGTAACTTGGTTTACCAATATCTTTTTGTAGTGACAATTCTGTATCATAGATATATTCCTAACTAGTGAAATTTCACAAGAATGTTTCAATGCTTCACGGAACACAAAAAGAAAAGCATGATCTTACAGTACTGTACTTAATGACTGACCAAGGCTCTAGGCCGCACAGGTTTCTAATCTTAGGCATACACCATTCATTCTAGTCTTATCTAAAAATTAGTAGTATCAATATTAAGTTCATACATAATATTAACAGATTCCTGATACTCTTCAGAACTCAAAATTTTCCCAGTAGAATGAATATAGTGGGTATCTTGTTTTCCTTCTTCATCAAAAAGAATTGTTGTCTTACAGTCCCTATTGTCACAATTATCATAATTATCAAGTTCTATCATAATCCGTTTTTAAATCATCTACATGTCTAACTGACATTTCCCTAGTTGCTAAGTATAAGATATTGTATTTATTTCCACCTGCAAAATCAATTATTCCAAATGGACCGGATTATTTGGGTGAAACTTTATTACTGATTGTATGCATTTTGGCCATAACCAGATCTATTTGTAATTCTATTTTGTGTGCTACTTTATGTTGTTGTTCTTCATCTCTTGTGTTTAATTTTTCATGTGTTCCCCAACTCTTTGGTGTATGGCTTGAAATGTATGTATCCTATTTGAGATGTATTCATCTATGTTATACACTGCCTTCGGTTCTGTAAATAATATTTCGTATGGGAGAATTTTGTCTTCCCCGTAGATAATATAGTGTGGAGTTTCACCTGTAGTTGTATTGATTTGGTTATTGAGTGCACATTTAACACAAAGAATCAAAGTATTCCAAGATATACTATGTGGGCTTATCAGACCTCTAAGACAAGTGGTAATTTTCTTATTTAACCTTTCTACAGCTCCATTGCTATGTGGGTGATTGACTTGAATATTAATTTTGTTTATCTTAAATAACCTACATAATTTTTCCAAGATATTGTTGTTAAATTCATTACCATTGTCTGAAACTAAAATCTTAGGAGTAGTGAAATTACATGTGATTTGTTCATATATTATTGAAGCAATTGTTTCAGCTCTTTTAATTGGTATGGGTTGTAAAATTTAAAATCTTGAAAGATAATCAATGGCAACAAATACATATTTATATCCATGTTCAGACATAGGTAGCTCTAGTGTAAGTGAACTCTTTCCCAAGGTTTCTGTGGTATAATATGGTAGCATAGGAGTATTCTATGTGTATTTCCTTTTACCTTAGCACATTTCAAGCAATTATCAATATGTAAGTAGATAGCTGTTTTCATGCATGACCAAAAGTATTTAAGTTGTGCTTGTCTATATGTTTTATGTTTTCCTGGATGAGAACTTTAATCACTATCATAAAGTCTTTTTAATACCTCTGGTTCAGGAGTTTGTGGAATTAGCAACTGATTCACTGGGCCACATAGAAATATCCTTCCCACTTACGATTGTTTTTCTATACAAAAGACCATTGCTCAAATGAAATTCCTCTATCTTGTTTTGGAGGAATACCTCGTGGAGTCATCAAAATCTGGGCTAATTTTTCCCAAGTCATATCTCATCTTTGTTCCCTTACCATCAGTTCATTAATATTGCAGATAAAATTGATCAACCTTGTCGTTGGTTGGCTAATATTCCTAGAGAGTGCATCTGCTGCAACATTCTTCTTACTATTAGCTTTTGGTGGTTTTGAAATTTAAAAGAATTTAAAGTTATTCTTAATTTCTTTCTTTTGTCCAGGAACGAAAAAGAGTATTTCGTATGTATACTTTATTTACACAGCTAAATAATATAACAAAATTACTCGGATATAGACTACAATTAATTTTTTTTAAGGAAAGTTAAATCAGATGACAAAATATCACGTGAGAATGACGTAAACCCTTAATACTAACACTTACGCGTAATGTGGATAAACAGGTGGACGAAACAGATAAGGTCACACACGAGAAATTGGAAAAAGCCTGTTTGACACCTATTCATACCCAAAAGGTGAACCTAAAATCCTATCAAAAACCTCACATCATAGGACATATTTCCTCACGTCTATAAAAAAACACCTATACGAGTTTTAACTCATAGGCTGTAACTACATACCTTGTGGGAAAAAATCCCCGCAGAAGGGAGAAGGGGAGCCGGCTGCCGACTCGACGAAAAGAGGGAAAGAATAATCTGTTTCCCTTTTGCGAAGACTTTTTCCCACAGGGTATGTAGTAACAGCCTATGGGTTAAAGTTCGTGTAAGTGGTTTCTATATCCGACTGATTTTGTTAGATCATTTTGTTGTGTAAATAAAGTATAGAAACGAAACACTCCTTTTCGTTCCTGGACACAAGTAAGAAATTAAGAATAACTTTAAACTCTTTTAGATTTTCAAAACCACCAAAAGGTAACACTACCTGGAATGTATTCAAACTTAACATTGTAACAGTGAAGTGTAGCAAACTACCTGGCTAATCTGTCCCTAAGATTCTTATGTTTGAATATGTTCTGAATAGCTGTATGATCAGTCCACACTCTGATTGGATATCCCAGTATCATATCTCTAAAACTATCTAGTGAATATATCACTGTTAATGATTTTTTTTCTGTAATGGCGTAGTTTCTGTCTGCACTATTACAAAGTCTCGATGGGAAAGCTATCGGTCGCAAATTTCCATCTCTATTTTGCATCAGTATGCCTCCTAACCCTACGTCTGACGCATCGGTTAGAATGAACTCTTTATCATAACTAGGAAAAATGAGAACTGGAGAACTAGTAAGTTTATCTTTCAATTTGTCGAAAGTTTGTTGTTGTGCAGGTCCCCAAATGAATTTTGAATCTTTCCTTAACAAAGAACTCAATGTATTAGCTATGTCTGCATAACCCTTAATAAACATCCTATAATACCCCATCAATGCCAAGAAACTTCTTTCTCCACATTGCTCGGTACTGAGTAGTTTTTTGCTGCTTCTACCTTTGAATTCGCTGTACTAAGTCTATGTCTATCTATCTTATATCCCTAATACATGACACTGTCCTGCAAAAACTTACATTTTTCAATTTTCCATTTTTCACAATTATTATCTTTTTACTACTCTGTGACTTTTCTGCCGTGCGGTGTTTCCCTTTAGTTTCATCTTCCACCAGTCTATTCACTTAATTTCCGTGGTACCCAATGCGGCAGGGGAAGTGTCAGTTCCTTGCGTACCCGTTGGCTCTTTTTCTTGCCTACTGTCTGCCACCAGGCGATATCATTTACCTTCGAGGCGTTCCCCAACCCAGCTACGGTACCTTTTTATTTATTTATCTATTTATTGATCTTATTTATTTATTTTTTGAGAAATTGAAGATCATGTGTATGGAGCTAAATTGCAAGTATTTTGGTGAAGCCATTTCTCGAAGAGGCGGACGTCTGTATTTGTATCTGTGTGTGATTCACCAAGGTCTTGGATCACGTGTTGGACTTGTGATCGACAGTTATTAACCTCCCGGATGAGAGCTCAGAGCTCGTATGACCGATCTATGGGTAATACTGTGACCTTACACGCACACACACACACAACTCCCCGCCCACGAGAGTTGGAGTAACTATACGCAGGGCAGCGATAATGAAATTATTTCATCCCTGGATGGGTGTCGAACCAGGACCGCCGTAGTGGTAGGCGAGAACTCTAACCACTGCGCCACGAGGTTGTGTGTGTGTGTTATTCACCATGGTCTTGGATCACGTGTTGGACTTGTGATCGACAGTTATTAACCTCCCGGATGAGAGCTCAGAATTCGTATGACCAATCTATGGGTAAACTGAGACCCTACACGCACACGCACACACACACACACACACACACACACACACACACACACACACACACACACACACACACACACACACACACACACACACACACACACAACTCCCCGTCCACGAGAGTTGGAGTAACACCCCGCAGCGTAGCGATACCGAAATTATTTCAGCCCTGGGAGGGATTCGAATCCGGATCGTCCTAGTGGCAGGCGAGAACTCTAACCACTGCGCCACGAGGTTGTGTGTACACGTTCTCATGTGTATGCACTCGCACGAATACACGTGTGTTCATGTATGTAATGCCCATGGATGTACAAGAATATTGATTGGACACCTCCAGTTTCAGTCGAGGATGCTATGATGACGTCATCAGAACAACCGGTAAGGCTTTGAGTGCAATTTGCGAAGGGTCAGAGACAAGAAAGCTTTTGGACTTCGGCGTTGGTCAAGGCTGCCGCAAAAGAATGGGTGTGAGAGATCAATGGATCTCTGTGGTGGGGGGAGGATGTGTTCCAAACACTCACTCACACACACACACACACACACACACACACACACACACACACACACACACACACACACACACACACACACACACACACACACACACACTCACACACACACTCTCTCTCTCTCTCTCTCTCTCTCTCTCTCTCTCTCTCTCTCTCTCTCTCTCTCTCTCTCTCTCTCTCTCTCTCTCTCTCTCTCTCTCTCTCTCTCTCTCTCTCTCTCTCTCTCTCTCTCTTTCAATCTTCATTATAATTCAGACAGCATAAAACGACCTTTGCCGGTTACACGCGAACGCATCCACACACGTATACGTGCACGTACGCATGCACTCGTTTACGTACGTACGCGAGCCCGCATGCGCATACGGCACAGTTGAACACTTACACATGCATGTACACATAGATACACGCGCACAATTACATACACACGAACACATACGCGCACACACGCATGCACACATGCACCCACGCACACGCGCGCGCACACACACACACACACACACACACACACACACACACACACACACACACACACACACACACACACACACACACACACACACACACACGACGTGTGGCGCAGTGGTTAGACCTCCCGGCTGTCACTATGGATGTCCGGGTTCGTATCCCGCTCAGGGCTGATATAATTTCAGTATCGCTGCGCTGCGAGTCGTTAATCCAACCCTCGTAGGCGGGGAGTTGTGTGTATGTGTGCGTGTAAGGTCACAGCATTACCCATAGATCGGTCACATATGAGCTCTGAGCTCTCTTTCGGGAGGGAAATAGCTGTCTATCACGAGTCCAAAACGTGATCCTAGACAATAGTGAAACACATACACGGTTCGACGGCGCATTGGTACCGTTCGCAACCGCTAGTCCAGCGGTCCGGGTTCGATTTCCACCTAGGGGTGAAATAATTTCAGCTTCGCTGCACTGCGAGTCGACATTCCAACCCTCGTGGGCAAGGAGTTGTGTGTGTGTGTGTGTGTGTGTGTGTGTGTGTGTGTGTGTGTGTGTGTGTGTGTGTGTGTGTGTGTGTGTGTGTGTGTGTGTGTGTAAGGTCACAGGATTACCCACAGATCGGGCATATATAAGCTCTGAGTTCTCATCTGGGAGGAGAGTAGCTGTCGATCACGAGTCCAACATGAGATCCAAGACCATGGTGAATCACAGGGAGGCAGGGGACAGGGGTGGCCCTTCATCCAAAAGGAGCTAAGATAAAAGGGGAAACAAACAGGGTGCTGGATGGGCGCAAGGTGGCTAAAGGGTGGGTACATGCCTTGGTTGGCTACTTCCCTGATAAGGAGGGGGGGTGAGGGAAGGCCTATTGGCCTACTTATGTATGTGTGTACATGTGTATACACCCACACATGATGTATATATATATATATATATATATATATATATATATATATATATATATATTTATGTGTGTGTGTGTGTAAAAGAGGAGAACATGTTTTCGTTGATACATGTATTAAAAACGATATTCTTGTATTCATTAAATTTCTTCTTAGCGTTTTCAAATTTTCTAATAATTATTTTTCTTTCAATCGGGTGAGCATAAACTAGGTTTCCATATTCTCCCATTTATTGATCAATATTTCGTCTTTCATAAGACTTCTTCATTACAATTAGATCTTGAGGATGTCTTATTAAAGACAAAACGTTGGGAGATAAATGGAAGAATATGGAAACGTAGCTTACGCTCACCCGATTGAAGGAAAACTAATTACAAGAAAAATTGAAAGCACTAAGAAGAAATTGAATAACTATTTGAGCGCTGTCGTTTTTAGTACAACACACACACACACACACACACACACACACACACACACACACACACACACACACACACACACACACACACACACACACACACAGAGTAAAAGTAAGAGGCAGGACCCTATGAATGTTGCTTCTTTTTTGTATAGTGCAATTAGGTAAAAATAGATTTGGGTAAATGCTCACAAACGTTTCTTCCTTCGTCGTCCCCTTTCGACATTTGTTGCCTCCTCCCCACCCCCTCTCTTCACTCGCTTTCCTCACCCCGTCATCTCACCCCCTTATCTCGCCCCCTTCCCTCTCCCCTTCCCTCTCCCCTTCCCTCTCCCCTTCCCCTTCCCCTTCCCCTCATCCCCCTGCCGTTCCCGTTTGCCCCTCCCCTGCTGTCGTCCCCCTCCTTACCCGAGGGACAGTCCCTACAAAACTCGTCCATTACCTCTGACACGACATTTCTTGTCTATTTTTCATATTAGTGAGCGAGCACACTTACTTAGCCAACCAGCCATCCCACCCTTGCCTGCCTCCTCCTCGTCCTCCTCCTCTTCCTCTTCCTCCTCTTCCTCCTCCTCCTCTACCTTAACACGCACCAACCCTACACCGGTCCTTTCTTCAACACACCAGCTTTGTATGTATATTAATGTGTACATCCTCAGCCCCCTTCCCCCGTCATTATACTGCTCGTACATTACGTGCTTGTGGGATGTGAACTCCCGTCTTTTGTATATATATATATATATATATATATATATATATATATATATATATATATATATATTTATATATATATATATACACATGTAAAGGGTCATATGAAGACTTGTCACCCCAGAACGCCCACATGAAGAATTGTCAGCCCATGAGATCCTACCTGAAGAATTGTCACCCCAGTACGCCGAATATCAACAGTGGAATAAAGATCAGGTTAGGTTAGGTTAGACTAGGTTAGGTTACATTGAATGAGGTTCATGCTTATTGTCATCAAGTTATACAACAAAACGCAGCACATCCACAGCAAGGCCGCTTCATTAATTCGGCGACCCCCCCCCTCTCCGTTCCCTCGTGCAGAAAAGGAGAAGACGGAGAGAAATCCCTTCGGGCTGCGTCAATTTATTTCTCATACATACTCCCTCACCCCCATCCCTCACCCACTCCCCCTTATGTATCATAGCATCATCTATATACAACCATTCTCCATTCACCCGTATCTTCTGTCCTCTCCCGTCCTTCCTCAACAGACATTCCCCTCTTTCCCAATGCCCCTTTTACCCCATCCATCCATCTCATCCTAGGTTGTCCCCTCATGTTCACTCCTTCCAACTCTGCCTTCCACACCCCTTTTACTAATCTTTCTTCATTCTTTCCATGTGTCCAAACCATCCCAATACTCTTTCATCAACTCTATCTCCCAACTCCCTTTCCACTCTCGTTCTTCTCCTCACCTCCTCATTTCTCACTCTATCTAGCCTAGTAACCCCTATCATACTTCTCAGGCATTTCATCTAAAACACATTCAAACTCCTCTCTTATCTTCCATGTTTCTGCCCCGTACAGTGCTGTCGGTACAATCACTCCTTCATACAATCTTTTCTTAGCATCCACTCCCAAATGTTTATTCCTCGTTACACTTTTTAATCCACCAAGGCATTTACTCTCTTCTATCAATCTACATTCTACCTCCACCTCCACTCCTCCCTTTCCTGCCACATTCGCACCCAAGTATCTAAAACTATCCACTTCTGCTACCTGTAGTCCCAAAGGGGACATTCCTAAAAAAATTAAAGGCTACTAAATAAAATCAAAGCCCATGGCATAGGAGGAAAAGTGTTAGAATGGATTAGAGCTTGGATTAGTAACAGAAAACAGCGGGTCACCATAAATGGAGTAAAATCTAGGTGGAGCAATGTTACTTGTGGGTCCCCCAGGGTTCGGTTTTTGGTCCCTTGTTGTTCAT
>NC_134782.1:1605000-1607500 GCF_046742065.1 Oratosquilla oratoria
TGTTTAGGGCCAACTGTAGGTACATATACAAGGGTCTTCATCCCTCTTGTAAAGGGGTAGCCTAGGTAAAGTATACAGTACTTTATAAGGAAAATACGTAAAGGGGGAGGTTGGCTTCGTCCCTTCATTCTACCCCAATTAGTCGCCTTTTGTGACAAGCAAGGGAACACGGTAGCATAGATCTTATCCCCCGCCTCAGAGTTTTATGACAGATTTAAGGAGGGTAACAGAAAAAAAGTGATAAAAAGTTAAAGTGAAGAATATGTAGATGACATCCTCGTAGTAATGTCAATGACTCAGGAGTGCATGAGCCTTGCTTGGCTCATGCACCCCTTTCACCCTTTGCCAGAATGTCATTCCACACTCCTTTCCAAGATTGCCTGTTTCAAAAGGTGCATTCTAAATAATATGCAGATATTATCGCACGGCGCAACACTTTTCTAATCCTAAGATTAACCTGGGTCAGCACTGGTATAATTCCAGCCCAGGTGACAGGCCAGATAGGCCAGAGCCTATATTTGCTTTCCTCACTCCGTAAACTTAATGTGGTCACAATTCACCCCCAGAAAACCCAAAATTCACCCCTAATGAGAACCCCTGCTCTACAGCGTTTGCAAAAACGCCCAGTTCACTGCTGAAATGAAGAAAGGCGGCCAATTACCTTTTCTTGACACAGTGATACATAGGAAGGATTGAAATCCACAAACAGAGATGGCTTTGTTTACTTCTTCACCGGGCATAGTGAACGGGTCAAAAGCGCCTTACTGATTGGGTACTTTCTTGGGGCATACCGAGTCTATATCGAGGAATTTTTGAAAGAGGAGCTCTCATACATCACGAAAGCTTTAGAAAATCTTAAATACCACAGAGGTTTGATTTACAAATTGAAAAGAAAATCTTAAGAAATTTGCCAAAACGCAAATAACCAGGTCACTGAGAAAGAGGACAAAACTCGCTTCATCTCCGTTCCCAACTCCAAAGGATTCGGAGCTCC
This sequence comes from Oratosquilla oratoria, assembly GCF_046742065.1. Lineage (NCBI taxonomy): Eukaryota > Metazoa > Arthropoda > Malacostraca > Stomatopoda > Squillidae > Oratosquilla > Oratosquilla oratoria. The sequence goes on from NC_134782.1 coordinate 1,605,995, forward strand.
AGACAGGTATTTAAACAGAAGTGGCTTAAAAATAGCAAAGGCCTCTTCCACCAAGATCGTTAAGTAGACACAAAACAAAATGCGTCAAGAAAATTATAACAGCGTTGTTTACCGCATACCTTGGGACGTTTGTACTTCTGCTTATTATGGTGAGACAGGCCGAGGTATTAAAAAAAGCTTAGATGAACATAAAATAAAAAGACCAAAAGGCACACAGAATTTCAAACTTCCTAGTTCTCCATGCAGACAAATTTGGACATCTGCCCAACTGGAACAAAGCCGAAGTCCTTCAAAAATTGACTAGAGAGAAACACTAGGAAAACCATTGAAGCCGCCTACATCACAGCTTCCTAAAACACCAACGACAGGGTGGGAAGGTTTCATTTGCTTGGCAAAAGTATCAACCATTGTATTACATATACCAAAGGCTTTTTCCCTCTTACAAGGGGGATAGCCAAAAAACAAAGGCATAGAAACCACTACCATTCATTCCATCCCCAACATATTCCACTCTCCTCTACCCTCTTCCCTCGCTCTTATCTTGGCACCTCCTAGATGACGGGTCATCCCTGCATGTTGTCCACTGCCCTGGGTCAGAAGCAGTGTTGCAAGACACAGCACATCCACAGCAAGGCCGCTTCATTAAATCGGCGCCCCCCCTCTCCGTTCCCTCATGCAGAAAAGGAGAAGAAGGGTAGAAATTCCTTCGGGCTGCGTCAATTTATTTCTCATACATACTCCCTCACCCCCATCCCCCACCCACTCCCCCTCATGCATCATAGCATCATCTATATACAACCATTCTCGGTTCACCCCTATCTTCTATCCTCTCCCGTCCTTCCTCAACAGACATTCCCCTCTTTCCCAATGGCCCTTTTACCCCATCCATCCATCTCATCATAGGTCGTCCCTCATGTTCATTCCTTCCATCCCAACTCCCTTTCCACCCCTGTTCTCCTCCTCACCTCCTAATTTCTCACTCTATCCAGCCTAGTAACCCCTATCGTACTTCTCAGCCATTTCATCTCAAGCACATTCAAACTCTTCTCTTCCTCTCTTATGTTCCATGTTTCTGCCCCATACAGTGCTGTCGGCACAATCACTCTTTCATACAATCTCCTCTCAGCATCCATTCCCAAATGTCTATCTCTTAATACACTTTTTAATCCCCCCAAGGCATTTACTATCTTCTCTCAATTTACATTCTACCTCCACCTCCACTCTTCCTTTTCATGCCATATTCGCACCCAAGTATCTAAAACTATTACTTAACGAAAAAGGTTAAGACAATTGGCCACAATATGAACTGACTCGCCCTGCGGGGTTACCTCACCCCAGGTTTCCCACGCCCTTACCCTTCCTCCGGATTACCTCGACGGGTACCCTCCCCGAAGACTTCTGGATTATAAATACTGTATTCACGCTTTGTATTATTAGCTCTCTGAAGATGAACTCATTTTTCGAAACATCGAAACAATAAAAGTGTTCCAATACATCTCTGCTGAC
>NC_134782.1:1612500-1622500 GCF_046742065.1 Oratosquilla oratoria
TGCCCATAGATCGGTCATACGAGCTCTGAGGTCTCTTCCGGGAGGGAAATAGCTGTCGGTCACGAGTCCAGCACATGATCAAAAGACCATGGTGAATACACACACACACACACACACACACACACACACACACACACACACACACACACACACACACACACACACACACACACACACACACACACACATACACATACACACACATACACACACACACACACACACACACACACACACACACACACACACACACACACACACACACACACACACACACACACACACACACACACACACACACACACACACACACACACACACGCATGCGCGCAGGACTGGAATAATTTCAGTATTGCTGCACTGTGGGTCGTTACTCCAACTCGTGGGCGGGGAGTTGGGTGTGTGTCTGCATGTAAAGTCACAGCATTACCCATAGATCGGTCATATATGAGCTTTGAGCTCTCTTCCGGGAGGGAAATAGCTGTCGGTCACGAGTCCAACACGTGGTCAAAAGACCATGGTGAAACACCATTGTGAATCACACACACACACACACACACACACACACACACACACACACACACACAGTCAAGTTCCCCCACACTTGAACTCCCGAGTTCGAGCTGTGCGGCTTGAAAATCTTTTACGACACTGCAAGCCGTTACTGTCTTCCATGCGCAAGGGGAGAGAATGTAAGTAAGGTCAAAGTTTTCCCCATAGATCGGGCATTGTATGAGCTCTGAACTCTCATCTGGGAGAGCAGAAGCTGTTGGTTCCCATGATCATAAGTCTAGCGTGTAATCAAAGACCGTGGTCACACACACACACACACACACACACACACACACACACACACACACACACACACACACACACACACACACACACACACACACACACACACACACGCCACTCGGTGGCGCAGTTGGTAGAGCGCTGAACTGCTACTAAAGTGGCCCGTAGTTCTTGGTTCGAATCCTGCCCAGGGCCGAAATTATTTCGGTACCGCTGCGCTTCGGGTCGTTACTCTGACTCTCGTGGGCGGGGAGTTGGGTGTGTGTGTGTGTGTGTGTAAGGTCATAGCATTACCCATAGATCGGACCTACGAGCTCTGAGCTCTCGTCCAGGAGGGAAATAGCTGTCGATCACGAGTCCAACACGTGATCCAAAAGAGACCAAGAGACCAAGTGAACACACACAGACACACACACACACACACACACACACACACACACACACACACACACACACACACACACACACACACACACACACACACACACACACACACACACGGATAGTTGGGTGGGAGTTTGAGTCTTAGCCGAAGCAAGATATTTTTCATTCTTGATGTTTGGCTTGAAACCATCTTTTTAAAAAGAGGAGGAGGAGGAAGAGGAAGAGGAGGAAGAGTGTATCGTGGTTCACTCTTCTGGCTACGTCGTTCGGTTTGGCCCCGACTGTGAAATTGGTTCTTTATGAGAATGAATCTTCCAATACTCGGAAGGACCTTTCGCTCGGTGATTGAGTCGATATTGTATGAAGAATTTATCAGTATTTGTAATTTTTAACTATTACCTACACACACACACACACACACACACACACACACACACACACACACACACACACACACACACACACACACACACACACACACACACACACACACACACACATAAACACACACACACACACATAAACACACACACACACACACACACACACACACACACACACACACACACACACACACACACACACACACACACACACACACACACACACTCACTTGGGAAGAGGTGATTAGTGGAGTTCCACAGGGGTCAGTATTGGCTCCAATGATATTTGCTATTTATGTGAATGACATGGATGTTGATGTAGAATGTTACATGAGCTTCTTTGCAGATGACACAAAATTGCTGAGGAAAGTGAATAATGAAAAGGATTGTGAATCGTTACAGAGAGATCTGACCAAGGTTTGGAAATGGAATCAGAAGTGGGAAGTTGACTTCAACACCAAGAAATGTAGCATAATGGAATTTGGAAAAAATAAAAAAAAGAATATCAGGACAATATGAAATCGGTACAAAGGAAGTAAAGAAAGTGGAATCTGAAAAATACCTGGGTCTAATCATCACAAATGACACGTCTCCTGATAAACAGATAAACAATATTGTCGGAGAATCCTACAATTTGCTAAGATCAATAAAGGTGGCTTTTACCTACTTGGACGAAGAAATGGTGAAGATAATACTAGTCACACTGATAAGGTCCAGAATGGAGTATGCCGCGACACTATGGTCACCCAGTACCAAAAAGAACAAAAAGAAAATTGAAAGAATCCAGAGAGCAACTACAAAGATGGCCCCAACGCTTTCAAAACTGTCATACGGGGAGAGATTGTCAAAACTGAAATTACCGACTCTGGAACAAAGAAGAGAAAGAGGGGACTTGTGGGTGATTTATAGAATCATGAAAGGCGTGGAAGTCCTTGACAGAGAAGACTTACTAAATTGGGATAAGAGAGATACACTGAAATACACATGAAAAGAAACTCGAAAAGGACAGTTATAGAAGAGGTGTAAAAAAAAGAAGCTTTCCACACACAGTGGTGGATGTCTGGAACAAACTGGACGAAACAATAGTGTGTGCAAAATCTATACACGAATTTAAGAGCAAACTAGACACTACGAGATACAAAGACGGGACACCACGAGCGTAGCACCCCTTCTCGTAAGATACAACTAGGTAAATACACACACACACACACACACACACACACACACACACACACACACACACACACACACACACACACACGCGCGCACACGCACACACGTGTATGCACACTCTACTTCTACTTTATTCTAAACACTCGACACGTCTCCCCTACTCATTAACACACACACGGCTATCGCGCCCCCCAACCGTCATTTACTCTCCCACCCCCTTATCTCACCTGTGCCCCCCTCTCCTTTCACCCTCCCACCCTCTCCTCCACCACATCCTTACTAATCTCAGGTCTTCATTTCCACCGTTTTGGTGCCCAGTGTCGATTGCATGGCGTCCAGTCACTCAGGTACACAAATTAAAAATACAAAATAGGTAAGATAGAACAAATAAAGATCAGAATGAAATTAAGAATAAGAATACAGTAAAAAGTGAAATTATAGACTAAATGAAAATGAAAATAAAAATAAAAGTTGAAATTAGAATTAGAGCTAATAATGGAAACTGAGAATTAGTTCCTGGCCGTATCTCTGCGCACCTCCACGTTTCCATCACTGTCCAAAGCAGCGTTTCTCAACCAGGGTTCCCCGGAACCCTAAGGTTCCGCAAAAGGTCCCTTAGGGTTCTACGAGAACAATTGAGATAAGCTAATTAATGCACATTTGATTTTTTTAATTTCATATACGTAATATAAATAAACGCGCACGACATATTCTTGGTTATTGTAATGTAATATAGACATCATCCTATCGAACCTATTATTACGATGAAAATAAAATGAGAATGATATTGTATATTTTTTTTTTTTTTTTTTTTTTTTTTTTTGCACAGGGTCTCCTTGAGACATGCAATTTATTTTAAGAGCTACGCAAGTGTAAAAAGGTTGAGAAACGGTAGTCCAAATTCTCACGTACGGTCTACAGAAATCTCCCCACGCGTACAGAGAGTGGGAGATCATGAGTGACGTCACATACCCCTGCCTGTATTCCTTAAAAAAAAAAAAAAAAAAAAAAAACCTGAAACCGCACAACATGCAGTTCATAACAAAATTTTCACCTCGGCTTGTAACCCGTCGACTTTGATAGGATCCATATGATCTCTGCAGCCGGTGAGGGTTTCCATAATTTTGTTTTGGCTGAAGACAGACGATTTATTTCATTATTTTAACTGATTTGGGAGGAAAAGTGGGTCGGGATGAATTGAAACCCGTTTCACTAGTTTGTCCATATCATGAATAACATCGTCTGGCGTTAGGTTGAACAAAATCTGAAAAGAACGCCATTGCATCAATTCATATATTTATTCGTTATTTAGCTATCTATCTATCTATCTATATATATATATATATATATATATATATATATATATATATATATATATATGTCTATTAATTTCTTTATTAATTCAATTATTCATCTATCAGTTTATTCATTCATTCACTCATTGATTAATTTATTTTTGTATTTATTTACTCATCTATTCAATCATTCGTGTAATCATTTATTCATCTATTTATTTAATAATTGATTTATCAATTTATCTATTCACTTATTTATTTATCTATCTATTTATCTATTGTTTTATGTATCTATTTGTTTTTTACCCGAAGCCCAAAGACCTGATTTATAGGTATTGTTTTGGTTAACCCCTCGGGATTCTATTCAGGTGAGGGTAAGCTAGTTTCAGATTGTCGCATACATCTCCCTACACATGTGTCCTCTTCTGCCACACAGAGAGCTTTAGTGGGAATATAGTGTTTGCATGCAGTAGAAAGGTGATGGCCTAACCTTGTTTGTGTGTGTCAAGCGAACCTGACAGGGCACAAACGTACGCACGAAGCCATTGTTCCCTCTAAGGTGTGCGCTTGAGCAAGCGCACACAGCTCAGACAACTAATATGCGCTGACATGAATTTTCAATATGGAGTTGATTTTCTTGTTAATTTAAGATATCAATCGTTTGATTTTATGATGGTAAATTCCTGCTGAAAGGAAGATATTTCAGATTTATGATAAAATCGTAAATAGTACACCATTACAAATAATGTGTATTCGTGGTCGTTATGGCAATTGGACAATTGTGACTTCTATGGATGCGCACAATCTTTTTTCTTTAGAAAATGACAAAGTCTTGCACATAGAAAACCTCTCTCATAAAAAAAAAGAGAGAGAAAGCAAATGAGGGGACATTACTATTAGCACTCCTCATTTTGTTCAACCTTTGAGGTTTGAACTCGCGTCACTCATGCACAAATCGAGAACGGCACCCCTAAGCCACCCGGGGCTTTCCAACCGAAGGTTGTTTCCGGGAATGAAGGTGGTAACTCGCACCGAGTGAGCAACCCTGACGACAACACCTTAAGAGCCACCCTACCCCTCGCAACACCTGTTCCCTTCCCCTACGGCCTGTACGCGGTACCGACTCCATACAACTCATGCAGTTAATACGCTAGGGGCTTAAGTAACGCCCCTAAGAACCAAGGTAATATCCTATTCTAACATAAGGTTAATCTCCAATTGAAAAAAGTAAAGAACAATAGTGGTGATCATATTAAATTATATATTCCCTCTATTCTTTTAACCTCCTTAAATCTCTCCTTATATCACCTCTGTGACTCCACCTCTTCGGGGCGATATTGTCCCCAAGGATAGCAGCGTTGGTGAAATGCTAAGTACCTCCTCCCTGAATTGAAACAATTTATTAAAGAATGAATTATATTCAATTACAGAATAAATTCTACAGAAGGCGTGGTGGTCCGGTGGCTAGCATGCCCGGTCGTGGGTTCGAGTCCTGCATCCTCAGGGAATTGATTCGCCCTTGGGTGTTCTGCAGAACCTCTCTTCGTGCTGGAGGCCAGTTTCGATGCCAAAAGGGGTGGGAGGTTCAATTTTGGAGAAACTATAGCCTTTGTTTGTCTTATTTATTTTTTTGCTTATTTTTTCCTCATTGACTGTATCTATAAACTTATTCATTTTTATTTATTTATTTGTTTGTTTCTTCATTTATTTATTTGCTTCTTTATTTGCAGCTCAAATCTCGCTGGAAAGTCAGCGTGTGAAAAATTTTTTTATTTATCCATCAATTCATTGTTTATTTCGTAATTTCTTATTTCTTAAATTTCTTACATCCGCTCTCTTCATGCACCGACAAACTTCCTGCTTGCTCTCATGAGCTATCGTTGCAACTCTTTGCGCCTCTTTGCAATGACAACAATCAAAGAGAATCGGATGGCAGGTGTGCCCTTGTCATAAAGAGGACGCGAAAGGAAGAAACTCTCCCTTGCCCCCCTCCCCCCTCCCCTCCCCCTCCCCCTCCCCTCCCTCCTCCTTCCCCCTCCTCCTTCCCCCTCCCCCTCCTCCTTCCCCCTTCCCCTCCCCCTCCCCCTCCCCCACTCCCAGCACTGCCACACCCGCCCCTTATATACTCCCATCCTCCATTCCCCCTCCAACCCTCTCTCTTGTAGCACGCCATTCGTGTTCTAATATCATCCCCCCATCACCCCTCCCCTCCCCTTCCCCCCGAATCCCCCGACACAGACACCCGGGCCTGGCTTCCTCCAGATACCAGGCGACCTTTATGGCGAGGAGGAGGGCTCCATCTCCCCTCTAGCGCGGTGCCACCGAGTGCCAGCGGCGAGGGCCACCCTCTCCCTTGCGGTGATGTTATCTCCTCTCCCACCATCCTTCGCGTCACCCTTCCTTCCATCCTCCTCCTCCTCTCCTCTTCTTTACCTCTTTAACCTCCTTCTCTCTTCTTTACCTCCTTAACCTCCTCCTCCTCCCTCCTCCTCTCCTCTTCTTTACCTCTTTAACCTCCTCCATCCCCATCCTCCTCCTCCTCCTCCTCCTCCTCTTCTCTTCTTTACTTCCTTAACCTCCTCCTCCAAGTCCTTCTCCTTATCCTCCTTTGCTCCTTCTCTTCCTCCTGTCTTCTTCACCTCCTTACCATCCTTCTCCTTTCTCCATCTCCTCCTCCAACTCCTCCTCCTTCTCCTCCTCCCCTTCCTCCTCTCCTTCCTCCTCCCCTACTCCTCCTGCCCTCCTCCTCCTCCTCCTCCTGGTGTTCTCCTCCTCCTCCTCCTCCTCCTTCTCTTCCTCCTCCTTCTCCTCTTGCTCTCACCTCTTCTCACTCGTCCTACTCTCACAATTTTCTCTCACTATTTCTCTTTTCACTCCTCTTTACACTCCTCCCCCCCCTCTCTCTCTCTCTCTCTCTCTCTCTCTCTCTCTCTCTCTCTCTCTCTCTCTCTCTCTCTCTCTCTCTCTCTCTCTCTCTCTCATCTTATTCCTTCACCCATCCCCTTCCCTCTTCCCTCTTTCTGTTTCACCCATGTCCCTTCACCCTTCACCCTCTCCCGTCCCCTTCCCTCGCCCTTCCTCTTTCCCCTTCCTTCACCCTGAACAGTGCCAGTGCTCTTATGGAGAGTACATCCTGCCCTGTCCATTGGCAGCTTACGCCCTCTTTCCTCCCCCTCTCCCCCCCCCATTGGGTGGTCAGTGTGCGGGGTGGGCCTCGCTCCGCATTCCCCGATGTCACCCTATCGCAGTAGCAGCTACATCCTATGACGTGCAGCGCCTCCATGCGTCACCCTCGGGCCTTCACATCTCTGCTTCGTGGCGTCCGTGGTATCGAGGAGTTGTCACCGGGGGAGGGGGGAGGTTGATAGAGATTGATCATAATTCCTATGTTACCAAGGGGGTGCCATGAAGATGAATAGAATAGTCTGGTGATAGAAAGTAGAAACGTCACCTGGTGCGGAGGGAAGTTACATTTGTTACTGGTGAGTCATTGCGATGTCCTAAGTCAAATTCTAACGTAGTTACTATTATGGTTTACGCGTCTTGAATAGTAATGACCGTATTGTTTTGTTGTCCCACACTCGTAACAACTCCTATTACGACGTGGATGCAAATGGGGGTTAAATGGGGCTCAAATGCGTTGCCAGGATGTAAATGCCATCGTCTTGGCGAGGCCCTTGCCACGAGCTGAATAAAATCGCCTGGCTTCAGCCAGAATAAAATAACTAAAGGGGTTTTTGTGGCGATGGGGTTATTCTGTTGTCGTTTGCATCCAAGCCCCGTTTTGCCTTCTCGCTCCTCCCACAAGCCATTAGTTCCGAACCATGTGTTCTTAACCTTCCTAGAACCTTCAATATTTGGTTCATTCTTCCACACCCAGACACACCTTCCATCGACAAAATAGAATAAACAATTCGTCTAATAACTAAAAAAAAGATGTGTGTAGTCCTTATTCGATTCAATATACGTTTAAAGATATTCCCAGTGCCCTCTGAGCTCACCTCCATACTGGTAGTTACTAATCTCCCCCACCTCCTCCCCAACACCCACGCACGGTGATAATCCAATCAAGCAACATAGATTAATTCAGAATCATGTTTGGACAATGGAGACAGACGCGGGGACATAAGCGTAGCTCCTGTATATTACAATTTACATATTATGCTCTATACTGCACTCTAGCAACAACGAATCGCTCTATGTAAACAACGGGTTCAAGATGATGTTTCGAAACCAGTGTCACCTACGAAAGCACAAGCTGAATGGAATCTTCTAAGTCATCTTGGGCAAAATTCTGAAAATAGACAGATGGTGTTAACAAGGTTGAAACCATCACGATCGAAACGAAATTATTGTAATAGAAGGGTGATCCTTTCACTGTGGTGACGATCTTTGAATATTTTGTTTTGGCTGACACCAGGCGATTTTATTCAGCATGAGGGGTCAGCCAGCTTCGGGAACAAACGGGCTCTCGTTGTACCCCGACCCCTGTAACTCTCGCAGCTGTATAAAATCGGTTTGCGTCAGCCAGAATAAAATCTGCAAAGGATGTCAAAATGCAGTGAAAATGCTGTGGGAGATGCAAAGGAGAGACTGTTGAGTAAAGGTGCGTAGTCCGTGGGTTCCGCCGGTCTTAGGCCTTTGGTGGGGAGCAAAGAAGTGACCATCAACAACAACCGGTAGGTTCTGTATAACTGATCTTTAACTTCTGAGAAGTTACACGAACTTTACTAATGGTGTAGTAATAATGACTCTGGCTTCGAGTTTTACTGAGTGGAAGCCCGCAGTCCCATGGTAGCCAGTAACGGTTCTCCTGTGCACCTCTCAGGGAAGAAACGTTTAACTAATGTCTGTGTTGTATTAGTGTGGGACAGTTTCTATATCACCGGATAGCAGGGGGAAGTAAAAGATCAGTCGCCGGTTGTCTGCTCATGAAAAAATGTGAGGAAAAATAATTTGAGTATTACCTAGAATATATTCCTTAAAGTGGGAAACATACTTTAGAGGGTTAAGATAATGTTCTTCGAATACAAAGTGTTATAGTGCTTGTCACAGTGCCATATTGTCGCTCAGAATAACAGACGGGATAAGGGTGACTTTTGTTACGATAGACAATGTATTACAATATTTCGATAGCTGGATGGTATGCACATTTAACTACTTGTTATTAAAATAGAGATATCTAGAATAATGGAGTAGGGTAACCATATTAATTGCTAATAAAATAGAAGTCTAGAATGGTGGAGTATGGTAGCCACATTGCTCCTTAGCAATATAAAGGTCTCAAGAATGGGCAAGTTAGGTAACCATATAACTTAGTATCAAGACAGAGGTCCCTAGATTTGTACAGGAGGGTAACCTTATTACTTAATATCAAGATAAAGGTCTCTGGAATTGTACGGTAGGGTAACTATTTTAGTAGCAAGGTAGAGATCTCTTGATTGGTCTAATAGGGTACTTGTATTGCTTAGTAGCAAAGTAGAGGTTTCTAGAATGGGAAGTAGGGTAACCGCATTGGTTGAATACAAAATAAAGGTAGTTAGATAGGACAAGTAGGGGAACCACACACCTGAAGAGTAAATGCCATTGGTGCCAGACGACGACGACGTGGCGAGGCATTATCATGCAACAGTGGCACTCATCAGTGTCAGTGCAATATGCAAGATGGAGCCAGTGTGGCACCGTGACACCAAAGTTTCGCTGCGTGGGAAGAAACTTTCTTAAATGTTTCGGGAGTGGCGTTGTCTTGTGTATAAATGATGGCTGTCTGTCGCCAGTCGATTTTACTCAAGTGAGAAAAACTCCCTCTCACCCCACAGCACTCCCGTCACCGACGGAAGTATTACGGAGATGCTGAAGAAAAGGAGTTATAATTATTCTCTTTATTAGGAATCTTAAAGAAATCCGAATGTCTAATATTCGGAACGAAAAGTTCTGAAAATCTAGAAAATTGCGGGTGCTAGGAACACC
>NC_134782.1:1627500-1647500 GCF_046742065.1 Oratosquilla oratoria
AGGGACCCGTCATCTAGGAGGTGCCAAGATAAGAGGGAGTGAGGAGGGTGGAGGGGAGTGAAATAAGTAGAGAATGGAATGAGTGGGAGTGGTTCCTATGCCTTTTTCTTTTTTGGCTACCCCCCTTGTAAGGGGGAAAAAGCCTTTGGTATATGCATGTATTATTATTGTTGTTATTGTTATTATTATTATTATCGTTATCATTATTATCGTTATTATTATCATTATCGTTATTGTCATTATTATCGTTATCATCATCGTGCTAAGATGAGAGGGAGGGTGGAGGGGTTTGGAGTGTATTCAGGGATGGAATGGGTGGGAATGATTTTATGCCTTTCCTTTTTGGCTACCTCCCTTGTACGGGGGAAAAAGCCTTGGTATATGTGTGTGTTATCATCATCGTTATTACCATCATCGTTATTATTTATTATTTATCAATGATTATTATTCATCGTTATTGTTATTTATCGTTATTGTTATTGTTATTATTATCGTTATCGTTGTTATCGTTATTGTTATCGTTATTGTTATCGTTATTGTTATTTATTAGTTATTGTTGTTATTGTTGTCGTTATTGTTGTCGTTATTGTCGTCGTTATTGTCGTCATCGTTGTCGTCATCGTTGTCGTCATCGTTGTCGTCATCGTTGTCGTCATCGTTATTGTTATTGTTCTTACACTTTTTTTTATTTTTCATTTTTTCATTTTCATTTATCATTATTATCATTATTATAATCATTATTACTTTATCATAATGTTACAATAGAATAGATGTTTAAATTTCTATGTTATAATTTTTCATTATATTCCCTGCTTTAGAAAGTCCTCTGGATGGAGGCGCCGTCCCAGGTGTGAGAGGAATAGTTTGTGACGTTGAACCGAATCATTATCATTAAGTATATGTATCGTTGCTATTATTGTATTATAGTAGAATCGTTTATGTTACGATGAAGAGCTCTTAAATATATGGTAAACTTTCTGGACTTTAGGTGATCTACTCAGCCGAATGAAATCATTTTGAGGCGTTAATCGGGGCGAAACGACGAGGTACATTTTATAGGATTTGTTCTGGTTTCGTTAGTCCAGGGCGGGCGGGGGACGTCAATTAAACAGAGGAGTTACGATTGAGGCCATCTCGGTCAGTCCTTTCAACAACGAAAACTCTCTAAATTTTATTCTGGCTAATACCAGACTATTCTCTTCGGCACCGTAATGAAAGTAAGGGTCCAACACGGAGATGAATAGAATATATATGTATATATATGTTTACATGTATATATATATATATATATATATATATATATATGCATATGTGTATATAATGTATATATATATGTATATTGTGTATATGTATGTATATACACATGCACATTGTATATTGTATATATGTATATCTATGTATATATGTATATATATGTATATGTATATATATATGTATATGTATATATATGTATATGTATATATATATATATTGTATATTTAGGGCGCAGATTCTCACTAATACACACGGAGTTAAACACGACAGCATTTTGGCACTGGTTAATCTTCTTACTGAGATTTTCAATTTTCCTCACAGTAGGTCTCATTTCAGGAGGGTGGGCAAATACAAGCCTTCCAAATTCTTCCATATTTAATTTAACGTTTCGACTTCAGGGAGTCATCTTCAGAATAGTTACAAGAGAAAAGTCACAATTTTCAAAGCTACATGATTCACAATTGACAATGGTGTACAGACAACATGGGTTTAAATATGGGCCGCTTGGGAACGGTGCATGGTTCGTGATCCGTTACGTAGCCGGACACTACGTCTTGGAAGGGAAGGGGGAGGAGGAGGGGGGAGGAGGAGGGAGAGGGGCGGAGTCAGGTAAGGTAGGTCTTCTGACTCCCCCCTCTCCCTCCCTCCTCCTCCTCTTCCCTTCCAAGACGTAGTGTCCGGCTACGTAACGGATCACGAACCATGCACCGTTCCCAAGCGGCCCATATTTAAACCCATGTTGTCTGTACACCATTGTCAATTGTGAATCATGTAGCTTTGAAAATTGTGACTTTTCTCTTGTAACTATTCTGAAGATGACTCCCTGAAGTCGAAACGTTAAATTAAATATGGAAGAATTTGGAAGGCTTGTATTTGCCCACCCTCCTGAAATGAGACCTACTGTGAGGAAAATTGAAAATCTCAGTAAGAAGATTAACCAGTGCCAAAATACTGTCGTGTTTAACTCCGTGTATATATATATATATATATATATATATATATATATATATTTATATAAATGTATATATGTATATATGTATATATATGTATATACGTTGTGATGGCCCACCATCCTCCATGTATTTAAAATGTCTGTATATGTATAATACTCTGTACTTGTTGGATAATTATGTATGTACTGTAAATTGCTTGTATACGTGTGGTCGTTTCTACTCATTACTCTTCCGACAGACTTAAACTAGTTCTGTCCGGCTCATCCTTCTCCTTCCTCCCGTCCTCGCCAACACTATATATATTACATTCCGCCGGCTTCTAAGCGGACAATTTTCGTTGGCTATCGAGGCGTAACTTCCCTCCCCATCGCTTTCGCTCTAATCCCGTTGTGTACCCACGTAACTGTAATCTCATGACTTGGTTTCGGTTCAGGTTGAGGAATTAATTGTCTATTGATTAATTTTGTTGTTGTAAAGTTATTATATTTGTTTTGTTGACTTTTTGTTATAAATTGAATTAGTTATTTATGTTAACTTCCGTTTGGATTTGCCTTAACCACATCAAGGCCACAAAGTACGAACCCCTCCTAGACATATTTCCTTATATCCTTGCGGAAGGCATAACAATATGTATATAATATGTATATATATATATGTATATATATGTATATATATGTATATATATATTTATATAAATGTATATATATGTATATATATGTATATAATGTATATATATATATGTATATATATATATATATATATACACACATATGAGGGGATGGAAAGTGGGGTCACCGAATTAATGAAGCGGCCTTGCTGTGGATGTGCGACACTGTTTCTGACCCAGGGCAGTGGACAGGATGCAGGGATGACCCGTCATACAGGAGGTGCCAAGATGAGAGGGAGGGAGGAGGGTGGAGAGAGAGAAATATGGAATGGGTGAGAATGGTTTCTATACCTTTTTACTTTTTGGCTACCCCCCTTGTAAGGGGTAAAAAAGCCTTTGGTGTATGTATGTATATATATATATATATATAATATATATAATATATATATATATATAATATTATATATATATATATATATATATATACATGTATATATATATATACTGTATATATGTACAACACTGAATGGGTCCCAGTGATTAGAGATACATTTTAACAACCACAATGCACTTTAATTCTAAGCCATCAACATCGGGAGACCCAATGGAGGCCACAAGCAGAAATTGAAATGTGGTACTGCCGAGGACTTGAACTCGGCTATCACATGACAAGTGACGCAGTGACTTACCAACTACGCTATCAAGAGAGATATAAGTCAAGCGCAATTTTCCTTATATATATATTTGTATGCTCGAGTACATACACATACATGAAATTTTGCGTTCAACCCATCTCCACTATAATTGGAAGTCTACAAACGCGGGAAAGTATTTGTGCAACACTGAATGGCGAAAAGCGTGAAAGGGATTCGTTCCGATCCTTACCCCTTGCCAACTGGTGGGCTTGGGCCTTGTGTAAAACAGGAATTGGGGTCGCAGATTAGTGATCTTTCCTATCCTCGGGAATCAGTTCGATTCCAGGTTTCAAGGCTTTTACAGTCTCAGTTGGTGTAGTGGATTAAGGCTCTGTGAAGGTAATCTTACGGGTGGTCGAAAGCAGTGGGTTCGAATCCTGCATGCGACTGTCATGAAAATGATCATATTATATATATGTATATATATATAATATATGTATATATATAATATATATGTATATATATATATGTATATATATATATGTATATTATATATATATATATATATATATATCACTCTACTATCCTCTTTTGTATCACGTCTTTGATTAATCATCTTCTTTTGAATACTGTCATGGAGGACAGAAGCGCTGGTTGTTGAATAGATTTCGGAATTCTGTTACAGACGTACCAAAGTCAACATGGAGTAAAAGGGTTTTCTCTGAAGTAGGCGTGTATGGTCCGTAGGTCTCCTCCGTTTTGGCTCGAGATATCTGGTGTGTGGGGAGCTTATCAACATAGGTGACTACTAATACTCAGCATCGTCGTTATAAAGAACCATCAGTCAGAACAATAAAAGCATCGATAAAAGTGACGTCGATATTGATTCTAAACAGCAGTACCATCAACAAAAATGGCTAGTGTCAGCGGCATAGAAATAAAAATCAGCATCAGCGTCAGTAAACAATAAAAGCTTGACCAACAATAAACAAAACAGTACATTTGAGAAAATTGGAAGTAAGAACTACATAAAACTACATATTAAAAACGACATTGAAAGCAACAATAAAAACACCAACAAAATAAAAACAACACTAAGAGCAACATAAGTAAATACAACAGCGATTTGGCTGCACCAACTCGGAGAAACACACACACACACACACACACACACACACACACACACACACACACACACACACACACACACACACACACACACACACACACACACACACACGTATACACAAACAAATAGAACGGGGTTGTAATGAGATAACCAAGTTTATAGTAATATGATAACCACTGTAACGATTATCCCCGTTTTCCTCACCTCCCCAATAAGATTAATTATGGCTGCTGATAGGGGCTTGAGCCCCAAATAAATCCAACGTTCATTTTTATCTTAATCCCTTCTGTTCCGGCGGGTACTTAGCCTCTCCCTCTGCCCCCCGCCAGATGATTTTATTCACCTCCCTAGTACCCTCTGGTTTACAGATTATGAATCACATCTTTCTTGATTTTACTTTTTTTTTCCGAAATCGATGACACTTTCGGAATATAAACATTGCAGCGTTTTATGTTGTTATTCATCTGTTTTCTAATTGTCTTACTTTTCATTCATTTATAGATATTAATTTATCTATTCATCAGCTTATGTATTTATTTAGATATATATTTTATTTATTTATTTACCTGTATATTTATTTATGTACATGTTTGCCTATCTCTCTCTCTCTCTCTCTCTCTCTGTCTGTCTCTCTGTCCAGAAAGGTCCTCGGGTACTTCCAAAAAGACCCACAGACCAAGAGGCAGTTGGTGGATGGATGCCCGGCCGGTTTTGAAGAAGAGGTCCCCAGGAAGCCCAAGAACAGTAAAACACATGTGAGAGAATGTAAGAGCGAAGGCATTGGGAACCACTCCAGCAGGGGATCAACCAAATAGCACAAAAGAGAATAGAACAGAATAGAATAGAATAGAATAGACTCCGAATTGGGAAAACTAAACGTAAATCGCAGCGAAAGCGTTCATTCGCTGTTATCAGGCGTTCATTTATAAGCATATTAAGAGCATAGGAACTTAAGAATGAAGGAGACTGCAAGAGACCATAAGGCTTACATTAAGCAGTATTAAAGTTGCTTAACTATGGTGAAGGTCGTAAGGCTTAATAAAGGGAATGGTTTTTAATGATTCTCACAGGATTTTTTCTTTTGTTCTTATATATAAAGGTAGTCCTCCCACATTTTATTTATTTGTTTATTCTCTTATCTATTTTTTTATTTACTTATTTATTTTTTATTTTTGTTTATTTGTTGATTTGTTTACTTATATATTTCTTTTTGTCAATTAATTTATTAATGAATTGATTAGTCTATCAATTTATGTATTAATTGATTGATTTATTAATTTATTTGTTAATTTATTTACTCTCTTGCTGATTTTGTTTTCTCCAAATTTGCAGGTAAGATCATCAGAAAAAAGTGCAGAACTGAAGATCGGAAAATAATAGGGAAATATAGTAAGTAAATTTTTTGTCTTTATTTAGAATAGGGCTTTCTATGGTTTAATTTTATTTTGTTTTATTTTGTTTGATCTTATTCTATTTTATCTTAAATTATTTTACATTATTTTTTCTATTATATACTATCTTATTGCATTTTCTTTATTTATTATTGTTTATTTATTTTTTTTCTACGTTGGGCACGATGTCGCATAGTACGTAAGCTATAGTGAAATCATGGATGGAGTTCCACTGTACTGTAGTACAGGTCCATTAAGTTTAGTGTACTTCTCCAGGTACTCGACCACAAGAAAAGTTACAGTTAAAGGACATGTGACCTACGCCTGGAAACATTAGGTTTAATTTTATATAATTAATAATTGTTGTCTCAGGTTTCACTGACTAGGAACACACAGCCCCACAGTATCCGGCAATGATCCTTTGGGAAGATTTTTTTTTGCTCATTTATTATTATTATTATTGTTGTTTTTGTCACAAGGTGGCAGTAAAAGGGGATCAGTCGCCGGTTGTGAGTTTTCCTTATGTGGAAGTGTAGGGGAATAGTAGTCAGGGTTGATCGAGTGCCAGCCCCTCGAACATGCACTTCCAGATTAAGGTTAGGGTGTTGATGGATTCTAAGGAAGGGCAATGGGGAGGTGACTCTCTTCGATGTCCGTCGGCATCCATCAGTGGTTCCATAAGAAGGTTGAGTTGCTATATTAATTTCAAATACTTGCTTTTTCCTCTTACATCAGTTATTAAATAAAAGTAAAATAAATGAATAAATAATAGGTAACTAGATAGATAAACAAATAAAGCAATGAATAAACAAGAGGACAAAAGGTGGGCTGGTTGTTTTCTTTTTCTAACACTTGCTCCCCCTACTTTTGTCAGCTACCAAAAAGAAAAAGAAATATTGTGGGGAGACTTGTTTTCTCTTTTCCTTTTTCCTTTTCTTTTTTGGTGTGTCCTTGAGAACCTTATATTCCTGGAAAGTAATTAGCCTTTAGGGTTTTGCTTTTTGCTTTCTATACTTGCGCTCACAAATATGTAGGTTGTGCATTTTCCACATTTGCTGTAAAAGGATTTCATGATGTCAACTATTTGTCTTCACGGGTAAAAGTAAATCCATGGTTCTAAAAATATGACAAATGTGAGTACAGAGAGTTTGATATATACTGTATCCTTATATCATAGATTATCTTTCTTTGTGTATGTCTTGCTCGAGGTATAAATAAGTACAGATTTGTTCACCAGAAAAAGGCAGACAACCGACGATATGACGTCATAACGTGTGAAAAGTGGCTTAGTCGATATGGCGTATTCGTTCCCTCTCCTCATCTCCTTTGCTATTTGCCATTCAGCTCAACTGAACGTTCATGAAAGACTTATAGGATTTTTTTTCAGGATTAACAGCACTTCGAAAGTGAGACGTGAGGATTTCAAGGAAAAGAAAAAGACATTATATTCTTGCTCTTTGAATTTTATTGGTATGAAAAAAGTCCATAGGAATTATTATGAGATGGGGAGCGACGGGAAGAAGGGAATGACTGGTAGATATCATAACATTAAATAATCAAGAGTTAAAGATTACAAGACAGGACTGTAGGATTAGCTTTAGATTGAGATAAAAACCGCAGGAGTCTCTTCGGAATAGGAGTGTAGGTCGGCCGATTTTTGACAAAAAGAAAAAGTCATCAGCTCGTCTTAATTAACATTTGTTCGTCGAGTATGATGCACATTGTGGTTTACTTCTTTTCCATTCAATGTATGGAAAGACGCTTATATACACTTAATCATATATACTTGTATAATATATATGTATATATACGTGTGTCAATACGTTTTGTAAACACAGTGGGAGCACATTATGATATATAAATACATTATATATATATATATATATATATATATATATATATATATATATATATATATATATATATATATATATATATATATATATATATATATGGCATGCAGATATAAATATGATGAAGTACATTTGATGTTTATATAATGATTCCTATTGACCAAGAGACCCCAATAGTTGTAATATGCATAAATATAAGAAGGGAAAGATAAGGTAAAAGTTGTAATAAGAGGCTGTAGTAGTAGTAGTAGATGTAGTTGTAGTAGTAGTAGTAGCATTTGTAAGTAGTGACTGGGTACGTAGTGATCACACTCGCTTTGCATGGCATGGAAACCCTCTTGAACTCGTTCTTCGACCTAAACTGTCGTCGACCTCTCCATCAGGTCGACTCGTCGACCTCTGTATCAGGTCGACTCGGAGAAGTGGGGAGGCAGGGTCTTGCTGCCCTGAAGGTGTGAGGCTTCTAGGGGTTGTTACTGGTGCTATGGACTCAAAACAAAGCTATGAGCTCAAAACAGACCCCATAAGAGAGAACTTGCACACCATCGAGATAACACGAGTCATGTAACTTTAATCCGGTCAAGAGGGCTCAATGACTAAAACTATATAATTATGTGTATTGTACATCATATCAAACGTTATTCAAAATTGTCCAAACTAAGGTGTTTTACATTTGTTTGCATGCAAAGCCCGGTATAAAATTTAGGCACATAGTTGACTTACGCAATTTCAGGAAGGAAATTTCAGGAAGGAGCTCTTTCAGCAAACTGTCAGATTTAACATTCAGTCGAAACAACACACGGGTTTTTTGTTATTGTTATTAATATTTTTTTTTGTTTTGAAGAACACAACTCCGTTGTATATAACGTACAGTCAGATATAACACACTCTCATAACACACAATCTGAACAATAATGGGGGCCTACATTTTTCGTAATCAAGTAATGGATCAGTTATAATTACAATAACACCAAGGGGAAACAAGCTTACACTAAGGTGCCATTCTTCAACAAGCATTCGATAATCTCACATGCAAAAAATGTACAGAGTTTGACGCGCTGGTGAACAGTTTCGATTTCTGTGTAAATTTATCATTATCATCACCATCACCGTCGTCGTCGTCGTCATCATCATCATCGTCATCATCATCATCATCGTCACCACCACCACCATCATATCATCATCATCATCATCATCATCATCATCATCATCATCATCATCATCATCATCATCATCATCATCATCATCATCATCATCATCATCATCATCACCATCATCATCATCATCATCATCACCATCATCATCATCATCATCATCATCTTCGTCTTCTTCATCCAAGATACAACAAAGGTTAATAACATATTTATGGGAAAAAATCACGACACGTTATTATTAGGAATGACGGTTGAGCTTGTGAGCATTTACTTTAAACATTGTGGGTTCGTTGGAGTTTGACTCTTAACGATTCTATTTTGTTTCGTAATTGGACCGTTTAAGGCATCTTCGATAGATAACTGCAAATGTTATGTTAACGCCATACGCGTTATTGTTATTTTCACCCTTAAGTATTTTTAGTCAACATTAGTTTACAGTTATTGTTACGATTATTGTTATCGTTATTATTATAATTATTAATGATGTTATTCGTGAGAATATTTGTTACTTAAATACGGCGAGCCACGTTGATGTATGCCTGGTGACGTCAGTGTATAAATAATGGGAATACGTACATATATACACGTGTACATACGTGCATTTTCTATCTTTACACACACACACACACACACACACACACACACACACACACACACACACACACACACACACACACACACACACACATACACAAAGTGTGTTAACACATTTATATATATATATATATATATATATATATATATATATACGCATATATACAATACATGCATATACATATTCAAATAAATGTATATGGGTATGTAAAAATGTAAACTTAAATGGTGCTTACACACACACACACACACACACACACACACACACACACACACACACACACACACACACACACACACACACACACACACACACGCACATAAGATCACGATACTGAGTATTTCATTGTACATCAAATTAACGAGACAAGTCGTTTGCGATGGCGCTAAGCCATGTATGATCATTAATCAAAAAATCGGAGAGAAAATTGGATTGGGTAAAAGTTGTATACTTGAGATGAATTTGGGTATGACGTCACAGGGCATGTTGCTTCGGCGGAAGAGTGACAAAAGGGGGGAACCACTCCAATGGATGCACAGTGATTAAGTACTCAACTATGAAGTATGAAGTATGAAGTGTGAAGTACTCAACTAATAAAGTATTTAAAGCTTAACCACTCCTGATTCAATATCCGACAGAGATTTAATCGCTGTGCATATTATTATTATTATCTATATTATTGTTATTGTTATCAGGCTCACATCTGACCTTCGTCTTCCCTTGGCGATAATCTTTAAGACTTTGGTAGCAAGTGGACTAGATGAGCACACTGCGTTGTGTGTTGGCGTGTGTGCGTGCGTGTGCGTGCGTGCGTGTGTGTGTGTGTGTGTGTGTGTGTGTGTGTGTGTGTGTGTGTGTGTGTGTGTGTGTGTGTGTGTGTGTGTGTGTGTGTGTACGCATGTGCGTGCGTGTGCATATGTGTGTGCATGTGTATGTTCATGTTTGTGACTGCGTGTATGGGTCTACATGTGTGGCCCTGAGCACGCGCGCTTGTTTATTTGTGTGCGTGTGTGTGTGTGTGTGTGTGTGTGTGTGTGTGTGTGTGTGTGTGTGTGTGTGTGTGTGTGTGTGTGTGTGTCTGTGTGTGTACGTGTGTTTGCGTGTGTATACATGTGTGTAGTCGTGCTACTGTGTTGCCTGCTAGACACAAAGATTTTTTCTTTTATTTACGACTTGTACATTTGGTACGTTTCCCAGATCATCGGAGATGAGGTTAACATCAGCCCTATATGTTTAAACAGTTAATATCTGTCACGATAAATTAACAAAAGTTTGATTCTGTTCGTTAATTATAACACAGCCAGGGCCCAGGCGGACACATAAATAATCAATATATTTAAAAAAAAACAGCAGCAGTAACAGCAGTAGTAAAAATGACAACAGTAAAAGTAGTAGAAATAGTATGATTGTGGTTCTCGGGAAGGGATGGTTACAATGGTAGCAGTAGTTGTAGTTATCATGATAATTATACAAACCACTCTACTATGTCATCATCCCCACCCACCACCACACACACACACACGTAATGAGCTTGTTAATATTCCTTCAACTTCACGTGCTCTTATCCTATACATCCCGTGTGAATCTGAGATCAGTTGCCATGTGCACGGAAGTAACAGATAGGGGAGAAGAAGAAGAGGAAGAGGAGGAGGAAGAGGATGATGAAGGGAAGAACAAGCAAAGATTATGATACAAGGGAATGACTTAAGATACCCATTGATAATAGTTATTGATAATAATCAACTTGGAGTTATATTTGTAGTGGAAGCGTACGAGGGGGAATGAGGAGGCAGGGAGGAGGAAGAGGATGAGGATGAGGTTTATGGGACGAGGAAGAGAACTGGGCTCTGTTCCCAGTCTGTTAATCTCTCGTTTTCAACTTCCATCTCGCACTTGGTAATAATGACTACAAAAATTAGTATTACATTCCGTAAACTCTTAATTAACAGGTGAGAGAGAACAGGGTCAAGGGTATGTGTGTTAAAGATCTAATTTTCTCTTTCATTCTCTTGGTTATCACATGCTCGCTCTCTCTCTCGCGGACAAATCACATCCACACGAGGAGAGAGAAGCGCGCGCCGCTCTCTCTCGCCCCCTTCTTACATGTGTACAACAGAAAAAACAAATAAACAAACAAACAAACAAACAAACAAACAGTGGCTGAAACAGGAGCACAACAACAAGTTCTTTGGTTTCGGCATGACGACGACAGTGTGGATCCATTTTTTTTCTTTTATTTTTTCTCCTTCTCTACCAGTTACTCATCGTCATTTTGCACTCTTCTTCCCCCTTTTTCTCGTCTTCTCTTTTCCAGATCCGCTTCTGTTCCCTCAGAATCTCTCTCAGAGTCTTCGGAGACCTCAATGCTGCTGAGATCTTCCTCCTCCAGAGTGTCTTCGTCACATCACAGTTCTTTACCGACTGTTAACTTTTTCTACATTTTTTTTCTATTTCATAATTTCCACTTCATTTCACTGCACACGTTTAGAGATAAACATACATTATATATATACTTATCTTTGTATATATGTATGCATGTACAATATTATATACGTCATAATAATTTTCATTATAACGTAATGTATGTATATCTGTTCCACCAACTTTCTTTACAGGCAAGATGGCAGGAAAAACAACTTGTATATCGTTAGATCCATGTTCTTAATATCAGATCGGTTTTCACATACTTTTGTTCAGTTGTGAGTTCAAACTAAGACTCTAGATCCACACAACTTCGGGTGGAGGAAAACGGGAAGGACGATCTAATAAGAAAACCGAAGTCGAAGAGAAAACGATTATGGCACACACTATTCGTTCAGTATATATTTTGTTCCTGTGAAGAATTTCCGAACTATGTTCGTGTATGCAATGCAATATCTCCTCATTTTTTTTGTGTCGATAAAGATTAAAAATAAAACGGTTGGATTCCTCCTTGCAAAGGCTTCAGGACTGCCGCCCGGGCGTCGTTGAGCTCGGCGGGACGACTGACGACAAGAGAAATTCACGGGAAAAGGATCGAAAACCACTCCGTCGGGGTTAGATTAAAGGTGACTTATGTACAAAGTGTTTCTTTTCGATCAGCAAGAACTACAGTGTGAACTAGGAAGTCCGTAGGAATATCACTCCTCTGTTAACAGCATTTGGAATGGTCAGAAGAACCTGATTTCTGTTTGTTGGGGTTTTGCTCAGTCTTGGTTATCCAGTGATCCTTGTCGCCTTCCTGCTGAAGGTCGAGTGGGATTCGACCAACCTGGGACGACAACAGGGCACGATCAACATCCTACGAGTGTTATAACGGAGGTCCTGGAGATAAGAGAGAGAGAGAGAGAAGCAGGTACTGTGTAGGGCCTGCACGACCTCAGCTTCTACTACAAGGTTGACTACGTGAGGGAATGGAAGGCAGGAGTCGTTTGGCTAATACCCGTTGTGCATCGCTGTACGCTTGCTTTAGCTTCTACCCCCGTCACCCTCTGTATCCCCAACAGCCGCCACAGCCGCCGCCCGCCGCCGACACCGCCACCACTGCGAAGTCGTTGTCTCTTCAGGGGCGGGTACGGGAGCGGCACAAGAAAGACCTTCTAGGCGAGCTCTTGGTCACGATGGGATGGGAAGCTGTGACTGGGATGGTGACGAAGGGGAATGGGATTGGGCGGGCGCGGGGTCGGCACCTCCGCCTTCGTCTTCTTCGTTTTGCGGCGCCACGGGAAATGGGGGGATTTGGGGGTCCTTCAGGACCACCTCCGGCAGCAGGAGTGCCCTCAGCTAACGACCTGGAGGTGTCAAGGGTCTTGGAGTCCCGACTGAGCCTGTGGAGCCTCAGCGGCACTTTCTGCTATGCCACAAGAGTTGATAGCGGTGCTGGAAGACCAAGTGGCACTTGACGCAGCCGAAGGTGAGCTCTCCGCCGTGGTGCCAGACTTGGTGGAGCACGAGGCTGGCCAGACTCTTGAAGACTGGGTGCTCGCCGTCTCGGCGACACCTTCGGCATTTGTACCTTGTGAAGTTGAGCACTTGAGTGTTGTGAGCAGGGAGCCCCTGGCGACCTCCGCGCCCGCCACCGCCGGCGCCCTTCCCGTTCTTGCCCTTCTTGCGGCCAGCTCCCCGAACTGAAGACTCCATCGTGATGACCTTCTTGGGGCACCGCTGCTTCCTCGAGCGCTTGTTGAGGCGCTCCAGGTCCTTCCCGTCGAGGGAGTCGCTGGGGTCATCGCTGTGGTCCTCGATGGCAATAGGAAGGAAAGGCACTTTGATGGCGTTGGAGGACGAGCGTGTGCGCGGCCGGAGGGCCGAGGTGGCCGTCCGCTTGCGGTTGAGCCCTGTGACGATGGCGTCGAGGGGGCTCTCCTTCGTCGACGGCTTTACGTGGACTTTCTTCCACAGGTGTGGTCCGTACACCGCCGTGAAGACGTATACGCAGGCGACGCACACCTCCTGGTGGTGCGTCAGCCAGTGGTCCTTGGAGAGCTCGTTCTGCGTCAGGGAGTAGTTGCAGTGAGGACACCGTTTGATCCCGGTGCCGCCGTGTTCACTCCTTACGTGCTCGGCGAGGACGGCCCCGACTCCAAACCGCTGCGCACACCCGCTCACGGGACACACGAGGGTGAGGGGCACGCCCAGAGGTGCTCCCCCGGAGACGGGCGGCGTTACGGGCGTGGTCGGTGGGGTGGCTCTCGAGCGCACCGACAAGTCCGTGGCCGTTTCCTGTACGGGGAGCTCCTTCTGCTGCAGGGGAGGCTGCTGAGCCCCCGTGGGCGTCAGCCCCAGGGCTGACAGGGTGGAGAGCGAGGAGATGGTCGGCGGGTGGCTGAGATGGGCGTGGGTCTCGAGGGCCGGCCGGGTGTCGAAGGAGAGCCCGCAGACTCCACAGATGTGACGCTTCGAGTACGGGTTGTTGTGGCTGTGGGAGAGGAAGAGAGAGATCAATAGAACATGTAGTCTCTCCTATGTTATGTCTATAGACACAAAAATACCCACGTAGATGTAAAGGTTAACGTGTGTGTGTGTGTGCGTGCGTGCGTGCGTGCGTGTGCATAAGGGTGTTTTTCGCTGGCCACAAAGTAACCACATCGTACTTACTGCTCCTCACGGGTGTGTTCCAGCAGCCGCTCCTGGGTGTCCGCCAGGAAGTTGCATTTGTTACAGATGCGCTTGTTGTGCACCTTCCACACGTGCGTGGAGAGCCGCTCCGCCCGAGCCGCCTTGTAGTCACACATGACGCAGCCGAAGGGCTTGATGTGGGTGTTCATGTGCCTCTTAAGGCACCAGTTGTCACTCCCGGTCCACCTGCAGTAGGGGCACATATAGGCCCGGTCACCGCGCTTCCCCCTCCCTCGGGCGGGTTCGGGGTCGGTGGCGCCGACGGGGACTCCGCCGATCGTCGTCGGCACGATGCCCATGCCCACGCCCATCCTGACGGACATGGCCATACTGAGGGCATTCGAGACCTCGACGTCGGGGGAAGAGGAAGGGGCGGGTTCCGGCGAGGACTCCTTCAGGTAGTGAGGGGGACTGCTGCTTGGGGGGCTCGGGGGGAGCGTCGGCATGATGGTGATGGGGGTCGGCGGCCGCGACAGGACTGGGGGTGTAGGGGGGGATTCAAGTGGGGGAGGTGGAGGGGGAGGCGGGGGTGAGACTGGGGGTGGAGGCGGAGGGGGCGCAGCCGCAGGAGGTGACTTGGTCCTGGCCATGGTCAGGGAGAGCGGGACCGGGGTGCTATTCCTGCCCCCGGGGACCTTCCGGATCTTGGAGATGTCGTACTCGGTCTCCGGGTGCATCCTGACGAAATGCTTCTTGACGTGATCAGCGCGGTTGAACTGCTTGAAGCAGAGATAGCAGTGAAAGGGCTTGTCGTCCTTGTGGATATTCTCGTGCCTCGTGAAGAGGTCCCTACGGTCGGTGGCGTAGGGGCAGTGCGGACAATAGAAGCGCTTGTCCGCCAGCGTGCTGTTGGCGTCGATCCGCATCTCAACCTTTGTCCGGAGCTCCTGCATGAGCGTCGTGACCTCCATCAGGACTGCGTTCTCCTTCCACATGGTGGTGTCGGCGAACTGCTCGTTGTGCTGTCGCGTGAGGTGCATCTTGACGCAGCGTGACCAGGCCGAGGTGTAGGGGCACCTGGGGCACTGGAAGACGCGCATGTTGGCGTGGGCCCCCAACCAGTGCTCTGCGACCCTGGAGAGGAACCCTACGCACTCGCAGTCCATGCACATGAAGAGCTTCTGCGCCGGGTTGTAGGCAACCACATACGAATCCTTCCAGCTCAGCTTGACGTCGTTCTCCACCCAGATGTCCTCCACCATCTTGGGCTTGATGTCGTCCAGGGTGATTCGCCTGTAGGAGGAGTAGAGGGACTTGAGCCCCTGCGTCGTCAGATCAAGGGCGGCGTCGTTCTCGTCATTGTGTGTCTCCCCGTTGGTCCTGTGCTCGCTCTTCACTCTCGAGCTCCGCCGGTGTTCAGAGGGGCTCCTCGTGCTGGCCCTCGTCGTCGATGTCCCGTTCGTTTCGAGGACCTTGATGGCGTCCTCGGCCTTGACCTGGGTGGCACCGTTCAGGATCGTACCGTTGATCTGCGCCAGGGCGTGGGGCGCCGTAAGGGCGAGGGGAAGGTGGGAATGGGCTGGGTTCAGGGCCGCTAGGGACGCCGCTAGGGCCGAGGGGTCGTATTGGTAGACCTTGGCGGCCATCTGCTGGAGGAGGGTCGTGTACGCCGACAGATCCAGGGCGTAGGGCGCCGAAAGGCTTTGAGCCGCCCCTGAGCCCCTCGGGGGTGGGGGAATGGCTCCTCCGAGTGCCAGCACGCCCGCTCGGGCGGCCGTGCTCTGGTTGACTGCATCCGTCGACCTCATGGTGGATGCGGCGGCGGCGGCAGCGGCGATGGTGGCTGAACCTTGCTGCTGCAATTCAGGAAGTGGCGGCTGCAGGAGGACCACTGGCTATCAGTACATCTGTAGGGGGAGGAAAAGGAGGAGCATCAGTCACTGTGGGAGAAAGAAGAGGAGGAGGAGGAAGAGGAGGAAGAGGTGGAGGAAGGGAGATTAGTTACTGTCGGATTAGGGGGCGTTTCTTTGTTGAGGTCGCGTCGCGCAACAGTGCAGTCAACACATTGTCTGCCGGAGTGTTGAAATAGATCAAGCCTTTTGTATTAAATTACATTAGGTCTATCAAACTATATATATATATACATATATATATATGTGTGTGTGTGTGTGTGTGTGTGTATGATTGTGCATATGTGTGTTTATGAATATAATATGGTTTCATTTATGACCATACAAAGTCAAGACGCTATGATAGAATATTCAAGTTATAAAAGACATTTACAGCACTTTATACTCGTAGAGAAAGAAATCATTCTTCCATCTCACCTTTCTGTCTATCGTTATGCTTTTGCATGTCTGATTATGAATGTAAGCTTGTGTTGTTGCGCATGTGTATGTGTTTGTGTGTGTGCACGAAAATGTGTATGTTCCTGTGTTCTATTTATATTAACCTTGCGGAAATTTCCATCATTTGGGTTCGAATTGTTAAACATTTACTTGTCTTTCATGATGATGATGCGTGTACATCAGGTAAATTGTTACTCGAGCGACTAATAGATTTTGTTCATTCGTAAATCTTTGTTAAACTGAAATGCACATATTGCACATATATTTCTGTATATATATATATATATATGTATATATATATATATGTATATATATATATATACATATATATGATATATACATATATATAAACATATATATGATATATACATATATATATATATATACATATGTATATGTGTGCGTGCGGTTATGGGAGCCCTCCCTGCAATAGAGGAGATGAGAGATGCCTTAGTCCATTATCTCCTTTTCGCTGTAGCACCAAGTCACTGCAGTCGGTCTGATTGCACTGGTTTTAGACTACACTCACCACCACAGCCACTCGAACACCCAAAACTCCACATGGACATCCCAGCCTACTATGGTGGAAGAAACTATTGTGGTGTGTACCATTGTGGACACTTGAAGCTGCCACATAGAAGATCGTAACTATGCAATATATCTTTAATTGTTGAATATTTGATGCGTTTCTATATACATCAGTTCCATTGTAATTCAAGTGATATTTTGGGAACAAAATCATATTTATTCAACATCGTGAGATATATTTGTGTCGGTCTGATTCATCATAAGTCAGGCTCGGGCGTCCGCGAGTGGACAAAGCCTGCACCCCCCCTACCCCCAACCCTTCCATTGGACAGGCCGGTCTTGGAGAGGGTCATTAAGGTAGACCTCAACATAGGAGTAAGGCACTCCCAGTACACAAATGTGTATCGATAGAATATTAGTTGGGAGTGAGGCGAATGGAGTGGATGGGAGAAAGTTGTGTATGGTGGATTGACGGGATGTGCTGAAGGCTGGTTTCCCTCTTGTAGTTGAGGGAGGGGAAGGAAGGGCGGGTGGAGGGCAGGAGAGGCCAAGATTGAGTTACTTCTGTGATTTGATACGTATAATGATCTAATCTGGTTTCCCCCAGGCTGTATTTTATTCTGCGGGCAAGGAAAAACCGTAACATACCTAAAGGGTTTCGGATTAGTTCGATTGACCCCTTAGTTAACGTGACATACTGTGGTAATTGTATTCTGGTTAAGGGCAGAGAAGTCCCTTCAGTTTAGAGGACTTCGTCGTATTGATGGTGATTATGGTGTGAGGGTCCGGTGGGGAGGTAAACATTGAGAGACTTTTTCTCTCGCTAGGATGAAATTTTTCTGGACACCTTATATCAGCTGTTGTGACGGAAACTACGGCATGGGGGGGGGAGAGGGGGTACCATAGTGATGACACTGTATATCAGCAGCTGCTGAGGTGCAGCTTGTGGGTGTTTCACTGAAGGCGGGGGCGGGGCGGGGGGGACTTGCAAGTCAATGAAGATTGCTGTGGGACGCTCGCCGGGGCCTGTTGTGGATGGAGCGCTATGGAGGCGGTGTACACACCCGCGTACGTACACGGTCACGGACATGTACACATGTATGTATGCACACACACACACACACGCGCGCGCGCGCGCACTGTTGGTCATGGGCTGTGTGTGTGTCTGTGAGGGAGGCACTGATTAGCGTGTGGTGCGCATGCATGAGGAGGGAGGACGGGTAAGAGAGGGTGAGAGAGAGATAAGGGTGGGCAGTGCGGACGTCATGTGACGATAGAAGGGTGAGGGCAAAGGGAGGAGTAGGAGGGGAGGGGATGATGAGATAGAGGAGGAGGAGGTTGGTGAGGAGGAGGAGGAAAAGGAGGAGGAGGAGGAGGAGGAGGTGGTGATACCTGGGGTGAACTGGTACTGGGTGAATGCGTGGGTGTCTCGGGGGAGGGAGCAGGTTCATCAGGGCTTTCCGACAGCAGTCAGGCTACAATAAACGCTGGGGCCAATTTATTGTATTATTGGGGCCATAAATGCTCTATTTACTCAAACCTGTCGAAAGATTGCCTTCTTTGCCTGAGTCCTTATCATTACAAGAGGTTCCTCCCTATCTGAATGAAATCAGCTGCCGACTCAAGCGTCAAGAAGAAAGTTGTTAACCACAGTGAAGCATTTAGAAAGCCCTCTTTTATAATCTAATTATTTTATCCCGTGTTTGTGCATTTTATTAAATTAATGTCGATTGGATGCTTAATCTGTTTGTACCAAATGTTTCCCACGTTAAAACGAATGGACTAATTGTATTTATGTACTTGGAAGAACGATAGTATAGTTACAAGACAACCAGTGGTTTCGTTTATTTTTCAATGTGAAGAAATATTACTTAGGATGTACTGAATGAGGGACTTTAGGTAGAATGTAAGCATTACACCTTTATCTCCATTCTTTCCATTCTTTCTCTCTTTTCTCCTTTTCCTTTCTCTCCCTTTTTCTATTGTTCTTCCCTACTCTTTCTATTTCTCTTTTCTCTTATCTCTTCCCATTTTCTACTATATATCCTTTCATTCTCCTTTCTCTCTTTCCTCTTTTTTATTATCTCTCTCATTTCTCTCTACCTTTCTCTATTCTCTTTCCTACCACCTCTTTCTGATTCTCTTTTACCTTGCCCTCCCCTTTCTCTCCCGTCTCCCTCTCTTATCCCTCATCTCTTCGTGCGGCGAGCGCGTGCGTGTGTGTTTATTCCGCACAGACGTGTATTTTGTGCAACAGAAGCCGCCTTCATGTACATCAGTTGTTATGATACACTTCTTACCACTGCCGCACCGCACGCACACTTTACCCACGGCATCGACGGCAGCCGTGTGTCACAGCAAGAGGCTCCCCAGCTCAGCTCTGGGGCACTGTAACCAGCATTGGCACTCAACCCCATCCCCAACCCGAACACAACCTCCGACAGATCCATGCACCCAGTTAGAAAAAAGGTATTTGATCATTGGGTAACTACAGATCAAGATTTAGGTGGTCACGA
>NC_134782.1:1652500-1657500 GCF_046742065.1 Oratosquilla oratoria
TCACACCTCTTCCAACTTCATGTTCCTGCTCCCTCTTCTCTCCCTCCCACCTCCCCCCTTCTCCCTCATCCCTTTCCCCCCTCCTCCTTCACCTCTTGATATTTCGTTTTCTACATTTCTGTTTATATACAGTATTTATTCTTGTTCCTTCTCTTTTTCCTCCTGTTATTACCACTACTCCATATCTTCCTCCTCCTCCTCCCCTTCCTAACCCCTTCCCACTTCCCTCTTCCTCAACTTCCTCCTCCTCTTCCCTCCTCCCTTTCCTCTCCAACATCCTCCGTCATCCCATTTGTTCTTATCCTCCTCTTCCTCCTCTTCCTCCTCCTCTTCACTCCCTTTCAGCGGCCACTCATTCGTCCACTAGAATGGCTTCTCCTTCTCCGTAATATTTCCTTTCCACCCTTCCTCCCCTCTATTCTTTTCCTTTTTTTCTCCTCTTTTTCCTGCTCCTCCTCTTCTTCCTCTTCCTCTTCCTCTTCCTCTTCCTCTTCCTCCTACTCTTCCTCACCTCACCTCGTTTGTCTGCTCCCTCCTCCACCTCACCCCACTCCATCGGCCACTCATTCCCCCTCCCCTCGAATGGCTGCTCTCGCTCTCCCTCTTAATCCTTCTCCCCTACCCCTACACTGTCCTCCTCTTCCTCCTCCTCCTGGTCCTTCTCCTGCTCTTCCTGCTGCTGCTCCTGCTGCTGCTCCTCCTCCTCCTCCTCCTGCTCCTGCTCCTCCTGCTCCTGCTCCTCCTCCTCCTCCTCCTCCTCCTCCTCCTCCTCCTCCTCCTCCTCCTCCTCCTCCTCCTCCACCACCACCACCACCACCACACCACCACCACCAGCACCACCTTCTCCTTCGCTCTGTTCCGCACGTCGTCACCCCGATCCCCTTGCACTCCTCTCGTTCTCCCTCTTGCTTCCGAGCGCCGCGGCCGCCGCCGCCCTTCGTCTCCCCGCCGCCTCCGTCACCGTCACCCGTTACGAAAACTTCTCTTTGATTTTCTTTCCTTTCCCTCTGTTTCCTTTCATTTCCTGTCCTTTCCTTACTTCTACTTATATTTCGCACCCTTTCCTTCTTTTCCTTCTCTTCCCCTTACCTTTCCTCCCCTTTTGTCTCCTATTCCCTTTCCTTTACTTCTACTTGCAGTTTCTCTTTCATTATCATATTTTGGCTATTTTTCTCTTTCTTTCTCTCGCATTTTCCCTTGTTTTTATCCTCACCTTCTTCCTTGCTTTTCACTCCCTTATCCCTTCGTCCCTCTCCTTTCTTCATTCCTTTCTTTGCATTTTCTTAGCACTTCATTTGGTATATATTTGTCCAATTTTCTCTCCTTCCCGTCCAAGCTTTTCCTTTCATCGTTGCTCCTTCCTCCCTCTTCCTGGCGTAGTTTCACCTTGCTCCTCCTCCTTCTCCTTACCTTCTCCCACTTCTTCTCTTCCTCCTCCATTTCTCTTCTCGCTTTTATTTCATCGAATTATAATCCCACACTCCCCATCGTGTTTCTTGTTATTTCTTCATTTCACTCCCCCTCTCCACCTTTTTGTTTTCTTCGTCGCCATCTACATTCTCGTTTATTTCTCTTGCCCATGTTCTCTGGTTATACCCCAGTGTTCCCACGCCTACACCCCATTCCTCCCCTCCCCCTCCCCCCCGCTCCCCCGCTCCCCTCACTCGTTCCTTGACCCTCCCGTCATTCCTCCTCCCACTTCCATCCTTTTACGTTCGCCTCCCACTCTCCTCTCCGCCACTGTCCCGACGTAAGGTCCTTGAAATCCCATTTTGCCACCTACTAGCCCTGATCTACATCTTTATATTTCCATAGCTGTATAAGTCTTCATTACTCATGTTTTTACCCCCACCACCTCCATCTCCTCCTCCTCCTCCTCCTCCTCCTTGTCGTCGTCGTCCTCCTCTTCATCGTCCTTCTCCTCGTCTTCTTACTTGTCCTCCTCTTTTTCTTCTCCCTCTTCCTCTTTTCCTCTTCCTCCTATTATTCCTATTCCTCCTCTTCTTCTTCTTCCTCTTTCTCCTCCTTCCCATCCTCTTCTTATTCCTTTTCCTCCACATCCTCTTCTTCCTCCTCCTGACCGCCACCTCCACACCTTGTCCTCTTCTCCTTTTTCCTCCTCCGTTCCTAATTGTTCTTTGACTGTTGGTAGAAGTTATCTAAATGTTTCGCCGTACATTTATGGTCTTGGGTCGCAACTCGGTAGCAACTCTCTCTCCTTCTCTCTCTCTCTGCTGCCTTGGTCTCAAGAGATCCTGATGAAGCTGGTTACAGGCCTGGTTGCGACACTGCCCGATGCTGATTGTGGACCTAGACTTTTAGCTTATTTGATTTGATTTTTTTTTTACTTGTTTATTTTTATTACTACCAAGTACTGTTTTCTTACTCTTAAGCACTGATTAAAGGGTATCACAAAGAGGTAATTGCACTGAAAAAATGAAAACCCTACAGTACCGAATGGCCTCTATTTAATTAATTATGGCTGTCGCCAGGCTATTTTATTCACCTTCATGACACCCCCCCCTTGGTTGCAAAGGGCTGCAGACTGTCACACTGGCTTATGTCCCCTCCCCTACCCCCCCCTCCACCTCAGTGGATGAATTTCAATGTAGGTGCCCGTTATGCCGAATCTTATGATTCACATGCATGTGAAGGATGAACGTAGATGAGACTGATACTTTGGTGATGAGAGTGATGACAGTCATCACACTGATGTGCAGATGACGTGATCCTTCCTTGATTGGCATGGGGGATTGGTACGTGATTCTTTCCGTAGATTGGGGACTAATTTTGGAGATTATTCTCTTTGATCGTTGTGGTGATTGGAGTGATGAGGGGGATATGGTTGAGGGAATCGGGCCCCTTCCGTACCTGATGGCTCTCGTAACTTTTATTCTGGCTGCCGACAGAATATTTGAAGCATCTCAGGAGTTATGTTGTAAAGGTACACTACTCAGTGTAGCTAAAAACACAGTTCTGGTTTTGAATAACATCCTCTTGTGTAGCAACAATACTGTTACTAAATGGTTATTGAATACTGAAATTCAACAATAGCGCTTCCATGTATGTGTACGCACATGTACGTACATGTCTGTGCATGTGTATATGTGTACATTACGTATGAAAATAAAGTAGAGAAGAGTAATGGAGAAAAGAGCTGAATTTGTTCACCAACGTTTAGACTCCGGGATCTTTTGCAAGGTCAGCCTTGAACAAGACCTCCGTGTAGAAACACTAGTTAATAAAAGTCAGCTCCCATTTCGTGTTTTCAGTCTACCTTTACCCTCAGTGTTATGATTAATAATCATCGTGTGTGTATGGATATGTGTATGTGCCATAGTATACATATGTGTATGTATTTACTGTATCATATTGTAGTGTACAGGAAAGGAACAACTCTCCAATTGTCATACCTGGTTTCAAATTGTATTTATATATGTATGTGTATGTAGGTGTCTTGCTGCATTGCTTCTGAGCCAGGACATATGTATATATATATATATATATATATATACATATATATATATTTTTCATATATATATATATATATACATATATAATATATATACATATATATATATACATATATCTATATTATATACATATATACATATACAAACACACGCACACACACACAATATATATATATATATTATATATATATATATGTATAATATAATATATATATATATATATATATATATATATATATATATATATATATATATATATATATATGCATATATATTTACGAATCTTATTCTAGCTCATACTGGTTTATGCTGAACGATTTATAATGGATGATGAAAATGGCAGAGCAAGAGGCCGACAAGAAACCTTTCGGGCCACAGCGAGGTTGAATGCAGAACGAAGCAAGCAAACGCACAAACAAACAAACACCGAGAATAACCCATTGACAGATATTAGAGCACATTACTGACGTGTGTATTCTACTGAATCTTAAATATTGGAACTGTAGTACATTCATCCCTAATTAGTTCTACTGCTATTCAACACCTTCGGCTCTTTTGACTCTTTCTCCTTCTTCCTCTTCCTTCTCATTCTCCTCCTTCCTCGCTCCTCCCTTCTCCTTTCACCGTTTATAGTCTTCAGGTCGTTCCTTTCCCCTCTCTTTCTGCACCTCAGGTACTTTCCTCCTGGATCATATACCCCTCTTCTCCCCCATACATTCCTCACCCTTTTCATTCTCTGTTCCTTCAGTCCCCCTTGCGTGCACGCACGCACGCACGCACACACACACACACACACACACACACACACACACACACACACACACACACACACACACACACACACACACACACACACACACACACACACACGACTCGGTGGCGCGGTTGGTAGAGTTCCCGGCTGTCACTACGGCGGTCCGGGTTCGAATACCGCCAAGGGCTGAAATAATTTCAGTATCGCTGCGCTGCGAGTCGTTACTCCAACGATCGCGGGTGAGGAGTTGGGCGTGTGTGTGTGTGTGTACGGTCACAGCATTACCCATAGATCGGGCATATATGAGCTCTGAGCTCTCTTCCGGGAGGGAAATAGCTGTCGATCACGAGTCCAACACGTGATCCTAGACCATGGTGAATCACACACACACACACACACACACACACACACACACACACACACACACACACACACACACACACACACACACACACACACACACACACACACACACACACACACACATACACACAGACATCACCCATTACAACCAAATACAAAATCACTCGAGTGTGGAAATAGGCGACAATGGCGAATGAAGGCCGGGGCAACTCCGCCCATTGATTCAGGTTTTCCCCAAGTTGCATTCCGTCAGCCCAAACTCCCCCCCCCTTCCCTGCACCGCCCCTCTCTTCCCCCTACCTCCCTCCTGCCCCCCTTCCCCCCTCCCTTCTCCTGCCCCCCCCCCTCCCCGGATCCCCCTCCTGCCCGCCTCCCACGTTTTCGAGTTAGCGAACTTTATTTGGTCACGT
>NC_134782.1:1660000-1667500 GCF_046742065.1 Oratosquilla oratoria
GTTATGCTATAGTTTATGTAACATACAGTGTGTAGTTAAACTGTGCCAGTTATATATGTGTTCCATTGAAAAAAAATATTACATTTTTATATTTTGAGTGCTTGTAGCCCTGGAACAGTTGAAGGCTACTCTTAGCTACATACATACATACATATACCAAGGCTTTTTCCCCCTTACAAGGGGGGTAGCCAAAAAGAAAAAGGCTAAATAGAAAAAATAAATTCGACTTCTTGGCAAGAGGGAGGTCCAACCTTTTGTTAGCCAGAAGCGTCATTGGTCGTAATAAAATCGTCTGATGGCAGTCTGAATAAAATATATGACCACTTCTGGTCTCATGACAAGGCCCGACAGACGTTAGCGTGTCGATGATCTTACAGTATTCCTTTTGCACTCCCTGCACATTTTTGTTTTATTTATTTTATGTTATTTATCTATTTTAATTTTGATCCATGCAAGGACTTCTGTCGTTAGCCTCGCTCGTTCGTTCACTCCCCGAACGTCCTAACCTAACCTAGATTGATATAACTAACACAGTGCAACGTAACGTAGTGGAACCGAGCCTAACGTAGCGTAACGTAGTGAAGCCGAGCCTAACGTATTGTATCGTAGTGGAGCCGATATTAACGTAACGTAACCTAACGTAACCAAACGTAGCGTTACGTAACGTAACGTAACATAACCTAAATCATCCTAACCTCACCTCACCTCATTTTACATCAACTCTCTTAACCTAACCTAGCCGAGTTTGCAGGGCGAAAAGGGAAGTCACCCGCTCTCTCACCCTTGAGCCATTGTCCATCCAGTCATCTTGAGGAACTCAGTACTCCCAACACGTAGACTTCGACGCTGACCACATATGTATATACTCGGGCCCCGTGTAGGCGTCTACCCTTCTCTCACCCCTCCACCCACCCCTCTCTCCGTTAGGTCCATCTGCCCAGACCTTCCAACATGACGTGGACGACGGTCATCGTCATCGTTTAAGTGTTATGTGACTGTGGTGATTGCAACGCATTATGTTCGAATATACTACTAGGAGACACGTTAGTCGTGGCATGGTGTGGGTAGATGTGCGTAAATAGAAATGTGGTCTTTGAATGTGTTAACGAAAGATAAATGTCATTATCCAAACTACTGAAGTACGAGTTTTGTGCCTTTGTGCCACATAAATACACACACACACACACACACACACACACACACACACACACACACACACACACACACACACACACACACACACACACACACACACACACACACACACATATACTCGTGTATATATATATATATATATATATATATATATATATATATATATATATATATATATATATATATATATATATATATATATGGACAAGGCGTAGATAGAGCATTGTACACAAAACCTTTACATAAATTACTGTCTTGTGCTGACAAATCACTAATTTTTTCCAAATTAAACGCTTCCTGACTGCATATAAGAACCTTAAAAATTATATATATATATATATATATATATATATATATATATATATATATATATATATATATATATGAACATATAAATAAATGAATAAATAAGTAAAGTCTCGTTCGCGTAGTTTGGTTGCACACGCATTTATGTCACTCGCGGCCCAGCTGATCTTGCGTTCCTCCATGAACTTATTTTTTTCAGTAGAAAGTCAAAGTTTTCATACTTCTTCGTAACCTGAAGAAGTTTTTTTCTTTCAGTTATCGGTCGATGCCTCTGTGTCCCTTTATTTACTCCTGATGAAAATTTTAATTCAGTAATGCCGAAACGTTCATATCCTGTATTGCATGAATCCCCCCATAGTGTTTCCAGTTTTATCTACTTTTTTTTCAATTTTGTGAGAATTTTCATCGCTTATGTCACGGAATATTTTACAATTCAGTTTTTGAGCGAATTCCAGTTTCTTTATTTTTCTGTTTCCCCCCATTCATATATACTCCTTTGACTCAAATCATTATACTCGAAGGCTAATTGTTTTATTTTCTAATAAGTTTCCGCCAAGCTAAAATGAACATACTCTTCGTTCTTTAACTGCCCAACATTTTTTTTTTCAGTCGTACCTATTAACTTATGACCTGACTTTTGAAACCTTCGATACCAAGGGGGATGCCATGGGTATGAATGAAATAAGCCTAATAGTTGGTAGAATTAAAAATGCAAAAGCTACCCGGTATGGGGGAAGTTATTCATGACAGGCTGTGACCCAGTACCTATTGGGGGAGTGCCACAGGGATCATAGACATTGACAGGATCTAGAGCAAAATTCATAGAGACACGTACACTTGTACACTTCGAGCTTATAATGCATTTCTCCGATTCCAACTCCTTCTTTTCAATCCACTGATCCACTTAACCTTCCACGTCTCTTCTGAGTGTATGATTATGTCTACGATAGACCCTCCACCCTGCCGCCGCCGCCGCAGCCGCTGCCCTCCCACGCTCTCCGCCCCTCGTCTCCTTGTCCTTCACTTGAATTGACATCAACAGCGTCTCACACGTCCTTCACTGATAACCCCATTCCCACCCTAGGAAGGGTGACATCCAGTCACTTTGCTTTTGTATCCCAGAATCAGGGATTATTTTTCTTTTCGTATCCTTGTGCAGGTCGTTTGTTATTTCCGTCTCTTTACGCCTAAGAAGACTTGAGCAGCTCCCAAAGTCTTCTTAGGCTCTCCTTTTTTATCATTCTTTTCTACGGCTGCGGCCTTCCCCCTGTACCTTCCTGCCACCTTCAGACCTTCTGTAGAACAATCCTGCACTCTCCCGCGTGGCACTGCAACTCGACTCTTCCCCCATTCATTCGTTCGTCATCGTAGTCGTGCGATTTTCGTGCTTTCTTACTCGGCCCCCCTGGGTTATGTATGTGTATGTGTGTGTATGTGTGTCTACACGTTTGTTTCCTTGTCATTCATTCGTTCACGGGCAGGCTGTTGACAAAACAAAAGCGAGGGAAGAGGAGCGTAATGCATGTGTTTATTACGATACGATACATTTGTTTTCTCTTCCTCCTCTTACTCCTACGCCTCCTCCTCCTCTTCCTCCCTCCGTTCATTCACGTATTATACCTCCACATCGCCTAACGCACACGCCTTCCACACAGTGACTGCCTGACTGGCTGGCTGGCTGGTGCCGTCGTGCATCTCCACCACCGCCACCAACTCCTCTGCTTCGTTGTCGCGGCTGAGACCGCGAGCGGGGCAGACAGCTGGAAGCGCGACCAGCTGGCACGCACGCACTCACTCACTCACACACTCACACACACACACACACACACACACACACACACACACACACACACACACACACACACACACACACACACACACACACACACACACACACACACACACACACACACACACACACACACACACACACACACACACACACACACACACACACACACACATACACACATATACGCTGGGGGTAAAGACTTACCTTGTGTT
This sequence comes from Oratosquilla oratoria, assembly GCF_046742065.1. Classification (NCBI taxonomy): domain Eukaryota; kingdom Metazoa; phylum Arthropoda; class Malacostraca; order Stomatopoda; family Squillidae; genus Oratosquilla; species Oratosquilla oratoria. Next base: position 1,663,466 of record NC_134782.1, read on the forward strand.
TGTGTTCGACTCTTGAGGACCTGTCTGGCAGCACCTCTTCCTCGTACTTATGTCCTCCGAGTTCGCGCTCCTCCGAGGGGAGGTTTCCCTCGTGGGGAAGGTGTTCAAAGTTCAAGGTGTCAAGTCTTGTTCTCTTTCAGGAGGCGCTGGTGTTGTCGGAGAATGTGTGAGCCTCTGGTGTGAATGGCAGGGTGTCACAGGACGTCCTCTCGGGGTGCCCAGACTGGCTGGCACTCTGACGTACGAGATGATGACCCTGGCACTGATGACAACTGGACGACTCGATGTGAATGGGTTGATTATGAGGCACCGCCGTGCCAGAAACTCAGTTGGTGACGATATTAACTCAAAAAGGAATCAGTTACGTGTACTTTTTTATCCAAAAAAAGTTTCTTTTTTTACATTTGTTTAACTCTTATTCACAGGACACAATTTCTTTCTCGCCACTTTTAGGTTGATCCACTATTTCATGTTTTTATCTTTTATTTTTTGGGTTATCTTTCCTGCATCGTCTTGATCAACTACGCTATCACAGATAGTATGAGAACTTTGTCACTCGCTCGAATTTCGAAAATTACCACTATGACTTGCCCTGTCTTCGTTTTGAAAAATCCGCCGTGCTGGCCGGTAAACAGACCAGAGTTCAGCCGTCGTCAGTAACTGCAGAAGCTAGCCAGCTATTTCGTTACCGTGAATGCAACTCTTTGAAAGCGCGTAACAGCTTTGGCGTCATGCCTTCGTTCCTCCAGGAGTCGTAGGATATCCCACAACTTGGCTCTTAATCACCTCATCTTGTCGTGAACTGTCTCTAGCATTGGTTGCGTGGTGGAGAGCAGACGAAAAAATCTTTTCGTTACTAAAACTCTTGTTTACCTCAGCGCTCCGTTCGCTCGCTCTCTTTCTCACTAGATCCCTCGAGCGCTTCCAAGCCTGTGCCCAGACCGTCCGCTCCCACCAACACGCTTAGTGGCACTGGCGAACTCGCAAGGGGAGTCGGAGGAGTGGAAGGTGGAAGAGGTGAGGCGGGAGGAGGAGGAGGTGGAGTAGGGGCGTGGGGAAGGGTAGAGGGGAAGGTGGTGGATGGGTAGGGGGAGGGAGGAAGAGGCGGAGGAGGAGGAGGAGGAGAAGAAGGAGGAGGAGGAGGAGTTGTAAGCGTGAGGGGTGGTGGACGAGGGTTCAGCCACTCACACCATCGCCCGAGTTGGCGAGGTTTCCACATGTCGCCATCGAGCTCCATTGGCGTCAGAGGGTCATTTTTGCTCGTAAGGGTATTGCCCGAACTCAACGCTATAAACACGGATAGGGGAAAAATTGATCACCTACCTGCCTCAGAGTGGGTGGATGGGTCGAGGAGAAAGTGGGCGAAGGAGGGAAGGGGGGCGAGAGTGTGAAGGGAACAAGTGGATGGTTCTTGGTGGGTAGGTGGTGGTGGTTCTGGGGACGGGGGATTGCGTTATAGACCGCTGCTGGGTGTGCTCAGATGGGTGTGAGTGGGTGGCTGGACTTATAAGGGCGTGGAGTGAAAGCCGCCCTGGCTAAGATGTCCGCCTACGGTCGGGGACCAGCAGGTGAGGCATCATGTGTAGGGGCCAGGGATGCGAGGATAGGGAGGAGGAGGAGGAGGAGGAGGAGGAGGGGCTATGTAAGTAAAGAACCCATAGAGAAGGGGGCCGGAGGGGGGATAGAAGAAGTATAGAAAGAGGGACTTCAAGAAGGAATTGACGCCGAGAAGGAAAACCTACAGGTAAATGTGAAAATAAAGTATCAATGGTCAGGACTGAAGGTGGACCTGGCTGGGGAAATGGGGCCCCTCTTCCGAAAGGCGGAGCGGAGAGATCATGCAAGGTGGGAAGAGGGGCAAGGAGCACTTTCCAACAAGGTACGAGAGGTAAACGGATGAAGTTTTGATAATGATAATAGTTATGATGATGACAATGACATTGGCTTTGACATAACAATGATAATAATAATTGATGATAACTGGTAATGATTGAAAAAAAATTATATTAGTTATGATAATGATATTATTTATGGTGATGACAATGAGATTGGCAATGACATAACAATGATAATGACAATTGATGATAACTGGTAATGATGGAAAATAATGATTAACAATAAAATGTTTTTAGGAATATTAAAGTTAGGGGTTAATACGCAGAAATGCAGGGGACTGGACGAGAGGCGGAGGAAATTCAAACGGAATGAGAAAGGGATTTAGGATGTAAGGCAGAACAAGACGCAGAAACGGGCGACTCAGCTACGGGAAGAATAAGAAAGAGGGGAAGAACGGAAAGGTAAACAATAAAAAGAAAAAACAAGCAAACAAACTGATCTCCCTCATCTCCCTTTTCCGTTCTTCTTCATCCATCTCCTCCTTCCTTGTCTTTCTTTTCTCTCTTCCTCCCCCTCCTTCCCCATTCCTTCACGTTGAGTTCTTCTGGAAGAGAGGCCGAGAAGTAGGGATGCTTCAGGAAAAGGGAGGACACGAAGGGTGGGGTTGGGCGGGAGGAGGCTTTCCTTTGCGAGGGGTGGGGGTGGGGGGAGTTGGAGGTGTTGGCACTGCGAAGCGAGGGGGAGGACGAGGAGGCAGCGGAGTGGTCATTGCCTCTGCAATGGTCAGGAAGGGCGGCGGTGGAGACGGTCCATTGGCACTGTTCCTGGAGGAAAGGAAGGTTGGTGGGTGCCGCGCTCGTAGGGGAGGAAAGGGAAAGGGGTGGGAGGGAGTGGGCGATGGCACTCGAGGCGATGGATGGAATGGGAGGCACGCTTGGGTTGTTGACACAGCAGCGGGATGGGGGCCGAGAGGCACGGGTCATTGGCACCCTACTCGATGGGATGGGTGACTCTACTCGGTGGTACTTGGGTGTCAGGAGGTTTGTCGTTGTGCGTGTGGTAGGCTTAAGCGTGCAGTTCGGGAGGGGTGGTGTCTTGCGTATGTATAATTTTTTGGTGTCAGGTGGTTCTAGTTTGTTAAAGGAAGCAACATCGTTACCAAGAGAGTTAAGTCATTGCGATTAACTCGTACGGAAGTAGCGTGTGTGTGTGTTTATGTGTGTGTGTGTGTGTGTGTGTGTGTGTGTGTGTGTGTGTGTGTGTGTGTGCGTGCGTGTGAGCATGTTTACATCGACTCTGGCGCCACGCATTTTTATTCAGCTGAAGGGAACCACTTTATTACCCAAAGAACGAAGAGCACACTCGGTGGGAGGGTAAAGGAAGGGGAAAGGTGACAAGCCCCCTTCAAATCCCACTCGGTGAGGGAAGGAGAAATGTGGGTGCCTGCTACACTTGACGTGCACTCGGGAGTGGGAGAGAGAGAAGGGGAATGGGAAAGTAGGACGGAGCGAGGGGAGAAGGTAATGGAAGGGAAGGGAGGGGGAATGGAATGTGAGAGAGAATAAAGGTAAAGAAAAAGGAAAAGAAGGGAAGGGAAGGAAAGAGTCCAGAAGGGAAGGGGAGTGAAGGGACGGGGAGGGAAGAGAAAAAAGTAAAGGGAAATGAAGAGAATAGAGGGGAAGGGAAAGAAAGGGTAGAGGTGAAAAGGGAAGGAGAGGAACTGGAAGGATGGGAAGGGAGGCGAAGAAGAAAGGCGAAGGGAAGAGAAGAGAGAGGGAAGAAGGAAAGAGAAGGAGGGGAACGGGAAAAGAAGAGAAAAAAGGAAAGGGAAGGGAAGGGAAGTGAAGGGAAGGAAAGATTTAAATAAAGGGATGGAACATGACGACGAGAATAAAATAGCGAGGGAAACAAACCTGCTACTCGGTACAAAAAGAAACAACGATGGGCAGATGACGGGAAGAAGGAGAAGTGTCCCAGAGCCATTTTTAGAGTAAAAAAAAAAAAAAAAAAAGAGTACGGGGGAGGGAGAGGGAGAGTGGAAGAGGATGGGATGGCCCTCGGCCTCGGCATTGTGCCACAAAGTGAGCGACGATTGGGAAACAAGTCATCTTCTTTTCACCTCACAGGTTACGATGGACAAGGAGGCACCGTGGTCCGGTAGTTAGCGTACTGGGCTCACCTCCTTGAGGAGTCGTCGTG
>NC_134782.1:1672500-1680000 GCF_046742065.1 Oratosquilla oratoria
CCCCTTCTCTCCCTCCCTCTCTCTCCGTCCTTCTCTTTCTCGTTCTAATTGATCATATTCTTGTATATCATCCTTACTATTCTCTCGATCTTTGAAATTATTTTTTTTATCAGGGTGACATGTTTGGTTGACAAGCCTAAGTGTTATCGAGGGCCATTTTCTTTTAATCGTGACCTACCTTACCCTCCTTTTGCGTGGCGGCATAAGCCATCTGAATATCACTTTTGATTGGTGTGACAGATATGTAGAGTCGATTGAATACAACCAACACATTACTTGTCTTTTATTCCTCCACCAACTACATTCTCCTCTTCTTATCCTCCCCTCCTGTCCCTTCTTCTCCCCTCCCCTCCCCTCCTTTCTTCTCCCCTCATCTCTCCTCCCTTTCCCCTCCCCTCCTGTCCCCTTCCCTTCCCCTCACCTCCCCTTCTCCTCTCTCCCTCCCCTTCCCTCTCTCACGTCCTCTCCCCTCCCTTCTCCTTCCTTTTCCCCACTTCTCTTCTCCCTCTCACCTCCCCTCCTATCCCCTTTCCTTCCCCCTTCCCTTCCCTCCTATCCCCTTCCCTTCCCCCTCCCCTCCCCTCCCCTCCCCTCTCTCCGTCCTCTTTCCTCTCTCATATCCTCTCTCCCCCCCTCCCGTCCCTCCTCCCCTTTACTGTCCCCTCCCCTCCCCTCCCTTCCCTGTCCCGCCCTTTCCCGTCCCTTCCCCTTCCCCTCCCCCTTTGGCCGACCTGGAGTCTTCTTACCGTCTTGTTGGGCCCCACCCCATTCATTGCCGACGCCTTCGCCCACCTGGTCCCAACTCTCCTTTTATTTTTTTCTTCTTTATTATTTACCGCCATTTTTTCATTCATGATTTTATTTTTCATGGACAAGGAGTCTTACGCATTTTCAGGGGCCTAAGATGCTAAGGGATTTTTTATTTTTGTATATATATATATATTTTTTAGTGAATAAATCCCCCACTCCCCTTCCCCTATAGTCTTCAAACATTTTAATGCATCAAGGTATGTTCTCTCTTTATGTTGGCCATTACTATTTTCTATTTAATGTTATTTCACTTTATCTCATTTTGTTTTGTTTCGTTTTTGTTTTTCTTTGTTTTATCTTGTCTTGCTTTGTTTTATTTTCTCTATTTTGTTTTATTATATTTTGTTTTATTGTATTTCATTTTGTCTTACTTTATATCTTATTTTGACTTGTTTCGTTTCGTTTTAGTTTGTTCATCATATAATATATAATTTTACTTTATTCTATTTTATTCTATTCTGTTCTATGTTATCATATTATATATTTTCTAATGCTATCAGACCTTGGTTACAGTCATCAGGACTCCATTTCCTAGAACTCCTTTCCTTATGACTCTCAGGGTCCGTTCCTTGAGGACTCCTCTCCCAGGGCTCCTCTCCTTCGCTCCCAGATTCCCCCTTCGTCCCGACTCCCACTCCCTCTCTCGCCCTCCCCTCTCTCGCTCATTTCCCCTTGCCTGTAACCTTTCCCTTCCCCTTTCTCCACCCTCGCTACCACCCAATCTTGTCCCTCTCTCCTCACCCCTCTTGGTCCCCCCCCACACACCTCCCCCCCCACCCTCGTCCCTTCCGCCCCCTCAAGAACGTCTTCCTACTCTCTCCCTGTCTTCACCTCCTTCCTGCTTCTCGCATCCCTTCCTCCCCTCTCCCTCCTTCCCTCCTCCTCCTCCTCTGCCTCCTCCTCTTCCCCTCCTCTTCCTACTCATCTACCTCTTCCTCCTCCTCCTCCTCTCCTGCATTTCCCTCCTCCTCCTCCTCCTTCTCCTCCCCTCCCCCTCTTCTCACCTCTTCCTTATCCTTCTCCTCCTCCTCCTCTCCTCCTTTCCTCCCCTACTCCTCCTCCCTCTCTTCCCCATCTCCCCATCCTCCCCTCCTCCTCCTCCTCCCGTCCTCCTCCTTTCTTCCTCCTCCTCTCGTCCTCCTCCTTTCTTCCTCCTCCTCCCGTCCTCCTCCTTTCTTCCTCCTCCCTCTCCTCCTCCCTCTCCTCCTCCCCTCCTCCCCTCCTCCTCTTCCCACTCCTCCTCTCCGTCCTCCTCCCCGTCCTCCTTCCTCTCCTTCTCCCCCCTTTTCCTTCTATTCTCTCCTCTCCTTTCTTCTGCTCTGCTCTGCTCTGCTCTCCTCCCCCCCTTTTCTCTCCTCCTCCATAAACTGCTCCTACTCCCCCTCCCCCTCCCCTCCTTCTCACCTCCGCCTCCTTTCCCTCTCCCCTCCTCCTGTCCCGCCTCTTAACCTTTTTCCTCTCCTTCTCTCCTCCTCTTCTCTCCTCCTCCTTACACTACTCCTCCTCACCCTCCTCCTCCCCTCCTTCTCACCTCCTTCTGCCCCGTCTCTTAACCTCCCTCCTCTCCTCCTCGTCGTCCTCCTCCTCCTCCTTTACCTTAATTTGATCAGTATTTGCATTAGTGACAAATTTTACAGTAATCTCGTATCATAATGGGTAACTACCTTATATCATGAACTGTGAATATAAACTTCACATGGCCAATAGTAATGGCCCCTTTGCTACATTGACACCCTTTACAGATCTTATTCTGGCTGAGGGGGAACTGTCTTATTCAACTTAGGAAGCAGGCTCGGGGGGCAAAGTGGGCCTCACTTAATCGAGATCCCAGTTAATCCTGAAATCCTAGTCCCACTAAATTCCCCCCCCCAGCCCCTAGCCCGCAATACTCCCCCCCCCACAGGAGAATAAAATCATTTGGCATTAGCGAGAATAAAACCTGGAGTCTTGTTCTAGTTAAGGACTTAATGGCGGTGAGGTCATGCGATGGAATCCCAGGTCAATAAAACCGTCTGGCGTTTTTCACAACGTGAAGAGTATCATCACCCAGGGGACAGGCCCTGGGGTCCCTCGGGGGATTCTGAAGGTATGCATACGAGGGTGTCCCCGTGATGAAGGGGGTGGGGGCTTTAAATGACTTGATTCCAACTCTTCTGGCCACCACCGCCCCCTTTCCACTCCGAACTTAGGTTACGTCACTAACCATACAATCCCCCACCACCTACGCCCCACCGCCACCTTCCGCCCGTAGTCTCTGTATTTCCTCCTCTCCCTCCTCCTCCTCCTCCTCCTCCTCCTCCTCCTCCTCCTCCACCACCACCATCATTACCACCCCATTCTACTCAGCATCCTCCTTCTCCATCTCTGTCTCCTCCTCCACCTACTCCTCCTCCTCCTCCTTCTCCATCTCTGTCTCCTCCTCCGCCTACTCCTCCTCCTCCTTCTCCTCCTACTCCTTCTCCTTCTCTTTCTTCTCCTCCCTTTCCTTCTCCTCTTCTTCCTTGTCCTTCCTCTCCTCATCCTGCCCCTCCTCCTCCTGCTCCTCCTCCTCTTGCTCCTCCTGCTCCTCCTGCTCTTGCTCCTCCTTCAGCTCTTACTCTTCCTACTCCTCCTCCCCCTCCTCCTCCTCCTCCTCCCCCCCTCCTCCTCCTCTTCCAATTAGTTCGCCCACTTCATCGCCCGTAAGCTTGTATTCTCCCTGCTCCCCTTCTCCCTCTCTCCCGTCCTTGCTCCCTCCACCCATCTTGGGCACCATCTCCTTCTCCCCTTTCTCCCTCCCTCTCTCCCTCTTTGAGCTCCGCAAGCCTCCTTTCTTTCTCTTGTTTACCTTCACCCTACTTTTCCGACTCCCTGCTCCTCCATCACAATCCTTCTTTTCATCTTGTGGCTCCAGTTTTTTCCTCTTCTGATGAAAGCCTGCCTTTCTTTTCCTCCATGGATTTTCCCCACCTCCGTCCTCCTCCTCCTCCTCCTCCTGCTTCTCGTCCTGTTCGACCTTCTACTTTTAATTCTTCTTTTCGTTTCCTCCTCCTCCTAGTCCTATTTTTCCCTAATCCTCCTTTTCCTCCTTCTTCTTCTACTTTTCCTCCTAATTTCTCGTCACATTTTACTTTCCCTCCTCTTTTTCCTTTTCCTCCTATTTCTGTTTCATCTCCTTTTACTCCTATTTGTCTCCTCTTTCTGTTTTTATTTCTCTTCGTGCGACATTGCTTCTGACCCAGGGCAGTGGACAGGATGCAGGGATGACCCGTCATCCAGGAGGTGCCAAGATAAGAGGGGGGGGAGGAGGGTGGAGGGGAGTGGTATATGTAGGGAATGGAATGGGTGAGAGTGGTTTCTGTGCCTTTTTCTTTTTGGCTACCCCCCGTGTAAGGGGGAAAAAGCCTTTGGTATATGTATGTACTTTTCTTCTTCCATTACTGGTGCGATTTCCCCCTTTCCTCTTTCCCTACCATCTCCCCATATACCACTATCCCCCCCTACCACCTCCTCTCTCCTCCCTCCTTCTTTCTCCTCCCTCCTCCTTTATCCATCCTTCTTTTTCCCTCCTCCTCCTCCCTACTCCTTCTTCCCACCTCCCTTTTCTCTCCTCTTCCTCCCTACTCCTTCCTCCTCCCTCCTCTTCCTCCCTATTTCTTCCTCCTCCCTCCTCTTCCTCTCCTGTTTCCTCCTCCTTCCTCCTCCCTTCTCCCTCCTCCTCTCTTCTTTCTCCTATTCATCCCTACCCCATCCCTCTTTTTCCTGTCTCCTCCCTCCTTCCTCCTCCCTCCTCTTCCTCCCTACTCCCTCCTTCTTTCTCCTGTCTCCTTCCTCCTTCCTCCATTCTCCTCACTCTTCCCTCCTTTCTTTTCTTCCTTACTACTCCCTCTTCCTTCTTCCATCCTCCTCCCGCCTCCCTCTCCCTCCTTTCTCCTCTTCATCCCTACTCCCTCCTTCTTTCTCTTGTCTCCTTCCTCCTTCCTCCTCCCTCCTCCCTCCCATTCCACCCTACTCCCTCCTGCTTTCTCCTGTCTCCTCCCTCCTCTTCCTCCCTACTCTCTCCTTCTTACCCTGTCTTCTCCCTCCTCCCTTCTCCTCCCTCCTACCTTGTCCCTTATCCCAACTCCATTTTTTCGTTCCTCCTTCCTCCTCCCTCCTCCTTACTCCCTCCTCCGTCTCCTTCCTCCATCCTCTTCCTCTTTACTCCTTCTTTCTTCTGTCTTCACCCTCCTCCATCCTCCGTCTCCCTCCTCCGTCTCCCTCCTCTCTCCTCCCTCATCGGTACTTCCTGCTCCCTCTTCCCTCTCCCCTCATCCCTACTCCCTCCTCCATTTTCCCTCGTGCCTCCTTCCTTCTCTCCCCTCCCAGTTCCCCCTCCCTCCCTACTCCTTCCCTCCTCCCTCCCTCCTCCCTCCCTCCTTCCTTCCTTCTTTCCCACCACTCTCTTACCTCTCCTCCTACCTCTACTTCTTCCTCCTCCATACCCTCCTACTCTTCCCTACCCCTCTTTCCTACTCCTCTTTCCTTCTTCTGTCTCCTCCTCCTTCCTCTTACTTCGTCCTCATCCCTCCTCATCTTCCTACCGTTTCTCTCTCCTTCCTCCTCCTTCTCCTCTTACTAATCCAAATTCTTCGTCTTCTCTCTTCATTCGTCTTCTTCCCTCCTCAGTTCTTTCTTTCTCCTTCCTACTTCCTCCTTCTCCTCTTACTAATCCGTATCGTAATTCCAATCCTCTTCCTTCCCCTTTCTTCTTCCTCCGTGCTCTCTTCTTCTTTCTCCTCTTTCTTCTCCTCCACTTTTTCCATCTCGTTCTTTCTAGTTTTTTCTCTCCTCTTTCTTTCCTCTCCTCCGCATTGCTTCTCCTCCTCCTCCTCCCTCTCCCTCTCCCTCTCTTTTCTCGTTGTCCTTCATTTTCTCTTTTTCCTTTCCTCCTCATTCTTCTCCATCTCTGCTACCCTCTTCCATGTCCTCATCCTGCCTCCCTTTTCCTCCTCCTCCTCCTACTGCTCTTCTTCTTCCTCCTCGTGTTCCTCTTCCTCTTCCACCCATTCCTCCCCTCCTCCTCTCCCTCATCTACCTCCTCCTCCTCCTCTTCCTCCTTCTCTCCTCGATGTGGTGTCTGAGGGCAACACTCCATTACAGCAAGCTGTTTCTGCGTCCCGAAAGCGCTCCATAGGCTCTTTACGCTCCCTCTCTTATTCTCCAGCCGTCCCGTGGAATGGCACCATTCCCCCATTTCCATTCAGTGCCACGTGAATACGCCGTTCCCGTAATGCCAAGGGGAATGTTTTCCACCGTTGTCTTGCTGTGCCATTTGGATATGGCATTTCCGGGTGTTTTTTCTAAGTAGTGTATATGGGTACAGTTGGCTGCTAGAGTTCTAACCTACTTGTGCTGTTATCGTATAATAATTTTTTTCTTAGAGTATTCTAGAATAGTGTTCGACTTGCAGTACAAGGGAGGTGCCATACGTGCATACATACATACAGACACATATACATATTTATATTCGTACATACATACGTACATACATACATACATACATACATACATACATACATACATACATACATATATACATACATACGTACATAAATACATACATATATACATACATACGTACATAAATACATACATACATATGTACGTACGTACATACATACATACATACATACATACATACATACATACATACTGTACATACAAACGTATATGCGTTCATATATACGTACATAAATACATACATACATACATACATACATGCATACATACATATGTACGTACGTACATACATACTGTACATACAAGCTTACATGCGTACCATACGTACATAAATACATACATGTGTACGTACGTACATGCATACATATATACTGTACATGTAAGCGTACATGCGTACATACATACGTACATAAATACATACATACATACACACATGTATACATACGTACATACATACATACATACATACACACACACATACATGCATACATACATACTGTACATATACCAAAAGGCCTGTGTGTGTGTGTGTGTGTGTGTGTGTGTAATCATGTCGTTGTGTGTGTGTGTTCCCTTGTGTGTGGTGTGTGTGTGTGTGTGCGGAGATAAGTTGGGTTTGTCTCCTTTCATGTGTAGCCCCTGTTCACCTAGCAGCGAGTAGGTACGGGACGTTAGTCAAGGAGTTGTGACCTTGCTGTCCCGGTGTGTGGTGTGTGAGTGGTCTCAGACCTACCCAGAGATCGGCTAATAAGGAGCTCTGAGCTCACTGCCGTAGGGTGGTGTTTGGCTGTCTCGACAGAGACTGCAGCAGATCCGAGGGTGAATACACATACATGCATACATACATACTGTACATATACCAAAAGGCCTCTTTCCTGTGATAAGGAAGTTGGCCAGCCAGGACACGCACCCACCCATCCAATCATTCGTTTTCCCTTCTATCTTAGCTTCTCGTGGATCATAGATCATCCCTGTTAACGCCCCCCCCCCCCGAAAAAAAAATGGGGAATGAGAAGGATGTAATTATCAATACCGACCTTAAAACAATTAAGGGTTGTGTTTCTCCCTCAGATAAAGCAAATGGGATGCTGGGGTTGGTATCAAGATCTTTTGATTTCAAAAGTTCAACTATCATCAGTCAGTTATATAGAAGACTGGTTTGACCACAGTTAGAATACGTTGTTTCCGTATGATCTCCAAGTCTAAAAA
>NC_134782.1:1685000-1700000 GCF_046742065.1 Oratosquilla oratoria
CACACAGCAAAGAAAGTCCAAACATGGTGCACCCACAATAGTATTCAGTTGCTACCATGGGCTGGAAATTCAGTGGATATTAATCCAATTGAGAGTTTGTAGGATGAACTGAATGACGAAATACATCAAGTGTCATTAAAAAAAAAAAAAAAATCAACTCGTATAGCAACTAATACATAATTGGTTCTATTGAGCTAAAATCAAGGAGTTGTATCACTCTTACATTTCTTGTTGGCCTAGACGTGTCCGGAAGCCTCTCTCAACAAAAGGTGCTCAAACTAAATGCTAGGTAATGAGTGTTTGTATATTCAACAAAACAAAGCAGTATTTTGAGCTGTTCATGGGTTTTACTTGATTTCAAATTTGAAGTGGTCGAGTTATCAGAAAAATCCATTATAGATTTTCCAGTACTGTATATATATATATATATATATATATATATGTATATATATATATATATATATATATATACATATATACATATATATATATATATTATATATTATATATATATGTTTCATGTATGGGAGCCTAGAACCTAAGGTATGGGATTCGATATTGTTATTTTCTTTCATGTTCTGTTTCTCGCTACCCCTCTAGAGGTAAAGCAAACATCAAAGTATTGACCGTCTTTTGAAGGCGTACACTGGTGATGATGGTAATAGTTTTGACAGTCGGGACTGAAGAGATACTATTGACTGAAGGGTGCGCGGGTAAGGGCATGGACTAGTCAGGTCGAGAGACTTTAGCAGCGGAGGCGAGTGTACTCGAGGTAACGTGAACCACTCTCCGGAAAAGGTGGATATTGGCTTTGACATGCGATTGCTTAGCAGGAAGTTGCGGGTGTCGATGGAAGAAAACTAGCGGCGGAAATGGAGCCAATAAAGATAAATGAGGAGGCGGGGTTTGGCCAGATTAATCCCATTATCGCGGGGACGCTGTCGTGAAATCGCTTGGCTTCTGTGAGGAAAAGTTTGGTCTTCGACGTGGCCAAGGTAGTTTTGACCGCTTCTCTGGGGTGGTGGGTGGGTTCCCTTCGGTGGAATAGAATAACCTTAATAAGCGAGTAAGACTTTAAAGTGTAACGAAAAGGTTAACCGGGAAAGGTTCAAGATAGTGTTTAAAACCCTCTGCTGAATAAAATCGTCTAGCGGCAGCTACCTGTACAATAAACAATCAGCACCGTAAAACGCACTGCAGTGAAAGGGGTTGAATATTTGACGTCAGAGGTAGGTAATCTATATAATAATCTTGTTTGTTTGTTATCTTGCTTGAAACCGTCACCCAGCCAATCAGAAGAAGAGATATGACGTCACGACTGAGGAGCAGCCAATCAGAAGAGATATGACGTCACGACTGAGGACCAGCCAAGCAGAAGAAGAGATCAGAAGAAGAGATATGACGTCACGATTGAGGACCAGCCAATCAGAAGAAGAGACATGGCGTCACGACATCATATGATGCGTAGTGTTCCAAGCAATGATGACATGACGTCACAATCTTCTGCATTTCACTTCTTATAACAACGTATCTTTTAAAATTTTATTTGACCCAACATACATATATCTATCTATATATACTTACAATTTTTTCATATTCAGTATTTAAAAGTATAACCAACTCCTGATATAGCATGTATGAGGAATAATGAGTTTATTAAAATATTACGAACCCTATAAATCATATGATGCGTAGTGTTCCAAGCAACGACGACATGACGTCACAATCTTCTGCATTTCACTTCTTATAAGTAATTAAGTCTCTGCCTTCGTCTAGTGAATAGAACATTGTCTTAATAAAGATTTTGTTGACCATTGTCTTAATAAAGGTTTTATTGACCATTTTATTTGACCCAACGGGTCACGGGTGGTCTAGTAGATACTAAAGAGAAAAAAGGGCAATTTTCTTTTCTTTTGAAGAAGTAAATGATTTAGAGACCTTTAAGTCCAAAGAGAGGCTAATTGAAGATTCGCCCGATCGCCATTTGTATTTCTCAGGTTCAGTATACAAACTTCCTCCAGTCACGACTGATTTCGTTAGGTTTTATGAAAATAACCCATGAACTAGGTGATTACAAAAGAAGAAAAAAAAGAAGAAAAAGAAGGAGAAGAAGAAGAAGAAGAAGAAGAAGAAGAAGAAGAAGAAGAAGAAGAAGAAGAAGAAGAAGAAGAAGAAGAGGAGGAGGAGGAGCCCTCCATGGAAGGGAAGAGAGATTCAGGATCATATCAGGGTAGTGTGTGTGTGTGTGGGAGTGAGATAGTGTTGATTATGGGAAGCAGGTGTTGTCTGTGGGTCCCAGAACAGCTGCGAACAGCGGCGGGGGTCAATACCTTCACGAGGATCGTCCTGTAGCGAACGAGGACGTGGGACCTTTTATAAGGTAAAGAGGAAGAGGGAAAGAATGGGAAGAAGGAGTTTTTATATACGTTTTGTACGTGTAATTACGTAATTATGCGCATGTATAATTGCTTCGGTATATGTGTATACTAGTGTCGTGATCATATGCACATATACATACGTGTATACTGTCCACTACAACTGCACGACTGTCCAAAAAATAGAAACTGCAGTCCATAACGACCAATATTCTCTATACACACGCGTATATATGTGTACACATATATGCATGCGCACACACACATACACACAGGGCTGAAATAATTTCAGTATCGCTGTGCTGCGAGTCGTTACTACAACTCTCGTGGGAGGGGGGAGGGGTGTGTGTGTGCGTGTAAAGTCACAGCATTACCCATGGATCGGTCATATATGAACTCTGAGCTCTCTTCCGGGAGGGAAATAGCTGTCGATCACGAGTCCAACACGTGATCCAAGGCCATGGTGAATCTCTCTCTCTCTCTCTCTCTCTCTCTCTCTCTCTCTCTCTCTCTCTCTCTCTCTCTCTCTCTCTCTCTCTCTCTCCCTCTCCCTCTCCCTCTCTCTCTCTCTGTCTCTCTCTCTCTCTCTCTCTCTCTCTCTCTCTCTCTCTCTCTCTCTCTCTCTCTCTCTCTCTCTCTCTCTCTCTCTCTCTCTCTCTCTCTCTCTCTCTCTCTCTCTCTCTCTCTCTCTCTCTCTCTCTCTGTCTCTCTATCTCTATCTCTCTCTCTCTCTCACACACACACACACACACACACACACACACACACACATACACACCCTCTACGAACGTTGTTCTTATCACATGTATTACAATTAAGTAAGTACTCACACACACATGTGAGAGGGATAAAATGAAGGGTATTAGGAAAACAAGGGGAATAAACGAGGAGGAATAAAGTGCCGTGAGTGGATGGAATAGAAATAATAAATGTTACCTCGAGTTTATTTGACTGAAAAACCGCAGCCCCACAGTGGTCAGCATTGGTCCTCGGCCCTCCCATAGATCTTTCCAGGAAGAAGTATTGGACTGCTGTCTGCGTTGTATTGGTCTAGGCTAGGTTGTATGTCCTCGGCTGCAAGGAGGAAGAGGAGGGGCACAGTCTTTGGCTGCCATCTCTCTTTTTGCAAAAAAGTGGAGAAAGGATGGTCGAGTATGATAGAAAGTGATCTTCGGCTTGGTCCGGAAACCGAGTTCCAGTCTTGGGGTTGGCACTTCCATGAAGAAGGGAAGATATGGGTGGGATTTGATGACGACCTTTTGGGGCTACGGTCCTCTCCGACGTTCTGCTCGTAGGACCACCATGTAAGGCTTTCATCAATGGTTCCTGAATGAGTGGGTCAGAAAGGGTAATACGACGAAAAGGAATAGGAATAAAGAGATGGGAAATAAAGGATAAAGGGGGAAACGTATCGGATGAATGGGAGAAAATATTTGTACTGACAATTTTCAAAAAGACTTGGGCGTTTGAAAAAATGCAAGAACTGTAAAGGGGAGTATTTGTAGTTCGTGGACAATAACCAGCGTCTCTATCCAAGGGGACGATATCGAGCCGAATAAGTGCAGTCATAGAGGTAGGGGATAAAAGTGAGGCTGAAAGGGGACATCAGAAAGAAGCTTGTAAAAGTTTAAGGCGATTAACATTCTTCTTTGAATGGAGATTATCCTTCAGTTATGAAAGAATGCTTTTGTTGTTGTTGTTATAAGATGTAGTTTACCATCGCTTCTATCCTTGTGGACAATCTCGCTCCGTTGTTGTACGTCTTAGGAGAATGCTCCTCGAAGCATGGGAGAGGGTGGTGACGAAGAGGTGGGTGGGGTGGGGTAGGATGAGAAGGTGGACAGAGAGGTGGAGGATGATTATTTCTCTGAGGACGGTAACCCTTTGGGTACCTGGAGGGGGAGGGGGGTGCCACTTAGGTGAATAAAATATCCTGGCGACAGGGATGATTACCGGGAAGGAGTAGGACTGATAGACTGGGACTGGGTAGATCTTGGGATTATGAACCCTTTGTGAGACTACTATATTACCGGAAAACAATGAGTTGTGATGACAAAAACACTCGGTCAAGAACAATTGAATAATGTAATTAGATTGTGGAGGAGGTGAAGGAGGAAGAGTAGGAGAAAGAGGAGGAGGAGAAAGAAGACGAGAAGAAAGAAATACAGGTGGAGAAAAGGGTGTTAAAGGAAGAACAGACCATGAAAGAGAGGATTAAGAGGAGAGAGGGAAGGTTTGAGAAGGGAGTTGGGAGAGTAAAAGGTAGGGTACGGTCGAGGAGGAGGAGGAGGAAGTGGTGGTGGGAAGGGGAGGTGAAAAGAGGAGAAGAGAAAAGAGCGGAAAGTGTAGTGATAGGGAGGGATGGGAGTGGCCGGGAGTGTAGGAGAGGAAGGGGGTTGGGAAGGAACGGATGCATAGGAGAGAGGTGAAGGGAGTATAAGAGAAGGGTTGGGTGGAGAGTAGAGGGGAGTAGGGAAAGGAGGAAAAAAAGGCAAAAAGGAAAAGATGGTTGCAGCCTGTGGGTTAGGCTGGAGAGAACAAGCTAAAGGTATGTGAAGGGGGAAGGGAGGAGGAAGAGGAGGAGGCTGAGGAGGAAGGGAGGCGCGGATGAGAAGGTGGCGGCGAACGCAAGGGGAAAGTCGGAAAGGGCTGGGTGGGTGGGAAAGTGGGATGTGGGAGGAGGGAGGGGGTAGAGGGGAAGGTGTTATGTGATGGGAAACCTGAAGATACTACCGTGGGAGAGGAGAAGCTTGGGGAGGCGGTTCATGACGTCATGTGGCGTGGTCTGCGGGGTGCCCTCTACAAGGTGCTGCGCGAAAGGGTTGAGCAGTAGGCTGGCTGGCACGGGTGCAGTTAGGTATTGTTTATATTAATTTGGCAAATATTTATTAGAGATAAAAAGTAATAATATCTGATGGAATAACAGTTCTAGCAAAATGAAGAAATTACCTTGAAGAACAGAATTAGGAATTTATGGAAACATGTTTTCCAGTGAAATCTTGACCAAAAATCCGAAAAAAAGTCGTGGCCAGATTAAATGAGAAATAATATATTTGAGGAGGGAGGCGTGGTGGTCCGGTGGTTAAAGGTCTCGACTCTCATCCTTTTTGGCTCATTTTCAGGTTTGATAGAATCCGTTTGTCCTTGCAGGTTCTCCACTGTCCTTCCCCTTGACTGTCATCTGGGTTGCAAGAGGGGGACATCAAGAGAGAAAGGCCACATTGGTTGTAATAGATAAATATATAAATATATAGATAAATAAATGAGTGTATGAATAGATAGATAAGTAGACAGATAAATAGATAAAAAATCTAGATCGCCCCGGGAGGCGCTTAACTACAACATAAATCGTCACTTTCGTTCTCTATGGTCGGACTCTTCAGGGGCGAGTAGCCAACTAATCACAGATGACTGTTGGATTAGGGGAGAAGTAAAAACATCACACGCACATCCTTCACATGATCAGTCTGAACGCTGTCGTCGCAACAAGAGAATCACCCTCGAAAGAAAAGGGGGCGGAGGGTAAGGGGAAGTAGAGTCAGGTCGGAATATGCTGCTTTCCATAAGTTTCTACAACACAATTTTAATGAATGATGGGTCGGGCGGGGTAGGGTAGGTTTGGGTGTGGGACGGGTGTGGGCGTGACAGCGGTTGGGTGTGGGTCGGGTGGAAGGGAAGGTTTAGTTGGGCGGGTGAAGGAAGGAGGGAGAGAGGGAAGGAGGGAGAGAAGGAAGGAGGGAGGGAAGGAAAGAAGGAGGGAGGAAATGAAGGAAAGAGGACGGGAGGCAGAAAAGGAGGGAGGTAGGGAAGGAAAGAAGGAGAGAGGTAGGGAAGGAAAGAAGGAGGGAAGGAGGGAAAGAAGTATGGAGAGAGGGAGGGAAGGAAAGAAGGAGGGAGGAAAGGAAGGAAAGAGGACGGGGGGCGGAGAAGGAGGGAGGGAGGGAAGGAAAGAAGGAGGGAGGTAGGGAAGGAAAGAAGGAGGGAAGGAAAGAAGGAAGGAGGGCGGGAGGGACAAAAAGAGAGAGGAAGGTCAAGTTAAAATCGACCTGGGTAAGAGAGAGAGAGAAAGAGAGAGGGGGTAGGGTGTGGGCGGACTGGGTTTTGATGGATGAGGCTGTACCCGTGGGTGGACGAGGGGAAGGAGGGTGGAACCGAAGGAGGATAGTGAAAGTTCGTGGATGGTTGGGAATGGGAACAGGTGTTCAGGAGGAGGAGGAGGAGGATAGTTGGGCATGGTGCAGGACAGGAACACGGGGAGGTTCATCCAAGTCAGCAACGGGGTCTCTCCCTCTCTTTCTCTCTGTCTGTTTGTCTATTTCTGTCTGTTTATCTATCTGTCTCCCCGCCTTTCTCTCTCTCTCTCTCTCTTTCTCTCTATCATTCTGTCTGTTTATCTGTTTCTGTCTGCCTGTCTGTCTGTCTGTTTATCTGTGTCTGCCTGTCTGTTTATCTCCCTTTCTCTTCCTTCTTTTATCTCTCTCTCTCTCTCTCTCTCTCTCTCTCTCTCTCTCTCTCTCTCTCTCTCTCTCTCTCTCTCTCTCTCTCTCTCTGTGTCTCTCTCTCTCTCTCTCTCCTCCTCTCTCTCTCTCTCTCTCTCTCTCTCTCTCTCTCTCTCTCTCTCTCTCTCTCTCTCTCTCTCTCTCTCTCTCTCTCTCTCTCTCTCTCTCTCTCTCTCTCTCCTTCTCTGTCGCTATCTCTGTTTCTCTTTTTTGTCCAGGGCACTTGACCCTCTGCTGCCCTGGGAGTTCCTCTCGGCTTAATAGAATAATTTTGGATTCGTTATGCCAAAATCCACCCAACCCCCGAGTGCCAAATGTGTGCCACCGGGCACTCAGCGTGTCAACAGTGAATTGCTCCGTTCTTCAGCCTGTCTTTCAGGAGCGGTTCCCCGAGCGCATTTGTCATATGATTTTTATTCAATTTCCTTTTATTTGATCTATTTTATCTCGTTTTATTACAGTGTTTTTTTATTTAATGTGATCATATGTAACTTTATCTTATTTTCATTTTTTATTTTGTTTGTTTAATTTTCTATTTACAAAGGGGATTTTTGACTTGAAGTATAGAGATGAAACAACATTTGATCTATTTGGTTTCATCTTATATTATTGTACTTCATTTTATTTAACCTTCTTATTTTCTTTTATTCTCGTTCATTTGGTCTTGTTTAATTTTATTACAAGGGATATTTCTTTACATATAAAAATAGAAAATAAAATATAGATAATGGAAACGGGATACAATAGGACGATGAGCAATTGTTGTCGAGTTTAATAGGATTCTGGTTGAAAATGAATCTACTGTTAGTCGGATAATGCTGACGATTGTGATGGTGATTTGCATCCGATTCTGCTGATAATGGTTGTCATAATGAGGTACTCTAGATAGTGCTGATAGCGATATGATGGTTATTTTCGACGATGATATCCTGTTTTTGCTAATATGTTGATAATCAAAGTTTGCTGTAATGATTATGACAGTAGTAGTAACGATACTAGTGATTATGATCGAGGTGGTAGTTATAAGTTGAGTGATGATTGTGATTAAGGTGGTGATGATAATGGTGATGATGAAGATGTTCTTAATGAAGATAGTGACTGATGGAAGTGATGGTGGTGGTGACAATGAAGGTGTTCTAAACGGTAATAGTGAATGGTGGAAGTGGTGCTGGTGATGATGATGATGGTGATAAAGTTGACAGTAAGGGTGCTCCTGATGATGATAGTGACTAGTGGAAGTGATGGTTGTTTGTGGTGATGGTGGTGGTCACGGTGATATAATTTTCCTCGAATTAAATCGCCTGACATGAGTGGTGATGATTCTGGTGATGACGAGCTGGTTATCACGATAATAGACGATATGGTTATTGTGATGATAATGGTGACTGAGAGTAGTGACATACATAAATGTGATGGGACACAACAGAAGGAGAAAGACCAAAAGTGACGACTGGGAAGAGGAAGGCGAGGAGGCGGAAGAAGAAGACAGAGGAGAGGAGGTCGTCGATTGGGTGGAGCACAAGGTGCGGGAATAATAGGTGGAGGCGGGAGAGGCTGAAATGGTGGAATGTGGACGAGAGGGAGAGAGAGAGGGAGGGCGGGAGGGCTGTTCGAGTGGCGCGGGTGGAGGGGCCCAAGGCTCGTGTTTTGGAAGCGGAGGAAAATCACACACTGTGATGAAGATAATCACTGGGTAGAGGAGGACAGGAGGAAGAGGAGGAGGATGATAAGGAGAAGGAGGAGGACAGGATGAGGAGGAGGAAGAGGAGAGGGAAGAGGAGGAGGAGTAGGAAGAGGTTGAGGAAAGGAGGAAGAAGGAGAGGAAAAGAAGGAGGAGAAGGAAGGGTTGATGTTGATGGGAGAGAAGGGATAGGAAGACGAAAAACGGATGTAAACTAGGAAGGCTAAGAAGACGAGAAGGAAGAGGATAAAAAAGGGGGAGGAGGGGGAGGAGGAGGAGGAGGAAGGGATGGTGTTGGTGTTGGGGTCGGGAGGAGGGAGATGAAGATAAGAGGACGGGAAAGCTGATAAAGCATTGAATAGTCTGAGAAGGAGCCAGTCTTTGGGCATCGAAGAACATCAGGAGGAGGAGGAGGAGGAGGAGGAAGAGGAGGATGGGAGAAGAGCTGGTGGAGGAAATAGTCGTGTGATGGAGAAAGTGGAAGACCAGGCCACGGGTCGTGGGGCAGCGCGTGTAGAAGGAAATGGATGTGGTTGGAGGAAGGACGGTATGATGGTAGAGGAGGAGGAGGAGGAGGAGGAGGAGTAGAAGGAAGAGGAGGAGGAGTAGGAGGAGCAGAAGAAAGAGGAAAAGGGGTTGTGATGACGAAAGAATAGATGTCAGGGCCAGAGGAGTGTTAGGCGTGATAGTCACCGTGATGCAGGTGTCACTCGATAGGCAGGCTAATCTTTTAAAGCATAGGAGGGTTCTATAGGATCTGATTAAAATCACCTGGCGTTAGCCCGAGGGAAGTCCTTAAAGTGTACAATGTAGTTTAAGACAACTATTGCAAATACAGTATACATGCATACATGTATGGTCTATATGTATGCATGTATATATATATATATATATATATATATATATATATATATATATATATATATATGTGTGTATGCATATGTATAGGTATATGTATATATGTATATATATATATATATATATATATATGTATGTATATACATATATATATATATATATATATACAAACACACACACACACACACACACACACACACACACACACACACACACACACACACACACACACACACACACACACATATATATCTATAAATATATATATAATATATTTATATATATGTGTGTGTGTGTGTACAGGAGGTTTAAAAATTATATAATTTGAGATTTAAATATCACAAAAACTACGTATGCAAGGCAAATGAAACTAAGCAGGCTTAATGTTGAACAACATAAAATTTATTCCTCCAAGTCTGAATGAGAAAATCAAAGGTTTGTGGATTCCATGAATGATTTCACTAATGTTCAATATACGCACCACCCGAGAGACGACACACGTCAAGTCAGTAGTCCAGTTCCTCCCAAACACGCTGCAGCATGTCTTGGGTAACAGTCTCCTGTGCGGTAGTTATTCTTTGCTTCAGTTTCTCTAGGTTTCCAGGAAGAGGAGGGAAATAGACCAGTCTCTTTACAATACCCCAGAGAAGAAAATCGCAAGGTGTTAGATCAGGTGAACGTGCCGGCCATTTCAACAGCACTTTGTCTTCATCACCAGCACTCCATCTCCCTCGTAGATTGTCATTGAGGTAAGCCCGCATAGTGAACTTCCAGTGAGGTGGAGCCCAGTCCTGTTGAAAAATGAAGTCATCGTGTTCATTTACAGTGAGTTCATCCGTTAGCCAGTTCTGAAGCATTTTCAGATAAACATCGCCGGTCACATGAACATGCTTCTTGGAAATGGCGCAGAACACATTCACTTTTGGTGAGTCCCTCTCGTACTCAACTGTGACAAGGGGATGTTCCTCTCCCCAAAAGCGGGCATTATGCTTATTGACTTTTCCTTTAGTATGAAATGTCGCCTTGTCACCGAAAACAAGACGCTCTATGAACTCGTCTTCTTCAAGTTTCTCTTGCATATCAACACATAATTGTTTGCGCTTTCGCTTGTCATCTGCCGTTATGGCCTGAACGAAATGCAGCTTGTAGGGTTTCATCAAGTGTTTCCTCAGGACGCGCCAAACTGTCGTTGAAGGAATCTGGGTTTCTAGACTTACTCTTCTTGTTGGAGCTTCGCAAGATTTTTTGACGAACCTGCTCAGCCGTCTCCTCTGATGTTACTGGCCGTCCAGATCCTTCTGCCCTGCACAGACAGCCTTCCTCTTTAAAATTTTTGTGCGATGTCCAAATCCACATTGTTGTTGGTGACGGTTTAGAGAACTCTTTCACAAACGCACGCTGCACAGTTTTGTTTGACTGTGTTCGAGCATACTCCAACACACAAAACACCTTTTCTCTTCTAGTGAATGGCATTTCTATACCTGTAAAGATAAACACATCAAATATTAGCCATAAAATATTGACCTGTTTCTACACTTACGGGAAATGACAAAATGGTAAGAATGCAAAATAGTATATTTTTTGGGAACACCTTGTATATATATGTATATATATATATATATATATATATATATATATATATATGTATGTATGTATATGTGTGTGTATGTGTGTGTGTGCGTGTGTGTGTATGTATGTATATGTATATATACATATATATACTGTATATATATATATACATATATATGTTATATCACAATTTATGTCTAAACTGTACATATATCTAATTTCAGTACAATAAATGTGTGAAATTATATAGAATCTTTCTTGATTCTTTTATACTTTTATACTTTTTTTTTAAGAGTCCTTTGAGGATCTCTGTTTTTGTGGTTAGTCGGGTTGATTTGAACATGGTGTAATGCACGAAAGCACAAAGGGGGTATATTTCAAGCTGAACAAGCTCTGACGTTAACCAGAAGAAAATTCTTGAAGTAAACCAAATGCGGGGTAGGCTTGAATGGGTAGACAGTTGATAGTGGTCACCGGTCTCTGAGTCATGGCGTGGCAGACATTGGGTGTATGTACGTGTGTGTACGTGTACGTCTGTGTGCGTACGTGTGCGTATGCATGTGTGTGTGTCGAGTAATTGGCCCGGGGGACGGCTGGTGAGGGCCAGAGGACCCCGGCCGGGGACTGGATAGCCAGGGATGGGGAGAAAGGGGGGAGGGGGATGAGGACGTGGGGGATGGTGTCCTTGGGATGGTTAGAAGGAAGAGGATGGTGCAGCATAGTCGGGATATCGTCCAAGATTCCATCTTGCTTTGGCCCCCACCCCGCCCTCCTCCTGCCCCGCCGCCCACGTCCCTCGAATGAATGGAACGGTCTGGCGTTAGCCTAAATAAAGTATGTAAAGGTCGTCACAGAGGCTAAAGAGAAGGGTCCATCCACCAAGAGAAGAAGAAGGGGAGGTAGGGGGCTGTGGGGGTCGGGGCGGGACCTTATATGGGGACAGGAAGGCTTAGAAGGGATACTATATCCTCTCTTCAACACATTGCCGTGCTGAGCGTTCTTGTTCTTTTGTTCGATTTTATTCGTGTCAAGGGTCAAACTCGGTTCGAGATAGGTCACACTCTCTCTAGACAGTCTTCAGCCTCGGGGTCTCTCTTACAGACGAATGAAATCACCTGGCGACAGGAAGCAAAATTCCCGGTGGTCGTCACAGTGTTGAAGGGGTTAAGGGCTGATGGATGGAGAGGTTGATGAGGACTGATGGATGGATGGAAAGCGTTGGATAGTCGCCAAGAGGAGGGAGAGGGAGGGACCGAGGTAGGGAGGGAGAGGGTTGGGAGAGAGTGAGGGAAATTGAGTAAGGGAGAGGGAGAGAGGGAGGGAGGGAAGAAGGGAGGAAAGGAGGAAGGGGGAGGGAGAGAAGGAGGAAAGGGAGGGAGGAGGAGGGAGGGAGACAGGAGGGGAGAGGGAGGGAGGGAGAAAGGAGAGAGGGAGGGAGGGGAGGGAGGGGGAGGGAAGGAGGGAGGGGGAGGGAAGGAGGGAGGGAGAAGGAAGGAGGGAGGGGGAGGGAGGGAGGGAAGAAGGGAGAGTGAGGGAAGGAGGGAGGGAGGAGGGACAGAGGGAGTGAGGGAGGGAGGAAGGGGGATGTGGGAGAAAAGAGAAAGAAGAGAGAGAGAAGGTGAGAGAGAAAAGAATAGAGAGAAGAAGAGAAAGAAAAAAAAAGAAGAAATGAGAGAGAAGAGACAGAAAAAGTGAGAATAAGAGAGAGAGAGAGAGAGAAAGAGATGGAGACAGAGGGAGAAAGAGGAGGTTAAGTATGATGAAGAGGAATAGTAGGAGTAGGAGTATGTGGAGAAATAACAATAGGAGTAGAAGGAGGAGGAAAAAAACGGAGGGAGCAAGGGGAAGAGAAGAGAAAGGAGGTAAGGAAAGAAGGAAAAGAGTAGGTTAGGAAAGAAGGGTGCAAGAGAGGATGTAAAAGATGGAGGGAGGGGTGAATTAAGAGGATTAGGAGGAAGACGGGGAATGAGAATAGGAGGAAGAAGAATAAGAAAAAAGAATAAGAAAGGAAGTAGAGGAAAATGAAGTAGAGGAAAATGAAGAAGAGGAAAAGGAAGAAGAGAAAAAATAAAGAAGAGGAAGAAGAAGAAATATGGTAGGGGAGAATAATATACAGGATATGAAGTAGAATACAGTATGTGATCACTGTAACTCTTTCATCCTATGGTCCTGCCCTCAGCGCTGGCACTGGGGTTGGCACTGGCACCCACAGAGGATCAGGAGGAAGACGGGGAATGAGAATAGGAGGAAGAAGAAGAAAAAAAAAAGAATAAGAAAGGAAGAAGAAGTAAAGGAAGAAGAGGAAAAGGAAGAAGAGGTAAAGGAAGAAGAGGAAAAATAAAGAAGAGGAAGAAGAAGAAATATGGTAGGGGAGAATAAGATACAGGATATGAAGTAGAATACTGTATGTGATCACTGTAACTCTTTCATCCTATGGTCCTTGCCCTCGGCGCTGGCACTGGGGTTGGCACTGGCACCCACAGTGCCCGGGGTAGGGAGGGAGGGGGCGTCATAGGATCTACTGGGTTAAGGTTGAAACGGCTGAAGTTTTAGGTACTGAGGGGTCTGACGTGTAGATGTGTAGCTCAGCCTTGTGGTCCACTGCAGGTCCGGCCTATCCTCCGAAGGATGAACGGCCTCTGTACCTCACCACTGTGGCTAAATCCGGTTTGGTAAGGTTGTATATATGTAGATACTCCTATGCAATTGAATAATAATAGGAAGAGGAATGGTGATATACTTTTTATATTTTGTTCTGGCTAACAACAAACAGTTGTGTTTTTCTTTGATCTTCAGTGGGGTGAGCTTGTTTACAAACCGGCGCTAGAATCCTCCGACTGAGTTGGATAAAAGTGGTCAGGAATTAGGGAGAACAAAATCTATAAAACGTAGTCACTTGAATGGTGGATAGCCCTTTAATGCCTAGAGGCGTCTCTATACAGAATAAGATTGTCTGACGGTACCCAGAATAATATCCGTAAGTGTACGAAATTCGCACTTTTCAGCTGTGATATATATATATATATATATATATATATATATATATATATATATATGTGTGTGTGTGTGTGTGTGTGTGTGTGTGTGTGTGTGTGTGTGTGTGTGTGTGTGTGTGTGTGTGTGTGTGTGTGGGTGGGTGTGTGGGTGCGTGCTGTACATATATGAAATATTTGATTTGGTGAGGAGGGGTGATGTTTGTTGAGGAGGACAAAACTCCTTGAAGACGTTGACGGACTTTATGGATTATTTTTTTCTGAATAAGGACGGTTTCAGGAAGGGTCTAGATCGGTCGTGCTGTCTGTCAGGACGGGGTCTATCCCCTCGGTTGTCCTAAAGAAGAAGAAGAAAAAGAAAAGAAGAAGAAGAAGGAGAAGAAGAAGAAGAAGGAGAAAACAGACGTCCCCATGTTGAAGGAGCTAAAGGGAAATCCTGGAAGCAGAGTTTGAAAATTGAAAATTATGTTGGAGATAAGGGAAGAAGGAGTTGGCCGTGAAGAGAATTCAGAAGTTGTACGAGGTTAGTTTGGAGAATGAACGTATTCAGCACAAAGGAATGGTGAAAAAGGATAATGGAAGCAGCGAAAAGGGCAGTGCTAACTGAGCTTAATAAATAAGAGAAATGGAAAATACAAGAATAAATCCTCGGTATTCCCGTGTTTGCCTCTTTATCATTATTACGGAAGCGGACAACCCACGCTGTTTGTCCCCAGTCCCGCGCCAGACGAAGAAAGATGCGCGTGTGCATTCATGCTCGTGTGAAGTCGTCCGAATTCACGGAGGACAAAAGCGTCGTATTAGGTTCTGGTAACACGACAAGAAGCTGGGACCGTGAATGTGATGGATATGTGCTACATGCACATGAAACTAGCGGAGGTTGTCTGTGCGGAGAATATAAAGAACCTAAATTGAAAAGGATACAGTGTGTATATATATGTGAATGTGTGTGTGTGTGTGTGTGTGTGTGTGTGTGTGTGTGTGTGTGTGTGTGTGCGTGTGTGTGTGTGTGTGCGTGCGTGCGT
>NC_134782.1:1705000-1710000 GCF_046742065.1 Oratosquilla oratoria
AGGGACCTGGAGGAGGACGTGAAGAGAAGCCAAGACCTGAAGAATGTTGTGACTAGAAACTTGAACCTTAAGAAAAAAATGTGGAGGGAATCTGGGAATTGCAGATGGAAACGCACAACTTGGAGAAGGATGTGGATGGAGTATACTAAATTTGTAGAAAAGTGAGGAGGAAACTCAGTACCTGTGGAAAGAACTGGAGGGAACCCAAGACCTATAGAAGGACGTAGAGGGAACTGTCTTGCAGAAGGATGTAGGGACCTGTAGAGGGATGTAGAGAGACCTCATGGCCTGTAAGATAATATTAAAGGAACCTAGGACTTGTAAATAGATATTTGGGGAACCTGGGACTTGTGGGCGGATGAGGAGCAAACCTAGGAGAACTTGTAGAAGGATATGGAGGAAATGGAGGATCCACAGGAGGGTGTGGAAGAAGCCTGTAGGAGCTCAGAATCTAGTCCAAGGTTTTACTAAGGGCAAAAGTTGTCTGGGACAAAACTCTTGGGTGGTGTTGAGAGGGCAAGAGGAAGACGCCAGATCATGGGTTAGGGTGTGTGTTTGTGTGTGTGTGTGTGTGTGTGTGTGTGTGTGTGTGTGTGTGTGTGTGTGTGTGTGTGTGTGTGTGTGTGTTTGTGTGTGTGTGTTTGTGTGTGTGTGTGTGTGTGTGTGTGTGTGTGTGTGTGTGTGTGTGTGTGTGTGTGTGTGTGTGTGTGTGTGTGTGTGTGTGTGTGTGTGTGTGTGTGTGTGTGTGTGAATGCGCGTGTGTGTGTGATTCACCAGGGTCTTGGATCACGTACTGGACTTATGATCGACAATTATTGCTCTTCCGGATGAGCTCAGAAATCATGTGGATAATGCTGTGGCCTACGCGCACGCATACACACATAAACACGCACGCACACACACACACACACACACACACACACACACACACACACACACACACACACACACACACACACACACACACACACACACACACAAACACACACACATACACACGCACACACATACACAAACACAAGCACACACGCACACACACACACAAACACACGCGCGCACACGCGCACACACACGTTTCCTTACCCACCATAGTTGGAGTAAGGACTTACAGCGCAGCGATGCTGAATTTTTTACCGCTAGACGAGGCTCGAACTCGGATCGCTAAATTAACGGTCGACCGCGGAATCACCACTCATCGAACCGGTGTGTGTATTTGTGTTTGTGTGTTTGTTTATTCGTGTGTGTGGGTGTGTGCGCATATGCATGTGTATGTGCGCACGTGTGTGTGTTCTCACGTGTACATGCTCGAACATATGTTTAGCGAATTGGGATTGGAGTGCAGTGATTGGAGTGAGGGAGGTGGTTCGAGAATGGGCAGAGTGGGGAGTAGACAGTACCTAGTCATGTAAAAGGAGTCTGTTATCTGTCGTAGAGGGGAGATAGGGGAGAAGTGATTTGTAGGAGGAGTAATTGGGAGGACACTTGGGAGATATGCCGAAGGACGTGCTGAAGTGGTCCGGAGATATTTTCAAGTGGATACTGCTGCTGTATGGAGGGGTGGGTGGCAAGGAGGGGGAGGGGGGAGGGTGGCAAGGAGGGGAGGGGGGAAGGGGAAGGTTGCTGGCGGGGGGTTAAAAGTAGACCATGTGAGTGAAAGTGGATGGAAGTTGGAGGGAGAGGAAGAGGGGGAGGAGGAAGAGGAAGAAGAGGAGAGTGGGTAGTGGAATGAGGGGAGACGGCAAGGGAGAATAATAATGATAAGGAGGAAAGAGGGGTAGAGGGCGAGGAGGAGGAGGAGGGGGAGGAAGAGGGAGAGATGATGGCAAGAGGAGGAGGAGGAGGAGCAGTAGAAGTGTGTAGGAGGATGTGGGACTTCTGGTGTATGAAGGTTTAAAGAAACGGGATTACAGTATTAAAGAGAAAGAGAAAAGTCATAAACGTGACGCGTGGAGAGGTGACAGGCTATAGGTGACAGATGACAGGTGGTAAGTGATGGGTGACATGAGAGCGGCCTAGGTGAGTCGAGAAGGCAGGTCACCATGAGGACGATGAGGCGGTCAGAAGGTCGTAATTCACAACACGTACATCCTCAGAGGAGGAGGGGAACGCTGTGAGGGAGGCAAACGGAGGAGAGAGGAAGAGGAGCATTAGGAAGAGGATGAGGAAGAGGAAGAGGTGGACGAAGAAGAAGAGAAGGAGAAGAAGGAGTAAAAGGAAGAGGAGGAGGTGGAGGAGGGGTACTCGAGGAGGGAGGCGGGTGCAGGAAAGAGGGGGAGCAGGAGGAGGGAGAGGGAGAGCTTGAATAAGGGGAAGACAAATGGACATAGAAGTGGAGGAGGAATAGACGAAATAAAAGGAAGAAGAGGAGGAGATGAAGGAGGAGGAGGAGGAGGAGGGTGGGAAGGAAAAGGTGGAGAGAAAAGGTGGGCATCATGGAAAGTTGATGAGGTAATTAAAGACGGGAGATGGTGGGAGGTGATGGAGTAGGATGGAAGGTGCAAATAAGGTTAAGGAGGGGGAGGAAGAAGAGGAGATGCAGGACTAGGAGGAGGAGGAGGAGGAGGAGGAGGAGGAGGAGGAGGAGGAGGAAGAGTGCGAAGAGGAGGCGGTGCAGGACCTAGGAAGAGCAGCAGAATGATAAGACTCATGGTAATGAGTGAATGACCGAATAAAGAGGAAGGGATGATGGAGATGAGGAGGAGGAAGGCGAAGAAGAGGGAGATGAAAGAGGGTCAGGAAGAGGAGGGGGAGTGGTGGAGGAGGAGGAGGAGTAGGAGGTGCTTTTGTGTCAAGGAAGGGGAGAGGAAGTGGGAAGAACTTGTGAAGGTTTGTGCGACAGAGTTAGGGAGAACGACCGGTGGGCGGTAGGATCAGGGATGGCTAGTAGGGAGAAGAGAAAGAAGAGGAGGAGGAGAAAGAGGAAGAGGAAGAGGAAAGATGAGGGTGAAGGTGTGAGAGGAGAAAGAAACATTACTGTAAAGTGAGGAGGTGTGGACTGTGATGGGCTTAGAGACTCAACGAGGTGAAGAAGCAAGGAAGGAGGCGCTGACCTGATGACGGTGGTACCGACGACGACGACGACGACGTGGACGAAGACAATGGCGGTGACGAAAGCTGAATTAGCATCACGGTGCCAGCGGAGGGGGTCCATCTCTTCTGAATAAAACCACCGACTGGAGCCCAGAATAATACATGCCGTTCCCAGGTTTCGGTCACCTTTGGCAAGCAAGTAGTGGAGCAAATGGCACTGGTGTGTGTGTGTGTGTGTTTGTGTGTGTGTGTGTGTGTGTGTGTGTGTGTGTGTGTGTGTGTGTGTGTGTGTTTGTGTGTGTGTGTGTTTGTGTTTGTGTGTTTTTGTGTGTATGTATTTGTGTGTGTGTGCATGTGTGTATGCGTGCGTGTGTGTGTATGTGTGAGTCTCTGTGTGTGTGTGTATGTGGGAGTGGGAGAGGGAGGAGGAGGAGGAGAGAGAGAGAAGAGTGCATCATAGTGAAAGGTGTTCCAGACCGGATCATGGCAGTACGCTGTTGGCCGGCATAGTGCCCCAGTGCCAGTGTCTCTCTGGTGGGTGGCAAATGGCTGCAGGAGGAACCAAAAAAAGTTCCTCTCATGCCATGAATCATCACATCTGAAGACTCTTTGTTCTCCTTGTCTCCTCTGGCAGTGGAGTGAGGACGAAAGGAGAACGGAAGAGAGCAGAGGGAGAAGGAAGGGTAGGCGGGAGACGGGAGAGGAGAACAGGGAGATAGGGTGAAGAGTTGGGGTATGGAGGAGAACAGGAATAGGGAAGAGGTGAAGAGGAGGGGTCATAATGAAAAGGGAGGTAGTAAGGAAAGAGAAAATAAGGCGGAGGGGAGAAATAGGGGAAGAGGAGGGAGACCTAGGTAGGAAGGAGGGAGAAGTAGAGAGAGAGAGAGAGAGAGAGAGAGAGAGAGAGAGAGAGAGAGAGAGAGAGAGAGAGAGAGAGAGAGAGAGAGAGAGAGAGAGAGTAGGAGAAAGAATAATAGGAAGGGAGAAAGGAGATGTAGGTCAGGAGGAAAGGAGGGAGCAGGGAAAAAAAGAGAAGGGGAAGGGAAGGGGAGAAGGAGGGAAGGAGTGGGAGAAAGTGAGTGAGAGAGTGGGAGAAAGAGGAGGGAGGAAAGGAGGAAGGGAGTGGGAGAAAGTGAGAAAAGCAGCGGGAGGAGAGGAGGGATGGAGAGAGTGGGAGAGAGGAAAATAAGAAGGAAGGGAATGAGGACGAGAAATGGGTGTATTGGAGTTGGGTATGGGGAGGAGTTGGGTATGGGGAGAAAGGGGAGGGTGAAAGGTGGGGGGAGGGAGAGGGAAGAGAAGTGGGGAAGGCTGCAGCCGAATCAAGGGAAAGGGTTGGGCTTAGGTAGATAATGAGTGGAGTTGGGTTGTCCGTCTATTGTGTGGGAAGTGTCCAGCTCGGGGTAAAGATAAGTAAGGCGCCTCTATAAGGTTTAGGGATAATGGGGCAACGTTCAAATACGTATTGTGTGCTGTACGTATGCACCGCACACACACACACACACACACACACACACACGCACACGCACATGTAAAGACGCCTCAACTAGAGCTCCCGAGAAACAACGGAACTTCTCAACTATACTCGTAAATATAACAGGAAAGTTAGTTTGTGCCAGATGGGATGGGTAATATGTGTGGTTGCCCGTGATGATCTAATACAGTGGAAAAAGTGGGCACTGAAGAAAATGAAAATGAATCGAAACAGACCAGGAAATGGCGATGTAGTTGAACCCAACGTATATATTGGAACAGCAGTGACACCTACTGACACAATACCGAAGCGTAGCGAAAACATCGAAACACCGTCAGGTGTTGTAAGTTATGATGATGAAGAATTTTTTTCTGGATTTAGTAAATATGACAGAAGACTGAGTAGAATTATAGAGATAGAAAAGGAGATGAAATAATGGAATCAAGAGATTATGGAGCTAAAGAAAGAAATCATGCACCCTAAGAATGAGTACAGT
>NC_134782.1:1717500-1722500 GCF_046742065.1 Oratosquilla oratoria
TGTATGGATTGGGATTTGGCAAACTGCCATATTCGGACATCTCTTTAAGAAAGTGTCACAAGTGAAAGATATCTTAAGTTGTTGCGTGGACGGTTCTGGCTAGATATTATAGCTAATGGAGATGAGTACACATTTATTTTTATGCAAGAAGGTGCTTCACCTCATTAGGGTAGAAATGTTAGAGCATGACTTAATGACACCTTGGCAGGACGATGGATGGGCCGTGGTTTTCCCAAGACGCCCTGGCCTCCTCGATGCCCCGATCTCACCCCCTGTGATTTTTTTCTCAGGCGATTCATCAAATCCAAAGTATATGAGACGCAACCTGTTTGTGTTAAGACCTTAATACAAAACATTCAACTAGCTTTCAATGAACTTATAGTCAATATTAGATATAAACTTGTATTGAAATAGAGGCTTACTTGCAATTGAGTAAATTTTTCATGAGATTTGGTTTAGTTATAAAATAGTAATAATTTTTTTCTAATGGCCCGCATTTACGTGGGCTACCTTGTGTACATTTATATATATATATATATATATATATATATATATACATATATATATATAATGTATGTATAATGTATATATAC
This sequence comes from Oratosquilla oratoria, assembly GCF_046742065.1. NCBI lineage: Eukaryota > Metazoa > Arthropoda > Malacostraca > Stomatopoda > Squillidae > Oratosquilla > Oratosquilla oratoria. The sequence goes on from NC_134782.1 coordinate 1,718,094, forward strand.
ATATATATAATGTATATATATACAGTATATATTCATACGTAGATATGTTTATGTATATATATATATATATATATATATATATAATGTATATATGTATGTATATATATATATATATAATGTATATATGTATGTATATTTGTATATATTTATATATATTATACTGTATGTGTATATATATATATATATATATATATATATATACTGTATATGTGTATATATATATACTGTATATGTGTATATATATATATATATATATATTATACTGTATAATATATATATATATATATATATATAATTATATATGGGTGTGTGTGTGTAAAATCCTTGACAGCGTATCTGTAAACAGTAGTTATGTTACACTCATTTATTTATCTATTTATTTATTATTTACCTATATATTGCTTAACAAATTGATTGTATTACCAGGTGCTTTAATCCAGTTGAGAGGGAGTTCTGAGACATAAGTGATTATTTACGTATAGAATTTAATGAAATAGTCTTTGTGGCAGCAGGAATATAAATATAAAGTACCACCCGGTAAGGAAGGCGTTATCTTCTAACTTATTTCAGCTGAGGGAAGCCCCTACCAAAGTCAGAAACTCTGTTAATTCTATTTCCGCAGAGGGGTGTACTCTCAGCTTGATTGAATCGCCTGGTGACAGCTTGAACGTGCGAATTCAGTCGTAACACGCGCTCATCCTTACGCTATGCTTGTTTTGTCCGTTTCCAGGTAATTTGGTTCTGTGTAGGGGAACTCTTTTCGCGGTAAAGAGGGTTTAGCGGGAGGCAAGGGGATGGGAGGGAGTGCAAGGGAAGGGAAGGAAAGGGTAAGGGCAAAGGAGGAGGAGGAGGAGGAGGCAAAGACGGAGCTGAGAGAACATCTGTTAACATTCAAACTTCCCTGAAATTACTCCCGTTTCAGTTCTCTCTATAAATAGATAGATAAATAAAAATAGATAAAGTAGATCAATTGAAAAATAGATAAATAAAACCTCGTTTTTAATAGTCCAATCACAAGTACGGTAGTAAGCCTCTCATGACAACGAAATTGAAAAAGAAAGAAAGAAAGAAAGAGACAAACGTGACCATTTTTCTTTGATCCGGTCCGGCGTCCGTCCGAGGGGCGACGTGTCAAGTTGGGTCAATATTAGCACTACAAGGTCAAATCCCATTCGATTCACCCCTGACGCCGATGACTCAGGAACAAAAGCTGTGGGTTGCCCGCTGAGTCGTGATTGCCCCAATGGAGTATTGGGTCAAGTGGGTGAGGCTATTAGCGTCTTGAGCGAAGTATATGGATCTGACCAGAGCTGGACTGAACCCCTGGACCAAGATTTTGATCTCATTTTATTTTATTTTGTTTATTTATTTATTTATTTTCCTCTACCCGCGATGGAGGTTGGCTGGGCTCACTCCTTCAATTACACGCCTTCCCTTTTCATTCCTTTCCGCTTACACCGCGAGAAGATTGGGAACTCGTCACTTCCCCAAGGATACTACCCGTTCGTCTCCTCAACGCACCTCTCACATGAAACAAACCGTAGCCTCCACATGCACGTCTTACCGTACAAACAAGCTTACGAAAGGCTGTATCATCCTTAAGGAGATAGATCGGCCCTGCAGTGAGACATAAAGGCTGAACTCATGCTGGGTAACTCACTGGGTTCAGATGGTCCGAGATCCAGGTTAGGTAGTGTGAGGAGTGGGTGGACGGGAAGGACACTGGGGGGAGGGGGGGGAGAGATGGAGTAGGTCCAAGGCGGAGAGGAGTGGTGGTGACGGGGGAGGGGGGGCAGGTAAAGGTGGGTTAAGATGAGAGCGACTGGGTACAGAAAGCTAGAGACAAGGAGGATGTCGAAATAGGGTGGAGTAGGGTTAGGCTAAGTAGTGAAGGGAAAGGAGGAGGAGTGGGAGGAGGAGGAGGTAGAGGAAGGTGAGGAATGGGGGAAGGTAGGGAAGGAGGAGGAGGAGAAGGGTGATGGATGGGAGGAAGAGGACGGACGGGGAGGAGTAGGAGGAGGAAGGGGAGGAGAAATAGAAAGACGAGTAGGAGAACGAGGGAGAAAAGGAGGAAGAGGGAAAAGGTGGGAACGAGGAGGAGAGGAGAGGAGGAGGGTTAGATTATGTAGGGAAGGGGGGAAGGAAAAGGAGGATAATGAGGATGAGGAATGAGAGGAAGAGGGGGAAGGGGAGGGAGAAGGGAAGGGGGATGGATAGGAGGAGGAGGGAGGAATAAGAAAAGGGGAGGAGAACAAGGAAGAAGATGAAGGGGAAGGGGAGGAGGGAGGAGAAAGAGAAGAAAGAAGGTGGGCAGAAGTTGTAGGGATAGGTTAAACGGTGGAATGGAGGAGGAGGAGGAAGAGGAGGAGGAGGGAAGGTATGCTTTAAGGAAATAGCCATCGGACGAGGAGGGGGGGGGAGAAGGACAACGGAAAAGAGTAGGACGTAAGAGACAGAGGAGGAAGGCTGGGAGGGAGGGAGGGAGGGAGACGGCTGATAGTGATACGAGTGGACCATGACGAGAAGTCGACTGCCGTTTCTCTCTCTCACTAAAAATAAATAAATAGATATGTAGATGAATAAATAAATAAGTAAATTATAAAAAACAAATAGATAAATTGAAATAAATGAATAAACAAATAAATAAGCATATAGAAAAATAAGAAGAAAAATAGAGAAAATAGATTTAAATAAAAATAATAAATACATAAGTAAACAGAATAAATGAATTAATGAATAGAATGAATACGCAAATTAAAAATAAGCAAATACATGAAATAAATGAGTAAATCAATATATAAAATAAAATAGAAAACTATTTTATTTGACAATTTATTGAACATTAGAAAAACACTATATTTGTGTATATGAAGTTTACCAAGTGTGAGGTTTGGTTGTTCGGAATAGTATAGTTGGCATTACTTCTAAGTACTACAATGACTTGCGTCTTTGTCGAAGTTGTTAAGAAATATATTTCTTTACATCAAACATTTTCGATACGATTAAGTATATTTGATTGCAAAGGACTCATCATCACTGAAGACGCACCCAAAGATGATATCAACGAGTGTAGTACTTTTCAATGGACGCAACTCTACTCAGTGATGGTGTGAAAGATAAGCAACCAATGGTATTTCTGGTAACGGAGTTACACGTTGGAAAGAGGTCATGAGAACTGCGATGGGGGAAGTGGATAGTGATAGGGAGGAATAGTGTGGGGAGCAGAAGAGGATGGGGGGGTTAATTATGGACCTGGGAGAAATGGGCGATGGGTACCATGAATAAGCCTAGAAGAGGATGGGGGAGATTTGGGGGAGGTTGTCGTGGGGTTGAATAAGGTGAAGGGGCTAGCAGAGGTGCTTGTAACCCATAATACGGGAAGGTGGAATGAGGAGGAAATAGGGGGAAGTGGAAAGGAACAAGAAGAAGAGGAAGAATAGAAGAGAAGGAGGCGTGAACAGATGAGAAAGAGGTGAGGAGATAAAGAGAAGGAAGAAGAAACAAGATAGGAGGACAAAGAGGCAGAGAAATAGGCAAGGGAAGCATAGAAGAGAGAGGCTTAGAAGAGAAATAAAAAAACAGCATTAAAAACAAAAAGAAAAAAAAAACAAGTGAATGTAGGTTGAGGAGTGGGTGCCAGAGAGACGTGTGAAGATGAACGAGGAAGGAGGCTGTAGAAGCTCTTAAGAGGCATCAGAGGGAGATGGAGAGGGCCAGGGATGTGATTCATGGGAAGGAGGAGGAGGAGGTGGAGGTTGAATAGGAGGCAGAAGAGGGATTAGGGGGTGTGGGAAGGAAGAGGTGAGGCACAAGGGCGAGGAGGAAGTTACGGTAGGAGAAAGAAGTGGGGAAGGATTTGGAGGAGGAGGGGAGGAGGTGGATTTGAAGAATAAGGAAGAGGAGGAAGTGGTAGTGGTGATGTAGTTTGAAGAGGAGGAGGAGGTAGTGGTGGTGGAATTAGAAGAGGAAGAGGAAGAGGAGGATTTACTAGAAGAGGAGGAGGAGGAGGAGGAGGATGCCAGTGCTGGTTGAGAGTGAGCCTAGCCAGGGAGGGAGGGAGGGAGGGAGGGAGGGAGGATACTGAAGATGTATGGCAAGGGAACCCATCTAGGGTGAATGTACAATTAGGGTGTTGGTGGATGGAGGTACGGGGACGGTGGCAGAAGGGAGGAAGGGGAAGTTGGGGTGGGATCATAGGGGTGTTTCTGTGGTGCTGTTGAGGTGGTGGTAACGGTGGGCCCGGTTTTGGTGTCGTTGGTGTGTAAGAGTGATGTTGATGTTGCGATGGTGTTGGGTGAAGGTATGTGGGTGTTGGTAGTGGTGCTCTTGGTGTTGACAGGGTGAGTGAGAGTTGGCTTTGGTGGTATGGTGATGTGGTGGTGGGTAGTGGTGTTAGGCAGAAGTGGG
>NC_134782.1:1727500-1740000 GCF_046742065.1 Oratosquilla oratoria
TATATATTCTATATTTATTATATATATAATTATATGTATATATATATGTATATATATGTTTATATTTATATGTATATATATGTGTATATATATATATATGTATATGTATATATATGTATATATGTATATATATGTATATATATATATATATAATATATGATATATACATATGTATATATATACACACACAGTGGATGGATTTTTGCTCCTAGACCCACACCCACTTTAAGGCGGTGCAGCCCTAAGGACGCCGCCGTAGGCACAAAGGGTGGATCACTGTAGAGGATCTACGGGACGCCGATGGTTAAGAGGTCCCGCCCTCCCGCCGAGGCTGTAGGGAGTAGGGAGTCGGTCGGGGTCCGAAAGAGGATCACGGGTTCGAGCAAGGAACCGATAAACGCGGAAGCAGGTCTCGGGTGTGACGGTGCGATGGGTAGATACGGTCTCAGAGTGGCCATTGGGCTCAGGAGGAAGAGGAGGAGGAGGAGATAGAGGAAGAGGAGAATGTAGAGGAGGTTGAGGATGAAGAAGAAGAGAAAGAATAGGAGAAGGAAAAGGAAGAGAAATAGGAAGGGATGGAGGAAGAGGAGGTGGAGAAAGAAAAAGAGGAAGAAATGGAAGAGGAGGATGTAGAAGAGATTGAGGATGAGGAGGAAGAGGAGGAGGAGAAAAAGGAGATTATGGAGGGACAGTAGGAGGAGAAAGAAGAAGAGATTATGGAGGAAGAGTAGGGGGAGGAGAAAAAGAGGAAGGTATGGAAGAAGAGAAGGCTGAGGATGAGGAGGAAGAAGAGGAGGAGTAAGAATATGAGGAGGAAAAGGAGGAGTAAGGGGAGGAGATGGAGGAGGAGGATGATGTGGAAAAGCAAAAGGAAAAGAAGGAAAAATAGAGGGTTGATGAGGATGAAGAGGTGGATTAGGAGTAGAGAGATGGAGGAGAGGAGCTGGAGGAGGAAGTAGAGGAGTTTAAGGTGGAGGAGGTTGAGAATGTGGAGGAAGAAGATGATGTTGAAGAGTTACACGAAGTTACATGTAGTTACATGGACAAACGAACAGACCTATTGATCCTTACGTGGCTGCTTTGGTAATTAACTTATTATTAATGTTATCATCACTACTACCATTATTATTGTTACTTCTTCCTTTTCTTTCTCGCTCTTTTTTCTCTCCTTAATCTATCTAGACGTAAATAATTCTAATCGGAGATTTGTAGCTAAGTAAATTTTGAGACGTTTGTTGAATACCTCGACAAGGAGGAGGAGGATTAAGAATAAGAGGAAGAGGTTCTTTGAGTGAGAGTTCGCGCGTCACAAAAATAAATAGAAATCGGTTAACGTTAGCCAGAACAAGATCAATTAATGTTCACTTTGAGGATATGTGTCCGCCACAGGATTAGTCCGTCGTTGCGGTGGAGTACTCAGGTGTGAATCGCGTGAGGGAGGAGCGGTGGAGGAGGTTGGAGGCAGCAGAAGCCTCTCGGGGGCCCTCGGCAGCGGGTCCCTATTACGCAATAGATGGAGGGAGAAAGGAGGAAGAGGAAAAGAAGGATAGGAGGGGAGGAGGAAGAAGAGGTGAGGAAGAAGAGAAGGAGAAAGGGGCAGAAAGAGGTGGGGTGGTGATGATGATGATGATGATGATGATGATGATGATGATGATGAGGAGGAGGAGGAGGAGGAGGAGAAGAAGAAGGAAAAGGATGCAAATGAGGATGAAGTGAAAGAGAAGGATGCGGATGAGGATGAAGAGGAGGAGGTGGAGAAGAAGGAGGAGTAGGAGGAGGAGGAGAAGGAGGAAGAGAATGCGAAGGAGGAGGAGGAGGAGAAGAAGGAGAGGGAGGTGGAGGAGGAGAAGAAGGAAGAAGAGAAGGAGGAGGAGGAGGAGGAGGAAGAGGCCCGGGCATTCGTCACAAGGGTGGACGCCGACGCCAAAATGTTTCTCTCTCTCTCTCTCTCTCTCTCTCTCTCTCTCTCTCTCTCTCTCTCTCTCTCTCTCTCTCTCTCTCTCTCTCTCTCTCTCTCTCTCTCTCTCTCTCTCTCTCTCTCTCTCTCTCTCTCTCTCTCTCTCTCTCTCTCTCTCTCTCTCTCTCTCTCTCTCTCTCTCTCTCTCTCACTCTGTCTCTCTCTTTCCCTCTCAGCCCTTTTACGCTCTTTATTTCTCTCGTTGTGGAGGATTTTTCCCTCGTCAGAACAAGTATACAAGTTATCAAAAACAGTAAAAAAGATTAAGGTATATAACGATGAAATAGAATTGGCTTAAGTTGGGAGGAGAAATTGTCAAGAGATTCAATTATAGGTTAAAATAATAATAAAAACACCAGGGGGCGCTTAGCTCGTCACCGTTGTCCTTCCTGCTTGTTATACCCGTCTTCGTAGGCATAGCCGAAAATCAGTTGTGCCCGTTTCACAAGGCTCGAGAATTTTTTTTTTTTTTTTTTTTTCCCTTGGAGAGCTGGGATGTCACACAAAGGCTCAGTCGAGACAGGATATAATCACTGAGATACTAAGTGAGACCCACAAATATGAAAGAAATCGCCTGTTGGCAGCCAGAATAAAAATACCAAGTGCCACCCGGTACAGAACAATGCAACGTATAGGGTATTGGCTTCGTAAGTTTTATGTAGTTTATACTTTTTTGTCTTTAATGACATCTTACGGACCATAGCCACACAGAGTTTCTTATAATTGGAGACTAATTTTTGTCCAAAGAAGGATCCAGATCACTTTGGAATTCTGCTGTCCCTCTTTTTCTCCTACCCTTATTAAATCTCTAATTTGGCTTCTCTGTGATCCATCCTCTTCGGTGCTGTATTACCCTCAATAATAGAAACGCTGGTAATTAACGAGGAAATACAATGATCTAAACTGGAAACGAAAGAGAGCATTAGACAAGGTCTTTGGAACTTGGTGACATGGTAAAGTCATATGCTAAGTATTGTATGTTGTGATAACAAAGGTCCAATATAAAACTGCTGATGAGAAACGTGGTGAGAGAGAGGAGAGGAGAGGAGAGAAGAGGAGAGGACGTATGGGGAAGAGGCCGACGTCATGGAGTGAAGGGGGTGACGGGGGGAGGGGGGAAGGGGAGGGAGGGAGGGGGGAGGGGTGACGCTTGAATGATGATGAAGGGTCGAGAGTGAGCGAGCGAGCGAGTGAATGGTGACGGGTGCTGCTGAGGGCGTGGGACAGAGGATGTGGTGCCAAAGAGTTGGGATTAGATAAACGTGTAGGGTGGGGCGATAGGAAGGATGTAGGGTGGTCGCTGCTGGAGGGGAAGGATGAGGCGAGGAGGTGGAGAAGAAGGAGGTGGGGAGGGGGTAGAGGAGGGAATGGGGAATGGATGAGTGGGAGGGTGGGTGTATGGACTTATAGATAGAGAGAGAAAGAGGGAAAGAGAGAGAACGAGCAAAGGAATTGCCTCCAAGGTGGAGTGAGTGTCATGCAGTGTAGGCGCAAGTGTCGCGAATGATGGGCCTTAGATGTCATACTAGCATATGGAAAGTTGCCTTACCCCTCAACGCCTTTAAGACGGATTAAGTCATGTGACGTTAGCGCTGGCAAAATACCTAAAGTGGACGTGCACTGAATAGATGAACTGAGACTATTTCTGCTACTGAAATACTCAGTATACTCATTAAAATCGCCTGGCGTTTACCAGATCATAATAATGAAAAAGTGTCGCTGGTCCTTCTTAAGAATGATGTTGAAAAAGTGTAGTATGTTAGTTGATGATTATATATATAGGAAAAAAAATATTGTGTGTATTCATGTGAAATACAGCGTTGTTTTGGACGCTGAAAAAGGATGTACAATTTTCAGGGCTGGGATTCTGCTCCATGTAGAGTATCACGGACGTGTGTGGTGTTGTATCTCAGCTGTATTAATAAAGAATGTGCTGCAGAGGAAATGAACAAGTTTCTCTCTCTCTCTCTCTCTCTCTCTCTCTCTCTCTCTCTCTCTCTCTCTCTCTCTCTCTCTCTCTCTCCTCTCTTTCTTTCTCTCCCTCCTTCTCTTTCTTTCTCTTTCTTTGTCTCTCTCTCCCTCTCTCTCTCTCTCTCTCTCTCTCTCTCTCTCTCTCTCTCTCTCTCTCTCTCTCTCTCTCTCTCTCTCTCTCTCTCTCTCTCTCTCTCCTTCTCTCTTTCTTTCTCTCCCTCCTTCTCTTTGTTTCTCTTTCTTTGTCTCTCTCTCTCCCTCTCTCTCTCTCTCTCTCTCTCTCTCTCTTCTTCTCTCCCTCCTTCTCTTTCTTTGTCTCTCTCCCCCTCCCTCCCTCTCCCTCTCTCTCTCTCTCTCTCTCTCTCTCTCTCTCTCTCTCTCTCTCTCTCCTCTCTCTCTCTCTCTCTCTCTCTCTCTCTCTCTATATATATATATATATATATATATATATATATATATATATATATATATATCCCTCTCTCTTTCCTCTCTCTCTCTCTCTCTCTCTCTCTCTCTCTCTCTCTCTCTCTCTCTCTCTCTCTCTCTCTCTCTCTCTCTGTCTGTCTCTCTTTCTCTCTCTCTCTCTCTCGCTCTCCTCTTCTCTCTTTATATCTCTCTTATATGACACATAATGCTTTATGTTAATGATAAAGCAATTCGCTCACTATTAAAGTAGACGTACATAGTTTTTAAGGGAATCTTGCTGTATGGAGGATGTATATTTCGGTTCACTTAAGCAACTGTGTCTCCTTCAGTCTATCTTAATCCCTGCGCTAGTGAGGGACACCGCGGCAATGAATAGAATAGCTTAGCGGCAGCTAAAATAGAGGAAAAAGTGCCACCTGGTAAGGGAGTGGATAATCGATATAGGGCCTAAGAACTTCATTATGTAAACGGGATGTGAGGGAAATGAATACAATATCTTGGCGGCAACCAAAGTGAAAGGCAGAGCGTCACCCGTTTCGGAAGGGGTTAAGACTTATGTGACGTAATGTTTCGGTGTTAAAGCAGAGAGACCTTTTGGTCCGTAACAAAGTCGGATGAAGAAAAAGGTAGAGGTAGAGGGAGCGTACCGATCAAGGCATCTGATAAAGAGGGAACGGAGCATCTGATAGAAAGAGTAAACGAAGGTGTTGAGGTGATACGATTCTTTTTTAGCAGATTGGTCTGATTAAGGGAGTGCTGGGCGAACGTGCATGGGTAGAGAAGAACCCTTGCATTAAGGGAGGATGGGAGGGAGGGGCAGGAAGAGAGAGAAGGGGAGGAAGGGATGGGGAGAGGGAAGGAGGAAGGGTAGTAGAGAAAGAGGGGAAGGGGAGTGAGGGGAAGGGAGTGTGGGAAGATGGGACTGAAAGAGAGGGAGAGGGATAATTGGAGAGGAAGGAAGAATGGTAGGTTGGCATTGAAGGGGATGGCGGGAGAGAGACAAGTGGAAAGCACAATCGACGAGGGACATGGGAGCAGGTGTTAGTGACTACTCTCGCTGATGACGGCAGCCAAGATTAACACTGTAAAACGCCAAGAAAAGTGGAATCTAAGCATATCGAAGTAAGGTCGAGCTTGGCTTAATTTTATTTTCTGCAGGAGGGGGGGGTCCCCTCACCTAAATAAAATCGCCTGGAGAATGCTAGAATAAAAGACCAAAGTCATAGAACGCAGTGGAAAGATATAATTTAGGTCAATTTATCTAAGGTGGCTTCAAGATGAATTCAGCTTTTTTTGGTTAGGGGGAGAAAGTTACCTACACTGAATAAAATTGTCAGTCGACACCTAGAATAGACGAACAAAGTAAAACACAGAGAAGGTGATGGGGTGAGGGATGAAAAGGGAGAAGGGGAACAACACGAGGAAGAAGAGAAGGGGAGGAGGGAAGGGGGTTAGGCGAGATGAAAGATGATAGGCGGAACTCGCTTCCATCCCCCTCTTTATAAATCTTTTTTTTTTCTTTTCCTTTAGTTTCTTTTTTCTCTCTTTTTTCACTTCTTTTCCTTTTTGATTTGTTTTTTCTTTTCTTTCCATTTTCTTTTATTTTTCTTCATTTGCGTTTCTCTTCGTTTTAGCATTTCTTGTCTACATATTCCCGTCGTGATGGTTCTCATGGTACCTGTCCCTATGCAGCTCGTCATAACTGTTCACATTTAAGACCACAGGGACAGGAACTGGTAAGGGAGATTTCCTCATCTGAATCAAATCGGCCGGCGGCAGCCAGAGAAACGTGCAAAAAGGGATTCCCACCATTGACGTAGCCAAGATGGGTCTAATCCTTAACTGACTGGCGTTTGCGCGGATGAATAAAATCGCTTGGCGACAGCCAGAAATAATACAAGTTAAAATTGTTTCCTGATTTATGTATTGCGCGAGCCCAACCGTGTGTGTGTGTGTGTGTGTGTGTGTGTGTGTGTGTGTGTGTGTGTGTGTGTGTGTGTGTGTGTGTGTGTGTGTGAGAGAGATAGAGAGAGAGAGAGAGAGAGAGAGAGAGAGAGAGAGAGAGAGAGAGAGAGAGACTTCTTTGAAAATTCCAAGGAGAAAATGACGGATCCTGAGATAAATTGACTCTTCTAGAAGGGTTCAATGATCTCAAGGGGAATAATTTCTTCACGAAAGTGACGCTGTACAGTCGCCCAGACAACAACGACCAGAAGATTTATATCTTGGTCAACCTTCTTTAGCAAGACGAACTCGTTGCAATAAGGTTTTGTTTGTTCAGAACTTTGGCTTAACTAAGCCATAATGGGTAGTTCGTAAATCCTCGTGTGATGTACAAGGTACAGTCACTTCTTGATGACCGTCATGTTCTGACTAATGTCGAGTCGTTTGTGTAGCCGACTGTACAAGGCGAGAGGTTCTGCCTACCGGTCTTTAGGACCATGGTCGAGCCTGTTAGCCACTACGGGATTACAAACCCCCATCCCATCCCTCAGTGACGTCAAAGGGGTGGTGGGTGAGATGGCCGACAGTGGGTGAAGGGAAGAGGTGCGTCGATGTGTAATAATGCAAAAGGGGCTGACGGGGCCTTAGACGGTTCTGGGTGGAGGAAGAGAGAGAGAGTGTGATAGAGAGAAAGAGAGAGAGAAAAAGAGAGAGAGAGAGAGAGACAGAGGGGGAGAGAGAGAGGGAGAGAGAGAGAGGGAGAGAGGGGAAATGCCGGAGGGGAGGGGAAATGAGGAGAGGGATGGAGGGAAACGGAGGAGAAAGAGAAGGGGAGAGTGGGGGGGCGGAGGCAGGTCGAGAATGAGTATGGTATGAAGTAGAGGGCGGAGAGAAGGGTTAGGGAGTGTGTGTGATTGAATAGGATTAGTGGACTGTTGCAAGAGGTAGGAGGAGGAGGAGGAGGAGGAGGAGGAGTTGGAGTTGGTGGGTAGGGGGGTCAGGAGATAAAAGCTTTTGATTAGGACCTGTAGGGAGCTCATTTAGGGAATCAGGAAGGGTAATAGAGGTGGGAAAATACATACAGGATGTAAGGTGTATTACATGTGCGTAATATGCGTATACATATACATATATGCAAATACACTTATATATGTATATATATACATATATATATATATATATATATATATATATATATACATATATATATACATATATATATATACGACTCGAAACTGCTATGCAGTTGTTCAAGTCGTGTTTTCGCACTTTTCATGGCTTCCCAACCCCAAAGTGAAGATCAAAAGTGCAGATGGCCTGTGTCGCATGATTTCAGTTCCCGAATCTTATCAGTATTGTCGAGTTGATTGCACTGATTCCAGACTTCATTCCCAACCACAGCCATTCCAGCACAGTCAACACTCCACATGCACTTCGGGCTGTGTCTTCAACCGTACTTGAGGGACAGAGCGACGGTCCTGTCGTGGACTTCCAATATTGAGCGTTTATGTGGAGAGAAAGGTAATCGAGAAACACACAAAAATAAATAAATAGATTAATAGATAAATGAAAAAATAAAACGAATGAATAGGCCAATGAATTAACAAGAAAATTAATTTATGAAATAAATTGAAAAAGGGGTGTTCAATCTTTTTTCCGGTGTGACAAATTATTATGAGATAACATTATGCAAACTGTCATTGTGTGTCGATTACAATAGATGTAAATGTAAAACTACTGTGTACTGATATACTAAAATTCATAAACACTTTGTATATTCGTTTAATTTGGATTTTTTAAAATTAGAATCTAATTAATATAAAAACCGCGGAGCGCCCACGTTGAAAAAGAGTTCTATTTGGAAACACGAAACTTATCGATCACATGCAAATGGTTCCTTCTCTCCTTCCTTTCCTACCTTCCTCCCTCCTTCCCTTCTTCCCTCCTTCCTTATCTATTTTCTTCCCTCCCTCCCTCTCTTCCTCCCTCCTTACCCCTTCCCTTCCTCCCTTCCTCCCTCCTTCCATTCCTCACTTTTTCTCTCCTTCCCTTTCTTCCTTGTTCCCTATCTTCCATCTTTCCCTCCTTCCTCTCCTCCCTCCTTCCCTCCTTGTCATCCTTCCCTCCTCCCTCCTTCCCTCCTTCCTTCCTTGTCATCCTTCTCTCCTTCCCTTCCTCCCCTTCCTCTCCTCCTTCCTTCCTTCCTTCCTTCCTTCCTTCCTTCCTGACTTCTTTCCTCCATCTCTTTCTCTCTTTCCCTATTCCCTCTTCATTTCCTCCCTCCTTCCCTAACTCTTTATATCCCTCCATCTCTCCTTCTGTCTCTCATTTCTCTCCCTATTTCCCTCCTTTTCTTTCCTCTTTCCTCTTTATTTTTCCTCCCTCTCTCCCTCCCTCCCCCTCCTTCCTTCCATTCTTCTTCATTCTTTTCTCCCTCCCTCCCTCCCTCCCTCCCTCCCTCCCTTCCTCCCTCCCTTCCTTTCTTCCTCCCTCCCTCCCTTCCTTTCTTCCTCCCTCCCTCACTTCTTTTCTTCCTCCCTCACCTCCTTTCTTCCTCCCTCCCTCCCTCCCTCCATTCCTTCCTTGCTTCCTCCCTCCTTTCTCCCTCCCTCCTTTCCTTCGTTTGTTCCTTCCTTCCTTTCTTTTCTTCCTCGCTCCTTTCTCCCTCCTTCCTTCCTCCCTTCCTCCCTTCCTTCCTTCCTTCCTTCTTTTCTTCCTTCCTTCTTTCGTTCGTTCGTTCCTTCCTTCCCCTCCTTATTTCCTCCTTTCTTCCCCTCTCTTCCCTCTCTCCCATTATATTTCCCGTTTTCCCTTTCCCTCCCCCTCTCTCCCTTTCCCATTCCCCCAACCTCTTTTGCTCTGTCTCCCGTCTTCCCTTGTGAATGTATACGTATATCTCTTTCTCTCCATTCTCCCCTCATATTCTCTCGTTTCTCCCTTCCTCTTCCCCCGCTGTATGTCTCTCTCTCTCTCTCTCTCTCTCTCTCTCTCTCTCTCTCTCTCTCTCTCTCTCTGTCTGTCTCTGTCTCTCTTTCTCTGTCTCTCTTTGTCTCTCTCTCTCTCTGTCTGTCTCTCTCTCTCTCTGTCTCTCTCTCTCTCTCTCTCTCTCTCTCTCTCTCTCTCTCTCTCTCTCTCTCTCTCTCTCTCTCTCTCTCTCTCTCTCTCTCTCTCTCTCTCTCTCTCTCTCTCTCTTTCTTTCTCTCTTTCTTTCTTTTTTCTTTGTCTCTAGACGCTTAGTCACTGCGGAACGTAGAGGCTCCACGTGGCCAATTTGTGGCCCACAAAGGAAATGTGTCATCGACAGGAAGTCCCTCTCCCGATGACCTTGAAAGGACGTAATATTCAGAACAGGTCGTACAGCTTTTTTATTTTGACCTATCTATTTATTTGTTTTCTTTACAAAGAAACAAACTTTTGGAAACTGCTGATCGTGTAGATAATTCATTCTTGTATATTACTGTCATTGTCGTTATCGTCATTATTTTTATCATCATCATTATTATTATTATGATTATTATTATTATTATGATTATTATTATTATTATCATTATTATCATTAATATTACTATTATTATGATTATTATTATTATGATTATTATTATTATGATCCTTGTTATTGTGATCATTATCATTATTATGATTATTATTATTATTATTATTATTATCATTATTATCATTATTATTATTATCATTAATAATATTATAATTATGATTAATCATTATTATTATGATTATTATCATTATCATGATTATTATTATTATTATTATTATGATTATTATTATTATGGTTATTATTATTATGGTTATTATCATTATGATTGATTATTATTATGATTGATTATGATTATGATTGATTATGATTATGATTGATTATTATCATTATGATTGATTATGATTATGATTGATTATGATTATTATTATGATTATTATTATGAGGACACGAGAAGAACCTTAAGAAAGATAGTTACAGAAGAGATCTGAAAAAAAACAGCTTTCAATACAAAGTAATAGATATATGGAACAAACTGAAAGAGGAAACAGTGAGTGCTAAAACTATACATGATTTTAAGAAAAAACTGGATGCGGAAAGATACAACTGCGGGTCACTACGAGCATAGCTCTCCTCCCGCAAAATACAACTAGGTAAATACACAAATACACACATACATACACACACACGAACACACACGATCACACACACACACACACACACACACACACACACACACACATACGCGCACACACACACACACGCACACACACACGCACGCACACACACACACACACACACACACACACACACACACACACACACACACACACACACACACACACACACACACACACACACACACACACACACACACACACACGTTTAGGTACGTGTATATGAGTATGCGTGTGAGTATGTGTGTATGGCTAATGCCAGATGATTTTATACAGCTGAGAATAATTTGCCTACGTCAAAGTTGAAAGATATCGGTTCACTTGTAAACAAAGGAAATTATCTTTGTATTTGTTCTGGTTAACTTCAGACCTCTTTATTCATTTGAAAAATTATTCACTTCTTCGGTGCACTACTTCCCTCAACGATAGAAGCGCTGGTTACCGTCGATGAAATACTGATAGTAATTACTCGTTTGGGTGAAACTTACTGCCGAAGGGTTGGAGAGTTGAGGGAGAAGGGGGAGGGGGAGAAATTGGGGAGGACTAGGGAAGGCGTTGGGAGGACCGGGGGGAAAGGGGGAGCGGGAGGGGGAGGGGGGCGTGATGGGCAGGTGTGTGGGCGTGCGGCTTAAAGCAGGTAGGCTGAGCCTGGTGCGTGGGGAGAGGTGGTGGGGTGGGGGTGCTTGCCAATGAGGATGGGGGAGGTGAGAAGGGGGTTGAAGGAAAGGGAAGGCCGATGGGAAAGGGGAAAGGAAGGGTGAAGGGGTTGGAAAAAGGGGAGATGGGGGAGAAAGGAAGGGGAGGGGGAGGTGGGGAAAGGGAAGTTCAGTGTGAAAGGGAAAAGGGAGGTGGAGTTGAGGAAAAGGAGGGGGAGAGGACTGGGGGAAGGGGAGGGGGCTGGGGAAATGCAGGGGGAAGGGGCTGGGGGAAGGGAAAGGGGAAACGATGGGGAAGGGGAGAGGGAAGGGGGGGGAAAGGTCGAGGGGAGAGAGAGTGGGTTGGGGAAAGGGAAGGGGTTGGGGAGAGTAGGGAAGGTGTGTATTTGGCCTCGTGTTTGGTTAACCCTTTAGGCAACCCGTGCGAGATTTCTCCACAAAGATCGAAGCGCTGGTAAATCTACAGTTCATAACAGCTGAGGGTAACCCTTACTTAATGCAGAGAGAGGATAAATGGATTAAGGCTGTGTAGGAGGGTTTTAGTAGTTTCATAAAATTAATTTTAATAGAATACAGAATAAAGGATAAGAAAGCAAAAAAAATCTTTAGTTTGATAACATCACCAGGCGCCGGGAATAATGAGTAATTATAAAAGAAAGCGACTTTTTGTTCAGAAAATGGTTTCCTCTGACTGAATAAAATCGTCTGGCGAAAGTTAGGGCAAATACTAGATTCATAAGGCATGTCGGAAGGGTTGATGATTGTTAAGAAGTAAAAGAAGTAGCCAGGCCTTTCAGGGGTTGAGCCGAGTTCAGAAATGAGGGTCTGAAATTCAGTAGTTAAAGTCGGCCGATGGGCCAACCCCGTTGCTATGGCAACACCGATCACATAGTTGACTATTCTATTCAGTTGAGGGATTAGATTCGGTGGAAAATTTGGCTTCAGTCAATCAAGAGCACAGCGTTGACCCGAATGAACTTTCCCCTTCAGGAAATGGAAAACGGATGCAGGATACAAGAAAGGTAATTTTTTGAAGAAGAAAAAATCAATCCGTCTGTTGCCCAGGTCCTCCCCTGCAGGAGCCCCTGGGAATCCGGCCACGGCCACCGGGTTGGCCTAAGTCATTCAGTGAAAATATTTTGTGGATTTTTCTGGAGTGAGTATATGTAATATGATGTCTTCTGTGTCTTAGATACCCTAAGTGCAATAAAGAAGGGCACTAAGTAAACTTAATGTCAGTCTAGGAGACAAGGGCTGGCATGTTTTGTGAATATTTTGAAAATTATGTAATAGATATATAATTCATAATTAGGTTCATCGTCGCGAAGGCTCCTTTTCAGAAGGGGCTAGGAAGGTGCCACTTTACGGAGGACTTTCTG
>NC_134782.1:1742500-1747500 GCF_046742065.1 Oratosquilla oratoria
GACGGGGAGATGACTCTCTTCGACTTAGGTCTCGCACTTGCTGGTGCCCAATCGTCGGTCTCTGTTTCCTCATGTTACTTTTGCCTTGTGTGTTCGGTCTGCCGGGACGAGGGAACGGTCGTCACTGGACTCGAACTTGGACTCGTAGCATGCGACGAAAGCATCAATAAGCTGATCATCAACAGAAGTTATGTTCGTATTGTCAAAACCCGGAGGATGTCTCAAACCTTTAAAGCCGACTGTATTTTATTATAATGTACTAGATAAAAACTACGCTACTGTATATAGGATGTCAGGATTTGGGATGTCAATACTTCAGGGGCTTTAGTAACACCCCTAAGGACCAGAGTCACATATAATTTCTTTTTGATTAGAGAATGTTCTTCACTCAAAGAAGACTGCTGATAATTTTTTACTTCTACTCTCCTTTCTTTCTGGTACCATTCTTAGACATCTTCTTTACCACCTGTATCGCTCCACCTCTTCGGGGCGATATTACATAAGAACATAAGAATGAAGGAGACTGCAAGAGACCGACACTAGGCAGTTCCATGTCCATTACCGCCTATCATTCCCATCCATACAACAACCGATATTTTCAGCGCTCACTACATGGTTACTAAGTCTATTCCATTTGTTGACCACCCTATTAGTAAACCAATTCTTGCATATTTTCTTCTTAAATATAAATTTGTCCAATTTAAATCCATTATTGCGAGTCCTGCTCTGTTGTCTTAATATGATGACCTTGTTTGCGTCACTTTTGTTAAAGCCTTTGATGCACGTGAACACCTCTATTAGATCATCCCGCACTCTGTCTTTCCAGAGAGTGTAGGTTAAGGTGCTTAAGCCTCTCCTCGTGAGGTAAATTTTTGAGCCCATGTGTCATTTTGGTCATTCTCCTCGATGTCCATTCGTCCTCGATGTCCATTCGTTCTCGATGTCCATTCTATAGGACGGAAACCAAAACTGTACCGCATAGTTAAGGATGGGTCTAACTAACGCCAGATAGAATTTGATGATTACCGCTACACTTCTATTCGTAACCGTCCTAGCAATGAAACCTAATGCTCTGTTAGCTTTATTCCTGGCGCTAATGCACTGTTTCCTGGATTTATATTTAGGACTCACTAGAACTCCCAAGCCTCTTTCGCACTCAGTTTTCTCTAAAACCGTGTTACCTAAACTATATCTATTTTCGGGGTTGTGTAGCCCTACGTTTAATATGCTGCACTTTGAGATATTAAAGTCCATATGCCATTTAACCAACCATGTGAACAATTTGTTAAGATCTTCCCGACCATGTGGACAATTTGTTAAAAACTTCAAGTATCTGATAACAGGCTTAGTTAACAGTGTTGCACGGATGTTCTGCAGAGGCTAAAGGAAGTGACATCTTAAGACGAGGGCGCGGGGCGAGTGTAGGAAGTAGGAGAAAGTGGTAGTGATGGTGTTAGTGGTGGAGGAGGTTATGGTAGGGATGGTAATGTTGGTGATGATGCCAATGGAGGTGGTGATGTAAATGGTGATGAAGGAGGTGGTTGAGGTAGTGGTGGTGGAGAGGGTTGTGATGGTAGAATTGGAGCTGGTGGCAATGGTGAGGATGGAGGAGGAGGTGGAGATGATGGTGGCGATGGAGGTGGTAGAGGTGGAGGAGTTGGTGGTGATGGTGGTGATGGTGCGTGTTGGGCTCGGCATGGCTGCGGGCGAGGCTGTATATGGGCGTAGGTTTACACTGGCCCTAATGGAATGGGTGTGTGGGCGTGGACCAGGGGCTAGGGCCCGGTAGAGGATGGGCGAGGGGGCGAGGGAAGGAGGAGGAAGAGGAGGATGAGGATGAGGATTTGTATTTCGTTGCATATAACTAGCATTTCTAACCTTGGAGACAAAATCGCGCCGAAGAGGTTGAGTCATTGGTGGTAAAGGACAGATTGAAGCGAGGCGGGGTAACAGAAAGGAGGGAGAAGAAACAAAAGTTTAGAGTGAATGAATGGTGGGAGATTGTGAATGGATGAAGGGATGACGTGACCACAAGGAATGTTCTTCGTATCATGAAGCGGTGGGGGTAAACTAGCTTCGGTTGTCGGTCACTGTTGAATCCCTGTGTCTCACTGTGACCCGAACAGTGTGGCGGGGCAGGATGACCCTTCAGCTAAGAAGTGCTGAGATGGGAAGGGCGCTAAATGGGTTTTAATGTGTATGGAATACGTGGGTATTAGGAAAATGATATGTGACTGGTACGTCGGGGGTGTCATTGAACTCCTTAAAGTATTAATTGCATAAAAGATATGCAGTCCAATTGGGTTAAAAAGGAGAAGAAGGTAGACGAGGAGATGGAGAAATTTGTTTTCCATCATAAAAGAATGCTACATGCCTCTGGTCCCTAGGGGGTGTTGTTGAATAGGAGGAGAAAAAGGAGGAGGAGAAGGAGGAGGAGGAGGAGAAAGAGGAGTTGGTGGAAAAGAGGGGTGGGAGAAAGGGCAAGGAAGGAAAGAGGGAAGGGGGATGGGAGAGCCTAAGGGGCATGTTCAACATACGAATGGGAGAAATTAAGTCTTTGGGGAAGAGTATGGAAATGGCATTGACGCGAATTGAGGGTGGAGGTCGGGATTGAGGGAGATTGAGAGAGAAGTTGTTCCAGTCTTCCTCCCTCAGTACGGTGGCACATAGTGTATCCCCCGAGATGATTTTTTTTTTTCATTGTATAAAATTGGTTGTAGAAATCAGTGTGCTGAGGAACAAAGGCCGCATCACCCCAAAGTGGATAGGCCGGTGGTCCTGAAGTGGACCACTGAGACTAAACTTTCTCACTCGTTCCGCCTCGACACCCCAGGGATGAGGGTTGCTCTGTTCTCCGCCACACCGCTCGAGTCGAGTGCAATACAACGAGGCAAAGCTCTTCCACATCAGGGACCGACAGCCGAAGCTGGTTCATCCCCACGGCTTCAGCATACTCATGAGGTGCTGATACAACGGGGTTAACCTACTCGGTTAATCTTGTGACGGTCATGTCGGGGCAGGTGACGGTGATGATCACTGTTAACACTTAACCCATTCAACTCCGATGACAAGATGTCTTGTCATTTGGTCAAATAAAACAAAAAATCATACACCACCAAAATGATTGATCAAACACCAGAAAAATATGACGTCAGTCCTCGCTTCGCTGCGAGCGAAGCGAGGATTGACGTCATATTTTTCTGGTGTTTGATCAAACATTTTGGTGTTTTATGATTTTTTGTTTTATTTGACCAAATGACAAGACATCTTGTCATCGGAGTTGAATGGGTTAAGAGTAGATGGCGGTGTTGATGAAGGTGGTGGAGGAGGAGGAGTAGGAGGAGGAGATGGTGGTGGTATGGGTGTGATTGTGATTGAGGTTGTGGTTGTGGTGGTAGAGGAGGCGATGGTGGTGGTAGAGGAGGTGATGGTAGTGGTGGTATTTGAAGTTTGTTGGTATAGGCAGTTTAGGTGTTATTAAAGTTTATTCTGACTTACGATGTCTAATGATGTTGATGAAAAAAAATAATTCTAAGGATCTTACTTCCTTCTTTACCGAGAGGGGCGCCACGGAATTTAGAAAAAAAAAAAAAAAAAAAAGCTGGCGGTGTCCTGAACCAAAGGAAAACATCCATTTTCAACATACGGTTAAATGTTTGCTTCGTTACTTTATTATTCCCTATAGTCGTATGAATGTTAACTGCCTCTCGTTCAATAAAGGTTGTATCATAAACAAACGAGCAAGCATTAACTGTTGGAAAATAAATGAATCAGTAATCAAACAAACGAATAAACAGATTGATAAACTAGGTGACCAAAGACAAGGCATTCATTCGTTTTCTTCTTTTCTTCCTTCGTCGTCTCCTTTTTCTTCTTCTTGACTTCGTTCTCCTCAGAGGAAAAATGCGGAGTTGGTCAAGTGTTTTTCCTCTCTATAGTTTCGGCAACGCCTCCCTCAGTCGAATGCACGGCAACAGAACGAGGTTGTCTACAACAATAGAAGCGCTGGTACACTGCAACCCACAACAACAACAACAACATTAATTATCGTAATCATTCTTTTTGAGTAAGGCGTATCCGGAACGTTGAGGAATAAAAGTTGTGTGTTTGTTTACCAGTCCCATCACTAGCCTTCCTTGTTATCGCTCCTGGTCAACCCAAATGCAATGGAAGCATCCTCCGGGAACGCGGGAAGGGAGGGAGGGAGGGTTGAGAGGGAGGAGTGAAGGAGGGGGAGGGGAGGCAGAGATGCAGTCAGGTCGAGGTGAGGTGATGGGAGAGGAGGGAGGTAGAGTTGCAAGCAGACAGAAGTGAGGTGATGGGAGAGAGAAATGTACTGTATATACCATGGAACTGTGTGCACGTAGCTACCTGCCTGCCGACCCACTTAACTCCTTAGGATGCAGTATTTATGTGGTCGTAACCAATGCTTGAGGCGCTGTGGCTGGTGAGGTGGTGTTTGTATCTGTCGCTCTGTCTGTCTGTCTGTTTGTATGTGTCTGTCATGACAGGATTGGGGATGGTGATGTTTATAGATGTAAATGAGTGGGTGATGATGGCTGATTGTTTTGGTTAATTAATTAATTAATTGATCAACTACATTGTTCACTGTAGCATCAAGAAACACGGCGACAGCCATCGGTCATATCCATGGGCTGGCTCTGTGGACCAAGTGCCAGTCAACAGGGTGGCACCCTGAATGAGGCTTAGGAAAGACGGAGCCCGTCCTTTTGGGAGGTGGGAAGGCGTCTCTTCTTCTTGTACACCAGTGACACCACATGAAATTGCCTTCAGTTGTGGTGCTGGACGTCTCTAAATTCGTATTCTTAAGCTTTCCCAAAGTCTTGGGATCGTCCCACTCTATAATTCAAAGACACTCGGTTTTCAAAACAGTTAAATAAATTCTTCGTGATAGATACGTTATCACAGGAGATTACAGTAATTTGATGGGCGGTGTACGTAAGTCCTTTTTCTTATACTGGTGGTTCTAAAACTGTGAT
>NC_134782.1:1755000-1762500 GCF_046742065.1 Oratosquilla oratoria
TAAGAGGATGACGACGGATGAGGGGGGGAGGGGAGGGGAGGGTGCCCCCAGTTACGGGTTTAAGGAGTCAGGGTGCGTGGTAGCGACGGGGAGGGAGCTGTCTTTCGCGGGGGAGACATGGAAGGAGTGGAAGTCGAAGGAAGGGGGACTGAAGGAGAAGTTAATGTTATTGTTATTGTTGCTATTGTGATTGTTATTATTGTGATAGTGATTATTATTATCATTGCTATTACTACCATGATCATTTTTACTATAAAAATTCAGATATCTATAAAGAAAAAGAGCTTCAGGTTTCTTGTGTTCGTTGCCATGAACTGTAATAAATTATGTTATAACTCGTTTATCTTAGGTTGACTGAAATTATTTAAACTGATTGTACTTTTCTAAGGAAGAGCCAGCGTTATCCTTAAAGACGATATTGCACCAAAGAGTTGTTGTCGTAGAAATAGTTAAAGGAAATATTTATGAAAGGGAACAGAACGGAAGGATAGTAGAAGTTGAAAGCACTCACCATTCTTTTTGAGTGGAGGTTAGTTTGCAGTCATTAAATAATGCTGTGTGACTCGGGTCCGTAGGGGACGTCACTGAAGTCCCCAAAAATATCGACTGCATTGATAGTGAGAAATTGATTCGTAGTCTCCAGTTCTCGTTGAAATATATCAATCAGTCAATCAATCGTTGCCTTGTGTTTCAATAAATGGAAATCCCCAAGCCCCACAGTGGCTGGCAACGGTCCTTGGAACCTCCCACAGATCTCTCTGGGAAGAAACGTTGGATAAGTATGGGTCGTATCAGTGTGGGACTGTTTCTATGTCAGTGGTTGAAAGAAGTTGAGAGAGGAGAGAAGTCGCCGGTTGTCGCCTCTTCATGTGTGAAAAATGTAAGAAATACAGTTGCTCTTGATAGAAGCAGATTTTGATCAAGACTTTTCTTTTTTCATGTCCCTTTCGCTAAAACATTTACCTCGACAGCTGATGACGACTTTTCTAATATTTTTTACTACATGGATTTTCCTAAATTTTGAAGTTTTCAGTACTTGTATTTTTTCTAATATATTGGAATATTAGTTCGTGCCTCTAGTATCTGGAAAATATCTAGAATTAGAATTTTTTAGTTTCGAAAATAGGAGATTTCCGAAGTTTAGAAATTATGAATTGGGAGAACCATAGTCTCAGAGTTTAGCCAAACATTACAAAAATTATATTCATCGCTTCATCACGATGACGCACTTAATTTGTTTTGTTCTGGTGAAGGATGGGCTGCAGGCGGAGGAGGGGGAGAGTGAGGGGTGGGCAGGAAGGGGGACTCCAATCCGAAGTGGGAGTGTCGGTGTTGAAGGGAGTATTTACTCCCTTCAACACAGACACTCCCACGTACAGCGACAACCATAATTATATGATAAAGATATGTCAGTAAACTATTTGCGTGTTTTAAACTGGAAAGAGTGAAAAGGAAACGATTAATTGAAGCTAGCCACCTCGCTTTGCGGGTAAGAACTGGATGGCTTAAAAGAAATGATTAGCGTTAGGTCAAAGATGAGACCAAGACTAGACCGAAAAACAGACCGACCGACAGACCGACAGACCACCTGTTGCTTACGTTCAACTCCAGACCAAGTTTGAAGAGATTGTTCGTAAAGCGGTTTCATTTTATGCGACTCAGAAAGATATGCGATTCTTTTCTTCTTAACGCAGTTTTCCTTCATTATGTGATCACGTTGGTTTGATTTTGGCTTTTTATTTTTCGTCTTTGTGCGATTTGAATGTGATATGGTTTTTGTTCTGTATTTCATTGCTATTTTATTTGTTTTATTTTGTTTTATGTTGTATTATGTTTTATGATTTATTCGATTGTAGTCTATTCACAAAAAAAGAAAAAAAATCTAAATATGGGTAACGGCTTCGGCCATAGGTAAGCGCCTCGCTGCGCTGCGTATGCACCTCGCCATTTGGGCATTAGATGGAAGATTTATTTATTTATTTATTTTTGGTGGTTGGGGATGTATTCCGCATCCACCCTCAGAAGAAGCTCCGTGGAATCCGCACGGGAAATTCGACCTTATCGCCAGGAGGGATAAGGGCGAACTGTGGACGAAGTGGAACTCCGTACCATCTGGTGTGAGAAAGTGATAATAGTTAAGTGTATCTAACCCGGTATCAGAAGGAGGGTCTAAGGTACTCGTGAACCCGGTTAGGTTTTTCTCTCTAATGGCGATAAAATCATCTGGTGTTAGCCAGAACAAAACCGATCGAGTCACAATAAAGAGTGATGCCCAACAGTAGTGGTCTCCCCATTTGAAAAAAAAAAAAATGATGTCCTCATCATCTCCCCATTCAGTCGGATTTGACTTTTCAGTCGAAGGCCACTCAATAACTGAATGAAATGAAAGAAAGAAAGAAAGAAAAAAACGATGACTAAGGTATAGGTAAAGACGAAGATGGTGACGAAAATTGACGAAGAGGCAATTGACAAATAAACAGAGGAGTTACATGGAGTTACATGAACAGACGAACAGCAACAGACCTATTGGGCCTTACATGGCTGTTTCGGTACCTAACCTAATCTAATACTGTATTAGATAAAAAAAATTAGCTATAGTTGAGCAAATAATTCTAGTTTAGAATTTGTAGCTAAGTAAATGTCGAGAATTTTTTTATTAATATTTCAACTGTGAAATAATCGATGACGTTGGATGGGGGGGAGGGGGAGGGGGAGGAGGAGGAGGAGGAGGAGGAGGAGGAGAAGGAGAAGGAGGAGGAGGAGCAGGAGTAGTAGTGCGGGGGTGGGGAGGGGATCGGAAATGGTGGTTCGGAACTGTCATGAAACTCAAAGGATGTGGTTAGATTGAAGGGGAAGAGTTTTGACCGCAACGAGAAAGGAGTGACGATTGAGGACGACCAAGGAAATGCGGTGGAAGGGTCGGGAGCGAGACCCACAAGGAAAAAAAACAAACTGTGACTCAGTGGGGACTACGGATACGGAGGGAGTCGCTTAGCTCTGTCAGCTTTGAAACAAGGTCATTCACACTCACCTCTTCATTGCCAAGGTTGACTTATTGCTGCCTCCTGACGATTTTATTCAGTTTAGTAAAACCTTTGGTAGAAAGTTCGATCCCCGGTTAGGTCGAGATGATGTAAAGAATTGGTCCTCGTTTTTCTTTGCGTTCTTGAAGTCGATGACAGATGGAGGAGAGGTCACCCTAGTTGTAGGAAACACATCACGTGTGTTAAGTATCGAATGTGGATTCGCTGCTGAGTTGGAGTTGCGGACAGCTAGAGTTGGGTAACACCAACACGGTGAAGATGCAGGATGTTTCAGTTTGTTGGTCTCTTCTTTCAACCCACACAAGATGAATCCTGTCCACAATGACCTATTTTTTCATTATGTATTTATTTCTTGTTTATCTATTTATTTGTTTATTTATACCTTTTGTTTATTTAATTATGTGATTATTTATTTATTTTCTTGTTTATTTACATGTTAAATTATTCATTTTTGTGGTGCTGACAGTCGTCCTGAACTCAACTGGGATGCGGGTGCCAGCTCCCGCATCAAAAAAAAAAAAAAAAAAAAAAAAAAAAAAAAAAAAAAAAAAAAAAAAAAAAAAAAAAAAAATCTTGATCAAATACGATATGTTGAAGTGGGCAGTAAACAAAAACAAAATGTTGATCGATGTCGGTGAACTTAAATTTTTTCTTATTTATTCTTTTGTACTTTATTTATATATTCATATATTTAGTTATTTATTCGTATATTTGTTTATTCATTTATTTTTCATGAGCCCTTCCAACTTCCAAGTTGTCACCTTTGGGTCTACTTCAAAACAGAGATCTAAGAAAAAACTATATACATTTATCTCATCTGTATTGTATATAAAGAAAGTGTTTATAGGCAGTATGCAAAAGTGATAATTTCTATACAAATGAAACCATGAATTGAAAAAAAATATCAAATATGAATGTACGATATCTTGTGCAACTCCTAGTGGACTAAACATAATCAATTCCCTTACTCCCAAAACCGCCCTTAACTTCAGTAGAATATTTGGCTTTTATGAATGCCATGGTGTACATTTCATTTGATCAAACTCGTGTATTTTTTCAAATCGAGGAAAAAGAGGTAAGAAAATAAATGCAAAATAAAATAAAGTCACGAAAAAATAAATTCTTATCTATTATAACCTAACGTAGCGTAACGTAAGTTAGCGTAGCGTAGTGTAACGTAGAATAACGTAACTTAACATGACGTTACGTAACATAACGTAACGTAACGTAAAGTAACATAAAGTAAGGTAACGTAACTTAACGTAGCCATACGTAGAGTAACGTAACGTAATGTAATCTAACGTAACGTAGTGTAAGTTAAACTAAGCTAAGCTAACCTTTTTTAGCCTAACTTAACTCAACCCAACCTAACCTAACCTAACCTAACCTAACCTAATTCAACCCAAGCCAAACCAATCTAATCTAACTTAAACTTACCTAACCTAACGCAACTCAACTCAACTCAACTCAATTCAACTCAACTCAACTCAACACAACACAACACAACACAACACAACACAACACAACACAACACAACACAACACAGCTTAACCCATCCCAACTCTACCCAACTCAGTTCAACCCAACCCGACCCACCTGACCCAACTCGACCGGACATGACATGACTCCTCCTCTCTTAGCCTTAGGCTTCAAAGTTAATCTGTAGAGTGCGTCGTCCCTTACGACTCAAAGACGCGTTCGATTCCAGTCAGTAATCTGAACTTAAAGCAAAGGTGACAACCTCGGTCACAGCTAGACGCCTCCTAGTGTGAAGATCGCCTTCTCTTTAAATTATTATTATCATTTTCTTTCTCCTTCTCCTCTTCTTCTTCATCTTCTTCTTTATTAATTTTTCACCGTAATGCCATTGTCATGTCACGATACTGAAGAGATGTAATCACCAGGAATTGTTGGTATGATGTAAAGAAGCTGTAGCAACGAAGAGAGCGAAAGATGAGGTCGGTAAATGAGGAGAGAAAAGAGGGAGGAATGAGTGGAGTGATGATTAGATAAGGGAATTTAGGGCGGACAAGCAAGGAGGAGGGAGGGAGGGAGGGAGGGAGGGAGCTCCATGTGACGTATTGATGATAAGTAGTTTTGCGAAAGAGAATGATCATAGGAATAGGAGATGGGGAAAGGAGTCAAGCTCGAATAGTGGCAATGGAAAAGGAGGAGGATGGAGAAGAGGAGGAGGAGGACTAGGAGGGGGAGGAGGAAGAGGAGGAGGAGGAGATGGACTAGGAGGAGGAGGAAGAGGAGGAGGAGAAGGAGGAGGAAGAGAGTAGAAGAAGAGGAGAAGGAATAAAAGAGGAAGATTTCTTTTTTTTTTAATGGTAATAAACAGCACTGTTATCCATGGGGACAATATCACAACGAAGAGAATGAACCATAGAGGTGGTATTCGGGGGGTTTAAGAAGCGTTATAGAACGAAAGGGTAGCAGAAGTTAAAAATTATTAGTAATCTTCTTCCAGTGGAGGTTGTCAAACGTGTTTGACAACCAAATACCCCATTCACACGGTCAAACATCACTTCAAGCACTTGTTTGACGAACCGTTTGACCGTACAAATGGCCCTTTAAGGAATGCTGCGTGACTCTGGGATAATAGTGACTGCATAAAATTTATGCAGTCAATACCCCATACGGGCCAAGAGAAGAGGAGTGTGAAGAAATGAGAAAGTAAAGGAGGAGAAGCAAGTGGATTTAAGAAAGAGGAATAGGATAAAGAGGAAAAGGAGGAGTAGGAGGTGGAAGAAGAGGAGAAAGCGGAGGAGGAGAAGAAGAGGAGGAGGAGGAAAGGAGGAGGAGGAAGAGGAGGAAAAGGGGAGGAGGAAGCGGAGAAGGAGGAAGGGAAGAGGAGAAGGAGGAGAAAGAGGAAGAGGAGAAGGAGGAAGAGGAGGAGGAGGAGAAAATAGAACAAGAGGATAAGCAGAATGTGGAGGAATTAGAAGAAGGAGAGTAGGGAGGTGCGGAAAGGGAGGAGAGAGGTGAAAAGTGTTGGAGTCGGCGAGAGGGAGTGCGTACTTCCTGTAATAGAATCAAGGTTTGATGGGGCGTGAATAGGATGGTGGGGAGTTGGCGGCGAGGGGGAATCGGGAGTAGAGACTGGGAGGCGGCGGGCGGGGGGGAGGGGGAGGGGGGAAGGGACACCGCACTGTCAGGAAATGATTCACGAGGGGGGAGGGTTAGGGAGGGAGTGGAGGGAGGGTGGAGGTTGGAGGGGAGTGTGGTAGAGGTTTGTGAGAGGGGAGTGAGAGGAGAACACGATAGGGAACTTTAAAAGAGAGGAGAGAATCTACCTCTGGGTAGTTTTATGTTAATCATTCCTGTGGAGTAATTATGTGTATTTGCCCTGGTTATGACTGGCGATGTTATTCAGCTGGGGACCAGATCTCGTCCTAAGCAAGGTCTCGATCAGTTGAGGTTCGGTTTTAAGTTAAAGGAAATTGATTGGAGTCACGTGTAAAGGATGAACATGAGGGGGGAGGAGGAGGAGGAGGAGGACGGAACGAGAGAAGTAAAGACGGAGAGAGAGCAAGGAAAAGAGAGGGAAGGACGGAGGAAAGGGAAAGCAAGGAGGGGGCAATGGAAAAGAGGGAAAGAAAGACTAAGGGAGCGGGTGGAGAGGAAAAGAGGAGAGGGGAGGAATAAAAAAGGAAAAAAAGGGAAGGGGAAACGTAATGGAAAGGGAGACCAAAGGAAAGAGAATGAGCAAGAGAGAGGGGGATAGAGGGAGAGAGTGATGAGAGAGAGAGAGAGGGAGAGAGAGAGAGGGAGAGAGAGAGAGAGAGAGAGAGAGAGAGAGAGAGAGAGAGAGAGAGAGAGAGAGAGAGAGAGAGATGAGAGGAATGTAGGAAGAGAGAGAAGGAGAAAGAAAAGGGGAGATGGATGTAGGTGCGGAAAGATAGAAGAAGAGGAAGAAA
Source organism: Oratosquilla oratoria (assembly GCF_046742065.1). Lineage (NCBI taxonomy): Eukaryota > Metazoa > Arthropoda > Malacostraca > Stomatopoda > Squillidae > Oratosquilla > Oratosquilla oratoria. The sequence goes on from NC_134782.1 coordinate 1,761,968, forward strand.
ATGAAGTAAGAGTAGGAGTAATGAGAAGGGAAGGGCGAGGAGGAAATAGAGAAGTGGAAGAAAGAAGAGTTGATGGAGAGAAGGAAGGAGTAGAAAGGGGAAGAGAGAGGTGGAGGGAGGGAGGGAGGGAGGGTCGGTCGGAAGGAGAAAGGAAGGGAGGAAGAAGATAAAGTAAGGGAAGGGATAATGAGAACTGAGGGGATAGGGAGGAAATAGAGGGAGAGAGAGAGAGAGGGAGGGAGGGAGAGACGGAAGAGAGGTGGGAAGACTAGAATACAAGGGAGGGAGGAGAGGAAGGACGACGAGGGTCTGTGTATTACTAATAGGGTTAGTGGACACTGAGGGAAGCTGGGAACGGGGAGCGGACCCTGGTCTGGCCTGGCATGGGCAGGGACGGGGTTGAATGATTGAGGGGTTGAGGGTGTAGGGACGAGGAGGTTGGCGCAACCCTCGGGAAGTCAAAAGGAAGAGGTTGTGTGATCGGTTCTACAATAGGGGTTCATGGGGTTTGTATATTAATTGGCCAAACAATG
>NC_134782.1:1767500-1777500 GCF_046742065.1 Oratosquilla oratoria
TTGCGGATCTTAAACGAGGAATCAAAGAGCGAAGTGGCAACTCGGTATAAGGCATGAATGTCGCAGGGTGAATTTTAATTCGGCCCGTGTAAATTGAGAACCGGAATTGTCCCTCACGGAAATTAATAAAATCTCTTGGCAACAAACATGCTAATAGGACAAGTACCACCCGGGACGGAAGGGGGTCAGATAAGTCTCGCCCGGAAGTGGTGTTGTCTTGTATACTCTTTATGCTGGCTGTCGCCAATCGATTTATTCAGCTGAGGGGGACGTCTTTGGTAATGGAGGTTATTCCCTTTTATATTTTTTGTACTGTGGTGAAATAGAGGACAAAAACCTTGACCCACAAATAGGTTTTCATTGCACTTGCTCATTAATCGAGAGGAATATGTGTGCACGCGCGCACACACAAACACACACACACACACATACACACATTCATACACACACACACACACACACACACACACACACACACACACACACACACACACACACACACACACACACACACACACACACAGACACACACACACACACATATATATATATATATATATACATATATATATATATATATATATATATATATATATATATATATATATATATATATATATATATATATATATATATGAGATATGAGTGGATGGGGGGTGAGATAAACACAGGAAACCATTTAGGGATTTATTCTGACGTTTCGTTCTTACCAGGACTTCTTCAGAGTACACACACACACACTCTGAAGAAGTCCGGGGAAGGACGAAACGTGAGAATAAATCCCTAAACGGTTCCCTATGTTTATCTCACCACACATACACTCATCTGTCTTACATATTTCAATATATATATATATATATATATATATATATATATATATATAATATGTATATATATATATATAATATGTATATATATATATATACACACACACATATATATATATATATATATATATATATATATATATATATATATATATATATATATATATATATATATATATATATATTCTGTACATAGCACATTTCACTCGAGTTGAGTTCTGTGTGTATCATATATCTGCACATACGGCCAGACGCTCACATGTTAAAGGCATGCTATAGGCAGCTTCCCATGCGATTAGGATATGGTAGCTGACTACAGCTGATACAGCTACAGCTGCCGGTGATACAGTGTATGCAGGTGCGCTGCCGGTTGATAAAGTCGTATCTTCAGGTGTTTGGGTGGTTCTCACTGTGTGTGTGTGTGTGTGTGTGTGTGTGTGTGTGTGTGTGTGTGTGTGTGCGTATGTGAATGTGTGTATGTTGTTCTGTGACCATCACCATATTTCACCATTTATGATTTTGCCACAGAGATGAATAAAATCGTCAGGCGACAGTCAAGATAAATGTAAAAATGCCACATGTTGCGGAAGGGGTGACTGGAGGTGGGTGAAATCTCTTAAACTCCCGGCGTGGTGCCGAAAAAAAAAAAAAAAAAAAAAGATGCCTGGCGACACAAGAATAAAAGGAATAAAAGGAAGAGGTTCATTAGATTTTATGCTAAGGGTATTTATATAGAAACCCTGCATCCTCATCTAGAGTCTGTCTCAACAACTGGCCGGCCTAGGCACCGAATGCTATCCTGCAGGGATGTATCCTTAGTTGTGGGGAGGAGGAGGGTGGGATGGGGGAGGGGGTGAAGACGCCTCCATATCCGCCATCACCACCACCACCATGCACGTTATCACCTCTACACGACCTCATTACGACGTCTCGTGATTTAACATCACCATCATCAGCACCATCACCATTATCATTATCAACACCAACACTAACACCAGTACTAATACCAACACCAACACAAGGAAAACCACCACCACCATCGCCACCATCATTACCACCACCAACACTAACACCAGTATTAATACCAACACCAACACTAACACCAGTATTAATACCAACACCAACATAAGGAAAACCACCACCACAATCACCACCATCATTACCACCACCAACACCTGCTGCTGCTCCTACTCCTACTCCTCCACCTCCTCTCCACCTCCTCGTCATCCTCCTCCTTCTCCACCACCTCATCCTTCTGATTCTCTTCCTCTTCCTTCTTCTCCTCCTCTTCCTGTTAATCCTCCTCGTTTTCTTTCTCTTCCTTCCTCTCCTCCTCCTCCTTCTCCTGCTCCTTCGATTCCACCCCATCCTTTTTTTCTTCTTCTTTTACCTCCACCCTGTCCTTCTCCCTCGTCTCAACTTCAGTCTCTCCGTCCATCGCTTTTCTCTCGTGTCTCCCCCTACAATTACTCATATAACTTTCTTCCTCCTACTTCCCCTCCTCCTTATTCACATCCTCACCCTATACCCTCTCCCCTTCCTCCACCTCCTCCTCACCTCCTCTTTCTTCTCATCTCTTTCTCTTCCTTCTCATCCCTCCCCTCTTCTTCCTCCTTCTTTACCTCTTCCTCATTCTCTTTCTCCTATTCGTCCTCCTCTTCTTCCTTCTTTCCAATCTTCCTTTTTCCATATCCTCCTATTCCTCCTCCTCCTCCTCCTCCTCCTCCTACTCCACCATCAAGCAGCACCACCTTATAGCATAGCAATATCACATGACAAAACGCCCACCGCCACCCGATCTCCTTTGACAGGTGGTTGGGTGGTGGTGGTGGCGGAGGCGGCGGCGGCGGCGGCGGCCGTGACACGCAGATGGTGGTGAGAGGATGCGGGAGGTGGTGGTGATGCTGGTAGGGGCTGGGGCTGGGGGTGGTGAGAGGAGGATGGTGAACATTGTTACCGCTACGGAGGCCAGTGCGGGTCGTGGTGTACAGAACAGCGGAGGCTGTTTTTTCACGGGAAGGGGCTGGTGGGTGAGAGGAGAGTGAGAGGTGAAAGCTCAAAAGGGAGTGTATTCTGTAGAAAACAGAGATATTGGTGTTCTTGTGCTCGGGAGAGAGAGAGGGTTAGAGAGAGAGAGAGAGAGAGAGAGAGAGAGAGAGAGAGAGAGAGAGAGAGAGAGAGAGAGAGAGAGAGAGAGAGAGAGAGAGAGGGAGAGAGAGAGAGAGAGAGAGAGAGAGAGAGAGAGAGAGAGAGAGAGAGAGAGAGAGAGAGAGAGAGAGAGTGAGAGAGAGAGAGAGAGAGAGAGAGAGAGAGAGAGAGAGAGAGAGAGAGAGAGAGAGAGAGAGAGAGAGAGAGAGAGAGAGAGAGAGAGAGAGAGAGAGAGAGAGAGAGAGAGAGAGAGTCTTTTGACAATAGGGGAAAAGGTTTTATAGGTGTTACATTACATAATCATTCGGGTGGATTCTGTCGGGAGCGTAGGCGGGAAGGCCACGGTGCACGAGGAAGGAGGGAGGAGGGTGCGTAGGAGGGTGGGAGGGAGGGAGGGAGGGAGGAAGGGAAGTCTGCTGTGGTGTGGGAGTCAAGAGCGTGGGAGGGAGATAATAGAGGGATTGTGTGTGTGTGTGTGTGTGTGTGTGTGTGTGTGTGTGTGTGTGTGTGTGTGTGTGTGTGTGCGTGTGTGTGTGTGTGTGTGTGTGTGTGTGTGTGTGTGTGCGTGTGTCTGTGTGTGTGTGTTTGCGTGTCAGATACACACACACACACACACACACACACACACACACACACACACACACACACAGAGAGAGAGAGAGAGAGAGAGAGAGAGAGAGAGAGAGAGAGAGAGAGAGAGAGAGAGAGAGAGAGAGAGAGAGAGAGAGAGAGAGAGAGAGAGGGTTGTGTTCCGTTGGGTGTTTATGGATGATGTCAAAGAGGTCTGTTATAATAGGGACAAGGGATAACGTTAGGGCAATGTTGTTTAGGCTGATGATCCTATATGTTACTGGGATGGCACCGCCCTTATTGTAGGGAGACTGAGCAGCGCTACACAGGAAAGGAGTAAAAGAGTAGCCTATGTGAGGACTGGGGTGCAAGTGAGGACGGGGGGAAGTGGGGGAATGGATGATATATGGATATCATGAAGATAGGGGTGAAAGGGGGAGGGAGCATATGAAGAGTCTTCCCTTTAAATAACTGAGCAATTTCCTCCCTACAGGTGAAAAATGTCCCTCCCCTCTTTATCATGTATTTCAGTGATTCTTGGGTGTTCCTTGCATTCTTAATATTAAACCTATCCTAACCTAACCTTCTCTAACCTAACTTGCAGCTTAATCTGATCTAGACGAACCAAACTTATCTTAACCCAACCCAACTCAACCCAACCCAACCCAACCCAACCCAACCCAACCTAACCCAACCCAACCCAAAATCCAACCCAACCCAAAATCCAACCCAACCCAACCCCACCCATACCAACCCTACCCAACCAAACACAACCCAAAACCCAACCCAACCCAAAACCCAAAACCCAACCCAAAACCCAACCCCACCCAACCCAACCCAACCCAACCCAACCCAACCCAACCCAAAACCCAACCCAAAACCCAACCCAACCCAACCCATCGCCACCCTACCCAACACAACACAACAAAACACAACACAACACAACACAACCTAAACCCTAACCCAAAACCTAACCCAAAATCTAACCCAAAACCCAACCCAGTCCAACTAAACAGCCTTCTCCCAAACTCCCATGCGAACAGTCCCATCCATACCAAGAACGGTCTGGGGGTGTGGGAATCGTTAGGATCTGTGGGATGGGGGGTTGGAGGTTGGGAGCGAGATCGTTCATATGACCGAAAGGGAGGGAGAGAGGGAGGAACTATTGGTGGGGGAGGAGAGTTGATACCGTGTGTTGGCGACAGAGGTCATTGTACAGAGCAAGAGAGGCGATAGCGGTGTTGGATGTAGTTACGGCTGGAGGGAAGGAGGGGGAGGGGAGAGGGTGGCGTAGGCAAGGGTGTTGGTGGGGGGGGAGCAAGTGTGTTGGGGACAGGACACCCTTAGCTAATGGGTTCAGGTGTGATGAAAGGGTGGCTGGATGAGAGGGTCCGATAACATACGATGGATGGGCGGTACACTTTATAGTTGTGGTGGTGGTGGTGGTGGGAGTGGGAATGGTGGTGGTGGTACTGGTACTGGTTGTGTTGGTGGTTGTGGTGAAGGTGGAAATAGTGGTGGTGTAGATGGTAGAAGTGGTGATGGTGGTAGTGATGGTAGTGAAGATGGCAGAGGTGGTGATGGTGATACTGGTGGCAATGGTGATAGTGGTATTGGTCGAGGTATCAACTGTGATGGGTGTAATGATGGTAGTAGGAATAGCGAGGTCAACGGACTGGACGTGTTGGTTGTGTGGTAACTAACTCACGTAGCTAAACCATTTGCATCTATGTGGGGAGTCCTGTCGTAGGTGAGATGATGTTGATGGTGGCAGTGTTAATGACGTGATGGTGGAATGGTGATGATGGTGATATTGTTAGCGGTGGTAATGATAGTTGAGGTACGGGGGGTGTTGTTGGTTGTATGTAGTGGTTGTGTCGTAGTGATGTTGATGTTAGTGGCGAAGTTGGTGTAGTTTGTAGCTGTGGTGGTAGTAGAGTGGTGGTGGGGATGATGGTGGTGATAGTGGTGGCAGCGGTGGTGATGATGGTGGTGATGTGGGTGGTGGTGTGGTGGAGCACTTGTACAGTGGAAGTGATGGGGGTCGTTGTCATCGTCCCCGTTGCGTGTGTGGTGTATATGTGTGTATATGCTTGGCATGCACGTGTCATCGTAATATTCATACGTGTGTGTGTATGTGTGTGTGTGTGTGTGTGGTGTTTGTGTGTGTGTGTGTGTGTGTGTGTGTGTGTGTGTGTGTGCGTGTGTGTGAGTGTGCGTGTGTGTGCGAGTGTGAGTGAAGGATGGAGATGGTAGGTAGAGCCAATGTATGTACAGTATATATATATATATATATATATATATATATATATATATATATATATATACATACATATATATATATGTATATATATATATTTTTTTTTCAACCACAATTCACTTTTAATTCCATGCCATCGCAGTCGAGACTGATGAGTATCTCGAAGGAAGCATATATTGGAAATTGAAACGTGGTCGAGCTGAGGACTTTAACTCAGCTCGGACGTGACAAAGTGTCAGTGACTTAACCCATTGCGCTATCAAGAGAGATATAAGTTGAGTACAACTTTCTTATATTTGTATGCTCGAGTTACACATACACGAATTTTTGTGTTCAACCCCCCTACACCATTATAATGTAATCATTAGTATGTACATGTAGGAAACTTTATACAGATACTAAATGGTTCCCAGTGAGCAGATTAACATCTTTTCAACCACAATTCACTTTTAATTCCATGACATCGCAGTTGAGACTGACGAGGAGCTCGAAGGAAGCATATATTGGAAATTGAAACGTGGTCGAGCCGAGGACTCGAACTCAGCTCGAACGCGATAGCGCAATGGGTTAAGTCACGAGTACTTTGTCATGTCCGAGCTGAGTTCGAGTCCTCGGCTCGACCACGTTTCAATTTCCAATATATGCTTCCTTCGAGCTCCTCGTCAGTCTCGACTGCGATGACATGGAATTAAAAATTAATTGTGGTTGAAAAGATGTTAATCTGCTCACTGGGAACCATTCAATGAATGTATGTATATATATATATATATATATATATATGTGTGTGTGTGTGTGTGTGTATGTGTGTGTGTGTGTGTGTGTGTGTGTGTGTGTGTGTGTGTGTGTGTGTGTGTGTGTGTGTGTGTGTGTGTGTGTGTGTGTGTGTGTGTGTGTGTGAGTGAGTGAGAGATGGAGATGCTAAGTAGAGAAGCCAATGGCGTGAAAGGTGTCGAACTCACCTCGGACGTGATAGCGCAATGGGTTAAGTCACTGACACTTTGTCATGTCCGAACTGAGTTCGAGTCCTCGGCTCGACCACGTTTCAATTTCCAATATATGCTTCATTCGAGCTCCTCGTCAGTCTCGACTGCGATGACATGGAATTAAAAGTGAATTGTGGTGGAAAAGATGTTAATCTACTCACTGGGAACCATTCAGTGTATGTATGTGTATATATATATGTATATATATATATATATATATATATATATATATATTATATATATACGTGTGTGTGTGTGTGTGTGTGTGTGTGTGTGTGTGTGTGTGTGTGTGTGTGTGTGTGTGTGTGTGTGTGTGTGAGTGAGTGAGAGATGGAGATGCTAAGTAGAGGAGCCAATGGCGTGAAAGGTGTCGGATAAACAAGAGGGAGGGACGATGGGGGAGGGTAATAGGGGAGGAGGAGGAGGAGGAGGAGAGGGGAGTGAGGGAGGGAGCATATGTTTGTGAAGGTGACTGTAGAGGTAGAGGCCGGGGAGGGGGAAGGGGGCAAAGGGGAGGGTGGCACCGCTCAAGGCGCAGGTGGCTGTTTGTATTGGAGGTGTGACAGGGATCTGTACATCGCGGATAAAGATTATAAATAAGGAGAACTTGTATATGTGGATGTTGTTGTTGGTGATGACATCTTGCGAAGGAGGTATGTGGGGGGGAGTTCTTGGAGAATCGCTTGTTGTGAAGACAAGAGATGCGGTCTTTCGCGTGAGCTCACACTTTTGGTGTAATTATATTGTCGGTGATGGTTGTTGTTTTAGCCTTCCGGTATAGTACAGGTCCAACGTGGTCATCTTTCTCCGAACTGCGTCATCGGAAGTTTAGGTTAGGTTAAGGTTTACAGTTGGTCAAGTTTTGGTTAGATTAAGTTTAGGTTAGGTTAATGGTAAATTTTGTTAATGTTAAGTAGAGGCTAGATTGAGGTTAGGTTAAAATTGTGTCAATGTCAAATTAGGGGCAGGTTAGAATAAAGTTGGGCTACAATAGGGTTAAGCTAAGTTAAGGTTAAGTTAGGCAAAGGATAGGCTAAGTTTAGATTGATATACAGTTAAGGTTAAATTAAGGTTAGGTTAAGTTTGTGTAGATTGGATTAGATACAGTTAGTGTTGGGTTAATCTGAGAGGAAGGCCAGCGAGGCAAAATCTAAGATAAGGATTGGTTTAAAATAGGCTACGGGGAGGTTATGGTTAGAATAAGGATATGTTTAGGTTAGTCTGTGGTTAGATTAAAGTTAGGATAAGGATAGGTTTAGATTAGGCTACGGTTAGGTCACCGTTTGGTTAAGATTAGATTAGGGTAGATCGGATTAGGTATGTTTATTTTAGATTGGGTTTATCCGAGAGGAGGGCGAGCGAGGCAAAGGTAATCCACCGACGAAGGACGTAACGCTTCGGAGTTCGGAAATGCGCGGCCCACCCACGACGTGAAGGAGGACCGATCTCAAATCAGGTTGCCGGTGAAGTGTTGTTGAAGATAGCAGGTTGTGTGGGTAGCAGGTGTTCCTCGGAGGTTGGGCGGAGGGGTTGCTGGTGTGTAACGGAACCAGCGTGTAGGTTGGTGGAGGTGGCAGCGCCCGGGTTTTGGGTTTTGCCTTGTGCTTGGTGTCGACCTAGTTAGGGAGCACGGGTGCCTTCGGAGAGGGCTGGGTGACTCACGCTCCAGGCGAGGGACGGCTTACCACGCCAGGAGGCGTTTAGCTGCGCGTGAGACATGCCGCCTTGTACAGTTGGAGGGAACAATTTCATCAACGTTTTGCCGGCACGTATAGGGGTTGTCAAAAGAGTTGTTTTAATTCATTTACGCCCGAGGAAGCGTCCGCCATTGATGTTCTTGGAAATAGAAGTTAACAAAATTATTACTTCATTCCAGGCAAATTATGAAATTATAATGAGACTTGTCTTCGTCTCTGTGACCATATACCAAGACAACATAAGAGAAAGTGTCAAGAAACCTTTTTTTTTTTCTCCCTCAGTCGTATCTCTGTTCGAGCGAGAGGCAGTCACCCACAGACGGGGCTCGAACCCGGTCCTAAGGAGTTACGAGAAAGGGTTGAGGTCACTACTTAAAATACCAAGAGGTCCCTTCCGAGCTGAATAAAATCGCCTGGCGTTAGCTAATAGAAAACGGTGAGGGCGGGCACTGGGTTAGTGTCGTACACGGCAGAGAGCAGTGAGGGTGGAATAGAATTGGAATTAGTTTCTTTAGTGACTTCCTTTTAGGTGTTTTGATTCCGCTTTGATTCAAGCGATGAACAGAATCTCCATAGAGTGTGAGCAGAACAGAGGAGAGCAGGCCATGGGAAAATATAGCTGAGGAGAGCAGGGCAAAGGACAGAGCGTAACAACGTATAGCAGAGGGAAGCAGATCAAAGAAGAGGAGGGCATAGAAGACCGGATCATGGTAAAGCATAGCAGAGGAGAGGAGAACAGGTCAGGAAAACGTAGCAGAGGGGAGCAGAGTTGCTTAGGCACGGAAGCTGTGGTGCAAGAAGGAGAGGGCGACATGTAAGAGGCAGGAGGCAGTGTGATGCAAGCAGGAGGTAACTGTGAGAGAAGGACGACAGGAACTAGGATAGGGGGAACTAGCAGGATGAGATGATCACATTTTCATTATTCATTTACTGCTAAGTTATTCACCTGTTGTTTATTATACATTATCATTCACTGCATCTTCATGATTATCTACCTGAGTAATAATAATGATAGTACTCATAATGGAAGTAATGGCAGAGACAGTAAGGGTAGTAGTTGTACTAATAGTAGTTGTTGGTTCGACTGCAGTGTCAATGGATTATCACGCTGAGGTCACAGAGGAAACTGATCACCTTCTCGGACTCTTCCTGAAGGTACTCAACCCCAGTTATGTTGTGATTATGTCTGCGTGTTCTCCCAGATCTGAGCGTGTGTGTGGTGTCCTCAAGTAAATGGGGGGGGGGGGAAGCCACAGAAGCTATCTAATGGGCCACACCAATTAAACTAATACTTTTTGTAAGCTGCTGCAAGGAATTTAATTTTCTTATAGACAACTGTATATCGTAAATGTTTAAAAACTAAATAAATATATAAACAAATAGAAATAAATAGATAAATGAAATGGAATGGAAAATCACAGCTTTAGCCACGTTTGCAACCGATGAGGTGCCACGGAGGTAAATAAAATCGCCTGGCGGCAGCTAGAATAGGAACAAGAATGTTATCCGGCAGGG
>NC_134782.1:1782500-1787500 GCF_046742065.1 Oratosquilla oratoria
CAGCTGTATAAAGTTGTCCGTCGGCAGCTGGAATAAACAACCCAGAATCTGCAGGTGGAAGCCAGCGGCAGGGCTATTCGAGGTAGGCTCGAATTAGTTATTAACCCTTTTTGCTCTGGGCGATGACTTTGTTTTTCCTTCAACTAGATTAAGCGACTACAATCACAGAAGACATCGAGATACGAAAAAAAAACACATTATGCATAGACTATGCCCGTGTGAACAGCATTGTATATAAATATTACTTTACATGAAACGGTGAATTATTATTTGCATTTTTTCATACTCATACTCTCAACATTATAACTTATTCGACTTTGACGGAAAGGTGGGAGTGGGGATGGGGGCGCCACGAGGGGTGAATGGAATCACCTGGCGGCATATAGGACAGAAGAAAAAGTGCCACCCGAAACGGAAGGATCTTAATTTGGACTGGTTAACCTTTTTGCTAACGAGAGGGTGCTATGGTGATGAATAAAATCGCCTGGCGTTAGACGGAAGAAGGTTTAGAATATCACACCTTAGGCAAAGGTTCAGAAGCATTATTATTTATCATCATATACTGTGAACGTGCGGTGCCATATGCAGAAAATGCGTATATTCACTATATATCAGTGATTCCTAGCCAGCTTACATTTAAGACAGTTTTCGCAGTAATGTATTATTTGCTATATCTTGAAGACTGATATGTTCGTTGGTGGTGCACTCGGAAGCGTATTGGTCACGAGTTCGAGTCTCGCACTTCTGTCCGATTCTCATTAGTGCCTGGGTCATCCCCTGTGAACCCAACAGTTCTTAAAGCACATAATAGGGCAAAGGTGAAGGCTCCGGCCGCAGCTACTCAGCGCCTCCTGGCGTAGGCTCCTCACATTCTGAAGATTATATCCATATAGACATTCACCTGAATACTGAAGTGAATTGGGACGCGGGTGATCATGATGATTTAAGGATAACGAGGCACAATTTGCTGCCAATGATTGGGTCTCCCGTTATAACGGCTCTGCCTGGATCAGGATAAGAAGCTGATTGGTTGCTTCCTAGACGAACGATCCGGTTAGAATTAACTCTTGTCATTACAGGATCATAATTACCGAGAATGTCTTTTTCATGGATGGGAGTAGGTAGCCTGTGACGGAGAGAGACATGCGCGAGGTGGAGAAGGAATATCTGGGAAAAGGAGAAAGAAAATGAGATGACAAAGTCGAGGAGATGAAAGACGATGGGGGAAAAATTTAGGGAAATAATGAGGACATAGAGTAAGAGATGATGATCACAGGAGGATAAGGATTTTACAAAGGATTACAAAGGCGGAGCATGCCGACAGGAGACCTTTTGATCCATATCTAGGTCGGATGTAAAAAAAAAATCATATTAATAATAAAATAATAAATAAAAACTGATAATGTAAATAACAAATAGAATACATAATTAAATGCATAGGTATAGTTAAATAATAAACAAACAGGTAAATAGTAAATAATAGTAAATTGACATATAACTAATAATAAATAAAAATCAGACAGACAAATGATAACAAAACAAAAACAAATAATATAAGATAAATTATAATCATTACAGCATCTTACTTAGGTATTTATCTAAATGATTCTTAAAGCTTCGAACTGAACTACATTACACTACCGGTGCAGGAAGTTTATTCCATTCATTAACTACACGGTTGGCGAAGTTGTTTCTACCCACTTCCAAAATGAATCTATTTCCGGACAGTTTGAGACCATTGTTTCTTGTCTGACAATAGAAGAGTAGATAACATACGATGAGGGGGATGAGATGAAAAACGAGGAGGAGGAGACGAAAGAGGAGGACGAAGAGGAGACGAGACAAGAAGAAGAGGTGACGGCAGAGGAGGACGAAGAGGACACAACATAGGAAGAGTGCTCGTAGGAGTAGACGATAGAGGAGGAGGAGGAGGAGGAGGAGGAGGAGGAGGAGGAGGACAGGGGGAAGGGAAGGGGATGGGGAGGGGGAGGAGAGTAAACTGGGTGTATAGATGGAGAGGGGGGATAATGGTGTTGTGGAGAAGGAGAGGACGAAGGACATATGAAAAGAGGAGGAGAAAAAAGGGGCACAGAAAAGGGGAACGGTCAAGGAGATGAGAATAAGTGGGAAAAAGGTATGGAAGGAAGGGGGCACAAGGGTGAGGACGAAGAATGGAGAGGAAAAACGATCGCGCAAAGGAGGGAGAGGAGGAAGAGTCAGATGCGGAGGAGGAAGAGGAGGTGGAAGATGGAGAGGAGGATAGGGAAGAAGAAGAGATAGAGGAAAAAGGGGAGGAGACTAAGAACAAATATGGAAGAAGAAGAATTAGAGGAGAAAAAGTATAATAGAGAGGAAGAGGAGATGGAGAAAGGGAGGTGCGGAGGAAGAGTTAGAGGAGAAAGAGGAGGAGATGGAAGAAGAGGAGAAGGAATATGAAGAGGAAGAGCAATTGAGGAAAGGTCAAAGCAGAGCAAGAACAGGTATGGAAAAGTTAGAGGAGGAGGATCAAGAGTAAGAATAGATGCAAAAAGAAGGGAGAAAAAGGAGACAGGTGTAGAGGAGTAAAAATGAGAGGAGAAAGATAAAGAGGAAGAAGAGATGCAAAAAGGGAGAAGGAAGATAAGGGGAAGGGAAGAGAAAAAGAAAGAAAAGTAGCAGGGTAAGGAGAAGGAAAAATCAGGAGGAGGAGGAAGAACAAGAGGAAAATCAGAACGAGGAGGAAGATGTGTAGGGGAACCAGAAGGTCAGAAGAAGGAAAAGGAAGAGAATCAGAAAGAGGAGGAAGAGTGGGAGAACTAGAAGAAAGAAAGAGGAGGAGAATGAGAAGGAGAAAGAGGAGTAGGAAAATGAGATGGAGAAGGAGAAAGAAGAAGAGGAGGAGAAAGAGGAGGAGGAGGAGGAGGAGGAGGAGGAGGAAGAAGAACAGGAGGAGGAGGAGGAAGAACGGGAGGAAAGGTAGTAGGAAGATATAGCGATTGAGGGGTTACGAAGCACTGTGTATTACAAAAGCGGCTCTGTGTATAGGAGAGGACGAAAGAAAACACGGGGATTAATGTGGATGGGACCTGGCAAGGGCAAAAGGAAGAAGAAGAACCGAAAAGGGTTGGGAAAGGGTAGGGTGGGAAAGGATAAGGAAAGGGTGGGACAGAAGAGAGGAAGAAAGAAAGAGAGAGGGAGCGAGGGAGAGAGGTAGAAGAGAGAAGTGGAGGATGGAGGAGGGTAGGGAAGAGAAGTGGAAGATGGGGAAGGGGGGGGATGCGAATGGGCTATAATGCTTGGAGGTGTGATGGATTTCTTCCTCCTCCCCCTCCCCCCTCTAGCTGGAGAAAAATTGCTCGATTATAGTCAAAGTAAATGCAACTGATAACGACACTACCGAACGGGACAGTCGCACGAGGGGGTGGGATAGCGGGCGGGCTGGAGGATGAAGATGCCGGTAAGGATGATTGACCTCAGCCCGGACACTTACGCCAGGAAGTACTTAACTGCTTCCGAGGCTGCCACCTCAGCCCAGAGGCTTCTTACACCAGCCAGCAGATGTCTTAGCTGAGACCACCTTGACCCTCCTTCATCACAGGATCCTGCCCATCGCTGAATAAAACTGGCGGATAACCAACCCTCCCCCTTCCCTACCTCTGGTAGTAGGAGGAAGGGGCGATTTTCCCTGTCAGCCGAATAGAATCATCTGGAGATAGCTGTTCAAATTTGGTGCAATGTAAATATGCTGCTCTTTAGTGAATGAAAATCATCTCGCTTAAGCTCTTGACTGATATATATATATATATATATATATATATATATATATATATATATATGTATAAACAACCACAATGCACTTGAATTCTAAGCCATCAAAGGCCAGTATGCTGAAATTGAAATGTGGTTCTGCTCAGGAATCGAACCCGGCATCCTCATGACAAGTGCGACAGTGACTTTCCAACTAGGCTATCAAGAGAGATAAAAGTTCAGCGCATTTTTTCTTATGCATTTGTATGCTCGAGTTATATACACATACATGAAATTTTGCGTTCAACCCATCTCCACTATGATAGTACAATTGGAAGTATACAAACGCGGGAAAGTATTTGTACAACATTGACTGGGTCCCAGTGATTAGAGATACATTTTAACAACCACAATGCACTTTAATTCTAAGCCATCAAAGGCCAGCATGCTGAAATTGAAATGTGGTTCTGCCCAGGACTCGAACCCGGCATCCTCATGACAAGTGCGACAGTGACTTTCCAACTAGGCTATCAAGAGAGATAAAAGTTCAGCGCATTTTTTCTTATATGTATGCTCGAGTTACATACACATATATGAAATTTTACGTTCAACCCATCTCCACTATGATAGTACAATTTCAGCATACTGGCTTTTGATGGCTTAGAACTAAAGTGCATTGTGGTTGTTAAAATGTATCTCTAATCACTGGGACCCATTGAGTGTTGTAAAAAAAAAAAAAAAAAAAAAAAATATATATATATACATATATATATATATATATATATATATATACATTATATACGAGTATCTATCTATCTGTCTATCTATCCATCTATATATATATATATATGTATATATATATAATATATATATATATATATATATATATATATAATATATCACAACTGACACCACAATCGGAAGAACAAAAGAGTTGAATAAGCGAATCTATATATTTCCATTGGTAACTGCAATCCTCTTCAGTAGTACAAAGTGGGAGGAGGATGGCATTTTAAATAGCAACCTCTTACAAAGGAAAAGGAACTAGGGAAAGAATGAATATCACTACACTCACTCTCTAGTGACCTGAGGACTACAAAAGGTCGGGTCAGGGGGAGGTGGAGGATACCTGAAAACAATTTGTTTTGTACTGAATAATTCTGATGTTATGTCTGGGGTCCATTGACCCTTCGAAATATTCAGCGGGCAGATAGTTTATTAAAATGGAATCCACCATTTTCCTTCTGAACCCACAACCAGATTTGTAAATAAGT
>NC_134782.1:1812500-1822500 GCF_046742065.1 Oratosquilla oratoria
AGACCTTACTTTGTGTCTAAGGAGTTTTGAAAGTGTATGGAGAAGACCACCGTAATTGTCGAAGTTTTGCGCATTCATTGGGCATTATCAAGACTATTATGAATTGACGATTTGTTTGTGCTTTATATATGTGAGGGGTAGGTGGTGACGTCACCCTCGGAGGACATTCTGTGTGTTCTTTTGTCCGTTGGCACTCCGTGTGGTAACCTAGTGTCCGTCTGTGAATAATCTCAATGTACGTTTTTCTCCTGTGTTCTGTTGGTTAATGTTGGGATGTTTTCCTCGTATCATAAATGCTTCTGCCATAAATAAATTTCTTTTGTTTTGTTGGTGGTGTCTGATAATTAATAGTAGAATCTACTATCTCTTGTCGAGTGATGTCTTTTTTGTTTACTGATTTTACGTATTATTTGATAGACCCATTTTGGCGATGTATTGTAAGTCTTCTTGAAAGTGTTTGAGCTGTTGCTCCAATGTATTTTACGTTATCTAGGAGCTCACAGTCTCCTTGTTTGCACTTGAACTCGTAAATTACATTGGTTTGCTATAAGGGTTGTGGTTTAGATGGTGTGTTATTGTGCATGAAGAGGTTTCTTGTTTTCTTGTTTTTTGTAGTAGATTATTAGTTTGATGCTATTTTCTGGATTAGTGCATGTTACGTTTTTGTGATGATATACGGTAATATTATTTCATCAGTTTTGTAGGCTGTGGACATTTGGTTACAGTAGATGAGTATATGTTTGTTATTGTGTGGGGTTTTGTTTTGTTTTTCCATCGTCTTACTGATGAAGAGGTTAAGTTGTCGGTCGAACTCAGAATTTTGGTAACCATTGTTCACGAGAGTTTGTTTGATACGATAAGTTTCTTGATGGGTCGTTTGCCAATTTGAGGCTGTTGTATAGACACGATGGACAAAATTACTCCAGTTTTATAGCTGTTGGGGCATTCACTTGACGCATGGAGACATTTTCTAAAGTTGGTGGGTTTCTTGTAGGTTGATGTGAGGTATGTTCCTGTACTACCGTCTACCATGACGGCGAGAAAAGGCATTTTGTTGTTTATGTTCTCTTCATATGTGGATGTGAGTACCGAAGAAGATTCAAATGCATCTTTCAGTGTCAATCAATCTGAGGCTTCCTTAACTACTACGTAAATGTCGTCTACGTAGCGGCAGTAAGTTTTGGGCCGTAGAGAGGAATCTTGGAGGATGTTGTTCTCGATGTGACTCATATAAAAATGAGCAAAAGTGTAACCAAGTGGGGAACTCATGTTTACTTCATCATAGAATAACGTTCCATCAACATTCTTAAAAGGGGCTCGAGTTGTGCAGATGTGGTGCAATTTTTCTAGCGCTTGCCGTGGGATACTAGGGGGGTGGGATTCTTTCATTATTGTAGAGATTTGTGTGTGTATGCGTGTCTGTACACACACACACACACACACACACACACACACACACACACACACACACACACACACACACACACACACACACACACACACACACACACATACACACACACACACACACAAACACACACACACACACACACACACACACACACACACACACACACACACACACACACACACACATATATATATATATATATATATATATATAAATATATATATATATATATAATATATATATATATATAATATATATGGAGGGTTTCAGGAGTGAAGGGAGGACGAGGGAGAGAAGGGGTGGCTATTCTAGTAAGTGAAGAGATAGGTAAGCGTGTAATGGAGTGGGAGATTTCTTTAGGGTTAATGTGGATGAAGTAAAACTGGGAAGGAAGATGTATGTATATATATAATATATATATAGAATATATATATATATATATGTAATTATACACATTTGCAGGGACCTCAAGCGAATTGATTTCGGAATACTGCTCGTTTTCTTGTATGAAGACATCTTGAAAGTACAAAGAAATACAATAGATGATTGCATAAATATAGTAATAAGAGGAAGATAGGAAGGTCACAACTATGAATATGCACTTCGTATTACGCCCTAAAAGTAAGGTAATTAAACAATGGTTGCAATAAAAATTACACATAAATAATAAAAATAAAACCATAATACAATATAGAAAATATATAATAGTAAAATAATGAACACATTAATGGAGAAAGAAAAGTGAGAATTGGTTACAAGAAACCTTTATATCAGAACTTCATAATGAACACATAATGAATTTAATAATTTCTGTATTAAAGTGAACGTAAGGAGATGACAATAATAAATAAAAAAGAAATAGTAAACATATAACAAAAGTGACAATTGGTCACAACAGGCTAATATGGAGGAGTTTCACAACATTGTTTCACCATCTTGTTGATCATAAAATTGTCTAGTTTATAAGCCTACACTTAATTCATATAAGCCCACACGAGGTTTGCTTTTGAATCTTTCTTTGTGGGAGTAGTTCCCTTGGTTGAATAAAATCGCCTAGCGGCAATGAGAACATCAGCTAATGTCGAGAAGGGGAGTGAAAGGTGGCGGAGGGAGTGGAGTGGGGTAGTGGGGTGGTGGTGGCAAATAATTTACGTGTTTCTACGTTACACGTAGTTTCATGTTTCAGGAAGGGAGATGTAATTGTCTCAAGTAGTTAAAGTGGCAGATATTATTTGATAATTTTACATCTAATAACTGTGGAAAAAAGAAAACAAAATAGAAATAAAATTTCGGAGAGAACCGTCCCGGAAAGTAATATTAATATAGAATGATTTTGTCTATATATAAGTACTGAAAAAAAGTACTTACATGTAGTAAATTGCCTCTTTTCTTTAGATAATATCTTTATGATATGTTCAGCGTGTTAATGATAAGTATTCAACGACAGCAAAGTAAACTAACTGCAGGGTGCTGTAGGAGCAAGTGATCATGAAAGGTCTTATGGGCCCACGATCATTCGTACGGTCTATAGTTGTTACGTTTCAGATCTTAAGATCGTAAGGTTACGACCTACGTCGTATGTTTACAATGCCCTGGGAGTCCGGAGGTCGAAGGCTATAGGGTCGGGGGAGGAGGGGCGAGCGGAAATGGAGATAGAAAAGTTGTGATGGGTCTAATGGTCACCGAGGCAGACAGATAGGAATTGATGGGGCGAGCAGGAGAGGAGAGGATAGTGGATATAGTCAATCAAGAGAGGTAGTAGGAATGGAAATGACGCGTTGGTGGAGGGAAATGTGCAGTGCATACTGGTTCCAGGATTGGGAATAGTTTTGAATTGGGGGGATTAGTGTGCAAAAGGGAAGTTAGAAAGGGGTAATGTCTGGGTGGATACACAATCCTTTCGTGTGTGAGTACGGTAGTGTGTTTGTGGTAGGATGGTGCTGGGATGGCTTTGTGTGTTTGTCTACCTGTTACGGACATTAGATGAGCCCGACAGAGTGTAAACATACGTATTACTTACGTATGGGCACTCATGTGTGTGTCCGTACCAGGGTTTTAAAATCCTCTCCCTCGAAACGAGAACACTACTCCTGAGCCGCTCGGAGAGGCAAAGTGGAACGTAAAACGTATTTAAGAACAGAAGAGGGAAATGGGTAGGTAGGGGGACGGAAGTTTTCGGTGAGGAGGAAATGAAGGCGTGGCGAGTCCCTAAGGATGGACGAGGGTCACTCGAAATAAGGAGTTGAAGGGAAGTAGAGAGCATAGGAAACGCCGAGGAGGAGGACGGCGGGGAAGGAGAGGGAAGGCTTGGAGGACAGGAGGAACTAGATGAGGATTAGGAAAAAAGAACAGGAGGAGAAGGAAGGAAATGAGCAGGGGGGACGGGAAGTAAGAGAAAGAGGAGAAGGGGAAGGAAATGAGGAAAAGGGGGAAAAGAAAAGGTGAAGGGAAATGAGGAACATGATGATGATGATAATGGGGGAGTGGAGGAAGAGCAAGAAGAATAGGAGGGAAACGAAGCTGGGGGCGAAAAGAAAGAGGGGGAGAGAAGGAGGAAGAGGAGAAATGGGGAAAGAAAATGAAGAGGAAAGGGAAAAAGAGGAAGAAGATGGTAAGTAGGAGGATATGGAAGAGGAATAAGAAAAGAGGGAAAAGAAGAAGGAAGAGGAGGGGGAAAAGGAGGAGGAGGAAGAGGAAGAAGGAGAGGAGAAGGAAGTTAAGGGAAATAAGATTACTGGTTGAAAGGAGTGGAAAAGTGAGCAAAGGCTCTGAGCGAAGTGGGTGAAAGGGGGTGGAGGTGGTGGGGGGGGCAAAGGGCGGATAAGGGCTATGGTAATCGGTGTATAAAGGCCGTTAATGGATAGGTGAAGCCTGACTCTGAGAGGCTGGCCAGATATGATAAATGGGACTCGGGTGGGACGGGGGGACGGGGAGTACCTCAGGAGGTGGGACGGGGGGGGGGGGCTCTCAGGAGGGGGAGGGGGAGAAAATGGCGGCAGAGGGAGAACATAAGGTAGTGGAGGAAATGCCCACAGAAAAATGTGGAGGTACTTTTTCTTGTAGAAGAGGTAGAGGAATGGAGGGATGATGGGCAAAATGGAGTGGATGATTAAAAAACGCATACGCGGTCATTTTTGTGGAGGATCTCAAGGAGGAGGAGGGAGAGGGAAGGGGGAGAGGGGGAGAGGGAGGGGATGAAAAGAGTTTGTTTACGAGGTCATGCAATTATAAAATGATGTAAGGAATATGATACAGTATAATTCATTGTAAATAGTAATGTTGCTGAACAGTTAATTCGTAATTCTCATATATCACAGAATTAATTTTTTTCCTTAATTCCTCGTTTTTTTATATTAATGTGTGTCTTTTGATTTATTGTTACTTCAAAACCTAATATAGATTATATAGATTTTATATAATTTAGTTTTTATATAATTATGTAATATTTACAGTACTATATATTTAATTTGAGTTTTGTACGCTTAATAAATTTGTACATAGTAGAAATATTCATGAAAGAATTAAACTACGCATCTTTTAGTGGAAAGAAACATAAGAATAAAAAAAGAAAATAAAGAAGAAATGCCAGGCACCACTAACCTCACACGGCATTAGTTACCGTATTGCACTTCAATATTGAATTGCTCTACCAAGTCAGAGATGCATATGCAATATATTATATTTTGACAAACGAAGACATCTAGTTGCAAACTTTTCGAGTTATAGGTTTCTAAAGATGTGACCTTGAGTTAGACATTTCAAGGCTATTGAAGGTCAAAGATATATATACTAAACTAAAGTACATATCCAACTGCCATTTGTTTCATATTGTTTGTTTCTTTGTTTTTATTTGTCTGTTTGTTTATTATTTGCTTGATTTTATTATATTATTATTTGTCTGTTTATTTTTTGCTTGATTTTTATTTATTATTATTTATCCGTCAATTTATTATTATTTGTCTGGTTGTTTATTATTTGCTTGATTTTCATGGACTATTATTGTCTGTCAATTTATTATTATTTACTATTTACCTGTTTGTTTATTATTTAACTATAACTATGCATTGTTTTTTTATTTATCATTATTTATATTATTATAATTTTAATTTATTCTATTTTTTTTTTAGCATTACTATATTTTTTCGCATCCGACCTAGTTATGGACCAAAAGGTCTCCTGTCGGCAGGCTACGCCTTTGTAATCCTTTGTAATAAATACTTATCAAAAGCGTTTATGAGTCAAAATTCTTCAAGAATCTGTGATCTTCACTGATGTGAATATTTTTTGAAGCTCTGCTAAGGGATTCGAACCCTGACCTGTGTGTATATAATCACGAAGTCGTGATTATATACGCACAGGTCAGGGTTCGAATCCTTTGGCAGAGCTTCTAAAAATATTCAATCTGTCTTTAACATACACAACTTCACTGATGTATAAAAAATGAGAACGAATAAATGAGAACGAATGTGGATAATTGCTCAACATTTTTGAAAGTTCCGTGCCAGTAGATTCATCCATTATAACGTAATGTTATTGACAAAAAAATAAATTAGTGAATAAGAAATAAAAATCAATGGAAAATAATTGATAATAAATAGATAATAAACAAATGAATAAATGAATATATAAATGAATAAATACATCAATATATAGATAGATATATAAACGAATAAATGAATAATTAAAAAGATAGATAGATTATAACAAAGTAAAGTAAATGACCAAAATGAACACTCGTGGGTAGTCCTTGGGATGTAAATAAGGAACGCGTGATTAACCGAAGTTGGTGTGGACTCGGCCGTCTGGCAACACCTTAAACGTGAAAGTGATCACCGATAGACAAACTTATAGATATTTTGATTGGGCGGAGGTGGAGAGGGGGAGGGGGTGAATGGCGGGAAGGGAGTGATATTGGGCATTGATTTGCAGTCCACCAATCAAAGGGCAACAGTGGCTAAGCAATCATTGGTCCCCCCATCAAAAAGGGGAGGGGAGGAGAGGGGAGGGAAGAAGATGTGGAGTGAGGGAAGGGGAAGTGAGGATAAGGAAAGAGATGAGATGAGAGGGGAAGACGAAGAGATGAGAAGGGACAGAACAGGAGGGGAACTAGTCCGAATTTCTTCAATATTAGTCTTGGTTGTTCTTGTTTGGGTACGGAGTAAGAGGAAATGAGAGGTAGGGAGAGAGGAAAGAGGAAGTGGATAGAAAAGGAGGAAAGGAAGTAGGGAATGAAAGTGAAAAGAGACATGGAGAAGGTAAGGGGACGTAAAAGTGAAGGAGGTAAGGAAGGAGAGGACGAGAACGAGGGAGGGAATAAGGAAAGAAGAGAGGGAAGGCAAGAGAAAGGCAGGGGGCGGGAAAAGGGAAGGAAATGGGAGAGTGGGGGCGGGAGAAGGGAGAGGGGGAAAGAGACGGGTTGGGAAGATGGGCGTTTGGGAGTGAGGACGTGGGAGCGGTTGGATGCTGGAGTGGTCAAGCATTATCAAAGGTCGGCTGGAATGAAGAGTATGGGATGGAATGCAGTTAACTCTGCTGATAACACTTTGAATGCATTCAGCAGTATGATGCTTTATATATATATACAGTATATATATGTATATATATATATATGTATATATGTATATATGTATACACACACACACACACACACACACACACACACACACACACACACACACACACACATATATATATATATATATATATATATATGTATATATGTGTATATATATGTATATATGTGTATATATATGTATATATGCATATATATGTATATATATATGTATATACATATATATATATATATATATATATATATATATATGTACACACACACACACACACACACACACACACACACACACACACACACACACACACACACACACGCACACACACACACACACGCACACACACACACACCACACACACACACACACACACACACACACACACACACACACACACACACGACTCGGTGGCGTAGTTGGTAGAGCACTGAGCTGCCACAATAGTGGCCCGCAGCTCATGATTCGAATCCTGCCCAGGGCCGAAATTATTTCGGTACCGCTGCGCTTCGGGTCGTTACTCTGACTCTCGTGGGCGGGGAGTTGGGGATGTGTGTGTGTGCAAGGTCATAGCATTACCCATAGATCGGACCTACGAGCTCTGAACTCTCTTCCAGGAGGGAAATAGCTGTCGATCACGAGTCCAACACGTGATCCAAAGACCAAGTGAATACACACACACACACACACACACACACGCACACACACACACACACACACACACACACACACACACACACACACACACACACACACACACACACACACATATATATATATATATATAAATATAGCTATGGTAAGGCAAATTTATTCAGTAGAGGGCTAGACCCGGGGAAGGAAGGGCTGCCACTGAAAATAAATAAAAATAAAGGGAAAGTGAAAGATGACTTGTTATTGGATAGAATTGCCTGGCCTAACACAGAGCAGAAACCAACTCGCCTTATTGAAAGGGTCAACCTTCAAATACACATAGTTTTTTCTGTTGGAAATTTCCAAATTAGAAAAAACTCTAATATTTTAAACAATAATTTTTTAAGTTTAGGAAATTACTGATACCAGAAAGATTTGCTCTTAATTTAGTAAATTTTTGAAAAGCATTTTCGCCCTAAATATTGTATACTTACGAATTAAAGAGAACTTTCTGTATATATTAATCAGGAGGCTTTGAAGCCTCATCCTTGTTCAGGGAAGGGGAAGGCAAACGCCTGTGGAATGAGTGGCTCGTGGAATGAGAGAGTGGAATGCAGATGAGCCAGGGTAGAATGCAGACAGATCATGAATGGGGCGAAGAGAAAGGGTAGAAGACGAGGTTGAAATTCGGGGATGGTGGTGGTGGTGGTGATGATGATGATGGTGATGGTGATGATGGTAATGATGATGATGATAGTAATGCTACTGATGATGGTGATGATGATGATGATGATGATGGTGGTGGTGATGGTGATGATGATGATGATGAGGGGGCATGTCTTTATGAAAGGATGGGAAAAGGAAGGGAGGCGGGCAAAAGGAAAGGGGAAGGGCAAAGGGTGATCGAGACGGAGAAATGGCAAGTGGAGGAGGATCAGTGGGAGCAGAGAAGGAAGTGGAAAGGGAAGAGGAGGTGGAGAAGGAGGAGGAGCAGAAAGAGGGTAAAAGAAGGCGGTGGAAAAGAGGAGGGAGGGGAGGAGGAAGAGAGAGAAGGAGGAGGAGGAGGAGGAGGAGGAGGAGGAGGAGGAAGAGAATGAAAAGGAAGAGGAAGCTATGGGGTGGGGGATTCCGCTAATGCGACCTCAGGAAATGGGAGTGCCTTGGAGGTGGGCTGCGGGCCTGTGAACTGGGGTGGATGGGTGTGAGTATGGGGAGCAGAGAGGGAAGAAAAAGAAAGCAAGGGGAAGAGAGGGGAAGGGAGGGGAGGGGAAGGGAGAATGAGGGTGAGGGGGTGTTCTTGAAAAGGGCCCAGCGGGAGGGACCTTAGTGGGACCTGACCTCTGAACGTGGTGGAGTACTTGATAGGATTTATTCTGCTCAGCGCTGGATGGTTTAGGCGAGCTCGAGGGAGCGCACCTCGGCCGGGGAGGGTCTTGGTGAGGTTGAGAGATGGTTCAACGTGAAGGGCAAACCCACCAACGAGAATAATCGTCTGGGGTTGGCCGGAATACATACTATAAGGTACACCGCGGCGTTAGAAAATAAGATTCATTTCAAAGGAGACCGAAGCAGTCGTCCTGGACTAGCTGAATAAAATCATCTGGCCTTAACCAGAAATAACCCATAAAGTGAGCCACATTTATGAAGGGTTTAAGAGAATGGAGATGACGAAGTGGTCACGCGCACATGAATAAAATCACCCGACGGCACTTGATACGGAAGGTATTTAGAGGTGATTGAAGAAGGAAGGAGATTAGTGTTGGGTGGTGTGGGTGGTTAGTTTAAATCCTTTGTTCACAAGGGGGCGGGGGCACGGAAATGGATAAAATAGCCTGGTGGAAGATAGAATAGAATGTAAAGGATCAGCTAGTACAGAAGGGGATGATATGAATACATTAACTCTTTCCTGTTTCGTTTCTCTTCACATTGCCCCCCCCCCCAGGGATTTTATAAACTTTGGTAATACCCTTACTCTGTTGATTTTTTCTTTTGCAATAACCAGCGCTTCTATCTTTGAGAGACAATACCACACCGAACAGAAGGAGTCATAAAGGCAAGCGTTCTTGTTTGAGTGGAGGGATGAAGGTTGACAGAGGAAGGAAATGAGGTCTCGTAGACAAGGCTGACGGATAAGGGGAAGGGGGGCTGACAGCCAGTACATCAACTGACAGGAATGGAGGGAGGGAGGGAGGGAGGGAGTGAGAGAAGAAGGGAGGGATGACAGTGGGAATAGGCTAAATTTCTTCGGCATAGACTGCTAAGCTAGTGGAAAAGTTTTAGTGTATCCCTTGGGAGAATGGAATCGTTTCGCCTTAGTCAGGACAAGGTCATAGTTTAATTGGGTTTCAGGAAAATTATAAAGAAATGATACAAAATATAGATTCATTAT
>NC_134782.1:1830000-1837500 GCF_046742065.1 Oratosquilla oratoria
GCACAACGGTCAAACACCGCATCCCTGGAACTGTGAAAAGCTCAGTTCTGTAAAAAGATTCTTGTAATTTTTTTTTCATGAAATAAGGGATTGCTACTGACATTAAACTTAGAGATTAAATATTGTGTAAGTAGAAAGAATTATAGAAAAAAAAGACTTTTGATGTTGAATGTTATTGATAGTATCGAGTGAAAATAGTGGTTGCTGCAGTTCAACAGTGTCTATACACGAGCAGCCACTGACAAGGACAGAAGCGCTGGTAAACTACAGCCCCCCCCATACTATAGAGCCCCTGAATCCTCCAATGACCAGAGACCCTTCATAGGGTCAATAAAATCGGTAGTTGTTAACCAAAATAAAATCTCTAAATATGACGATACAAGGACCTCGATTTATTTATTTATTCCTCTACTTGTTTATTTATCTTTTTACACATTAGTTCAAAATTATAATTACATGATGTTTACTCCCACCCCCTGCTGAAGATTATTTGTTCATCTAATACTTTTCCCACCTAGTCTGAATAAAATCACCTGGCGGCAACCTGAATAGAAAATAGGAGGAAGCGATCCTGGCCGCCTACGGGTGAACTAAGATGAGCTCTAAATCTTGAGCGTCCGGGGGTTCCCTGAGATGAATAATGCAATCGCATGCCGGCAGCTGAAAATGTATAAGAATGAATAACGACGTCAATAGGGTATTCATTTAATTCTTCTTTATTATTATTATTATTTTTTTCTTATAAGTGATTTGCAGGACCCGTCCTACCCGGACATTGATTTTGATCTTCCTTCTTTAACTGTTTAAGAGGCCCAAACGTAATTAATACCTATTGACAATGCTGAAAGAGCTCCATCACTGCTGTATCTGTATCAAATGGTTACCATATTTCTTAGAAAGACATCTAGATTGTTCTTAGTTCATATTGAAAGCACGGGAGAGGTCATGGTTGTCATGAACAGAAGCATTGTCAATATCATTGTCAATAAATGCTTACCCTGAGAGGGCCCTGAATGTATTGGATCATTAGGGGCCCTTTGAAGCTGGCAGGTGGATCTTGTGGGTCTCCTGCTCTCGGACTTCCCGCTGCGTGAGTGGTGACCACGTCAGCTGATTCTTCAGCCCGACCCAGACCCGGCTCCCTGTTGTTGACGTTCTTTATAACACACCTTACTTTCAACTCCCTACACCCTACTCTTTACTCCCAGCCTCCTATTCCCGACTCCCTACGTCTCAGCTCTTACCTTGTGCCTCGTACCTCCTACTTCCTGCCTCCTACCTGTTACCCTCTACCTTCTGTCCCCCTACTCTTTACGCCGAGGTAATTTGTACTTTTACCCTTTACCTCCCACTCCCTAGCCCCTACTCCCTCCCCCATTTTCCTTACCCCTACTTTTCCTTCTTTCCCTTTTTCATTTTCTACCCACTATAGCTTACTCCCTACATATCATATTCCACTTACTCATACCCCTCTTAACCATCCCATGCTCACAATCTCGTACTCCTAGTCTCTTACTCCCTGTTCCCTACTCCCAGCCCATACTTCCTACTCCTGCTCCCTACTCGCACGGTAGCTGGTAATCCCTACCTACCATAACCTCATTCTCGTTAGGTTATTCTCGTAGGCTTATAACCGCTTTCTACCGAGCGCAGCCGAACCAGCCTCATCCTACATTGTCTTTCCCCTTCCCTCTCCATGTCCTATGTCCCCTCTCCCGCTTCTTTATTCCTACCCCCGTATCCCCCCTCCTCTCTTCCTCCGCTCCTCTGTCTCCCCTCTCCCTTCTCCTCTCTCCTCTCTCCCCTCATTCTTCTCTACCTTCTCTCCTCTATTCTTCATTTTCTCATCCATCTATCTTCTTTCCTTTCCCCTCTCCACTTTCCAGTCACTCATCTCCCCTCTCCATACTCCATTTTTCCTTCTCCCCTCCTCCCTCCTCCTTTTCCCACCTCCCCTCTCCCCTCTCTACTCCTACTTTTCCTCTTTCCCTTTCTTCCCCTCTCCTCTCCTCTCTTTCCTTTCCCACCTCCCCCACCTCTCCCTTCCTCCCTCTCCCCTCTCCCATCCTCACTCCTCCTCTCACCTCCCCTCCCTGCCTCCCCTCCTCTCTCTTCCTCTCATACCCTCCCCATCCTCCCCTCCTCCCCGTCCTGTCACCTTCTGAGCGGTCCCCTCTGGCTGGCTCGTTACGCGCGCTCCTGTGCTTCGAATCTCCCTCACCTCTTTGCCGCTCTACTAAACCCATCATGAGAGAGGCGTTATCTTGTGACCACCTGTCTCCTCTGTAGCCAAGTTCCTCGACCACGTACCTCCTCTTCCTCTTCCTTCTCTTTCACTTCCTCTACCTCCTTTTCCTCCTCTTCCTCCTCCTCCTCCTCCTTATCTTCTTCATCCTCCCATTTCTTCTCTTAATCCTCTTCATTTTCCTCGTACTCCTTCTACTTCTTATTTTACTCCTGCTCCTCTTTCTCTTACTCCTCCTACTCTTCCTCCTCCTACTCTTCTTCCTACTCCTCCTCCTACTCCTCCTACTCCCACTTCTCCAACACCTTCTCTTCCTCCTCCCCCAATTCCTCTCCCTATTCTTCCTACTTTTTTCGTTTTTTTTCTCATAATTTACCTTCTCTTCAGCTTCCTCCTACTCCTACTCCTATTCCTCCTCTTCGTCTTTCTCCTTCTCCTCCTCCTGCTCTTCCTCCTCCTTTTCTTCCTCCTACTCCTCATCCTCCTCTTCTTCCTCCTCTTCTCCCTCCTCCTCGTCTTCTTCCTCCTCTTTCTCTTCTTTTTCCTTTTCCTCACCTTCTCCTTGTTTTACAGCCCTCATCTCCTCCCACATCTCTACCTACTTCTTCTTTAAAGCACGTACGCGCGCGCGCACACGCACACACAAACACACACACACACACACACACACACACACACACACACACACACACACACACACGTATATATATACACGCACACACGTATATATATATACACACACATACGTATATATATACACACACACACACACGAATATAGATACACACACACACAAACACGTATACACACACACACACACACACACACACACACACACACACACACACACACACACACACACACACACACACACACACACACACACACACACACACACACACACATATACCAACCCCCTCCTCAGCTCTCTCTTCGTCCTTGAGTAATAATCTTCACACTCGCTTAGCATCTTTGAGACTCCAAGCTCGAATCCCAAGGGACACTGGCTGTCAAAGCACAAAGGTAAAGGTGAAAGCATCGTTTGTAGCTAAGCACATCGCGGTGTATGTTCCTCACTTTGATTTTATCTAATCATTTATGTATTTTTTCTTCACATGTCCTCTCCCCTTCCCCATACTCGATCTGTCCATTTACAACACAACTTTTCCTCTTTCCCTATTCTTCTCCACCCCCTCACACACCCAACCATCTCCTCCCTTCTCCTCCCTCCTCTCCTTTCCCATCCTTCTTCCTATCTCCCACATTACTCCTCTCCTTCTTCCCTTCTTTCCCATCTCCCTCCCCCTACCCTCCCTTCTCCCTGCCCCTACCCCCCATTCTCTTTCCCATCACCTCTTTTAATCCTCCTCTTCTCTTCCTTTCCGCCTACTCTCTTCTACCTTTCCGCCTCCTCTCCTCCTCCCTTCTCCCCCAACCCTCCCACTCTCTTTCTCATCTCCTTTATTCTTCCCCCTCTTCCCGTCTCCTTCCCCAGCTCCTCCCTTCTCTCTCCCGTCCTCCTCCCTTCTCCCTCTCCTACCCTCCCCTTTCCTACCTCCCCTCCCCTTCCATTCTCCATCCCACCTCATTCATTATTCCTCTCCTTCATCTTTCCTTCTCCCTTTCTTCCTCTTCCTTTTCTCCATTCCATTTCATTCATTACTCCTCTCCTTCTACCCTTCTCCCTCCCCCTCTCCATCCTTCTCACTCCTCTCCGCTCTCATTCTCCTTTCCTTCTTCCTCCTGTTTCCCTTTTCCATCCCCTGTTTGCCCTCCCCTATCTACCTTCCTCTCCTGACTTCCTCAGCCGCCCTCAGCTAAGCTTCTGTCGCCATCTTCTCTGGGCGTCGCCTCGTTATCTCCCATAACGTTCTTCTCACTCGCATACACCCTTTTCTCCTCTTGTCCCTTATCCTCCTCCTCCTCCTCCTTCTCCTCCTTCTCTTGTTTCTCCTTCTCTTCCTTCTGCTCTTTCTTCCCCTTTACCTCTTCCTCCTTATTCTCCTTCTCCTCCTCCTCCTTCTCCTCCTTCTCTTGTTTCTCCTTCTCTTCCTTCTGCTCTTTCTTCCCCTTTACCTCTTCCTCCTTATTCTCCTTCTCCTTCTGTATTGTTCCTTGTCTTCTTCCTCCTCCTATTCTCCACCTTCTTCCCCTCTTCCCTTTCCTCCCTTTTCTTCATTTCCTCATTGGCCCATCTCTCGCCAATGACTGATCGACTACCCTTTTTTATATTTTAATGAAGCCTAATATAAAAGTTCATTTATCCTACTATCTACTACAGTCTGCGCAAAATCGAGGTTTTATACATGTGCTGATCTTAAAAGTGAGAATGACAGTCTACATCTCATCCGCGATACAATGCTGTTTTTGATTGTTATTTCTTTTCTGCCATCACCTCTGCCAGACGAGCGTAGAATGATTTTGCCCTAGAACACATCCCACCTGATGTCGTAAAGATTATAGGAGTGAATGAGCCCTGGTCCACATTAACTACTATTACTACTACTACTACTACTACTACTACTACTACTACTACTACTACACTACTACTACTACTACTACTACTACTACTACTACTACTACTACTACTACTACTACTACGCTGCTGCTGCTGCTACTACCACTACTACTACTACTACTACTACTACTACTACTACTACTACTACTACTACTACTACTACTACTACTACTACTACTACTACTACTACTACTACTACTACTACTACTACTACTACTACTTATACTTAATTTTTTCTCCTCGGCCCTCCCATTCTTCTGTGTTTTGTTTTCTTTTTCCGTAGAACATTCCCACTCTCTACAAACCTCACAACAACCCAAACCCAGGGTTCTCATGGGTTGATAAAACCCCTTTCCACTCACCTTCCTACTCACCCTTCCCACGTTTCCCCTTCCTTCCTTTCCCCCTTTCCCGTTTCCCCCTTCCCCCACCCTCCTTCCACCTTTTCTCACCGTCCATCTCCTATTCTTAATGAGCCTTTCCATTAATTTCTTTTGATTCTCTTCCTCCCCATGTAAATCTCTCTCCAGTCACAATATAAAATAATTTTCATCTTCATTTTCCTTGCCCTATCCCCTGTCATTTCACCCTTTCTGCACTCCCATCACTATAACTCCAATGATACTTCACATTTACTCTACCTTTACTCCACCACCTACATAGCTTCACTCCTTGACCCTTGTCTCTTGTTCTTCGTCAACAGCACCTCATAGTCTACTTTTCCTCTCTACTTACCCCTTCATCTCAGTCTGACCTCCGGAGCTTCGACTCCGTCCCCGGCACATTCCAGGTACTGTCCCACTTCACATTTATTCTACCTTTACTCCACCACCTACACACCTTCACTCCTTGACCCTTGTCTCTTGTTCCTCGTCAACAGCACCTCATAATCTACTTTTCCTCTCTACTTACCCCTTCATCTCAGTCTGACCCCCGGAGCTTCGACCTATCTTCAGCCCCGTCCCCGGCACATTCCAGGTACTGTCCCATCCCTTTCTTTGCTTGCTGCCACTTTCCATCACCTTTCTCCCTGATACCGGGAAGGCGAACTCCCCACCTCCTTCTTTCCATCTTCCTTTTCTTTATCTATTTCTTTTTCTTTTCTTTCTTTCTTTTCTTAGACCTAGGCTACTGGAGGCCTTCTAGATGAATGCAACCTCAAAAATAAACAAGTTGAAATGAAATAAAAGAAAACAAAGTTATTTAGAATAAAATAAAAAAATGAACAGAAAATTAAGTATAATTAAATTAAATAAGATGAAAAGATAGAGGTAGAATAAATAAAAACATACAAAATAGACGCACAAAATAAGATAAAGAATTGAAAAAAAAATAATAATAGTCCATTCCTTTCCAGGTGTTGATATCTTCCAGAAACTCCCCCCATAGCACAACCCCATTACCTTCCATGTCCCCATAGACTCACCCATTCGCCCCATTATTATAAGCCGCCTCATCGGAGAGATTCTTAAGACCATTCACACGCTGTTTACCCACACCTACGATCCTCGTTGCCTCCTCAGCCGAGCCTAATTTGTACTTGGGGATCCTCCCTACGCGCACACACACTCCGCGTCTCTGTCGCATTACATAATGTCGAGGAGGTTCTGTTGCAGACACCCTCGGACCGGTGACAAATTTCGTCTTATCTGTTATTGCTAAGAAATTATTTTATGCCTCTGACTGCGTGACCCTCCCATGGGGTCACGGTCGACTGAGGTCTCTTTCATGTCCGGAGTCGATCCCTCAACTACGTGAAATTGAAATGTTAACCAAAAGAAAATATGTGGAGTACGTCATAATGTTGAAAGGAGAAGGTAGAACGTGTATTCAAGTTTGTATATTCTATCCTATTGTCCATCCATACTAACTTGATGGAGATTTGTTTACATTATACTAGAATAAGATTCTTGGTTTGACAAAAAAAAAAGAAAAAAAAAATTAAAACGTATACTGAGCGAGATATGACAATACCAAAACACTTTCAGGAACGTTGTAGTTGATTCTCGTCAACCAAGTTTTTGTAGACTGTCAAACCACCATGAGTCATCATTTCGTTTTTTGTTTGTTTTTGTTTTGTTTTTTATGACATCATAGTGTTACTTCTCAGTAACACGATTGCCAGCGGATAGTCCCTTCTTTCCCAAACATTCGTGAACATTTTTCCTTCGTTGTTTTTTTTTTTTTGTCCTTGCCTATGCCCTGCCCCTGACCTTGCCTCGTCATTCTTGTTGTTCACCCTTTGTTTGTGCCTCTGCCTTGCCCTATGCTTCCCTAATATCCATAACCCTGTCGGATAACCCCCATGCATCAAGCCCCATCCCCTCTGCCTTCTCCCCGTCTCAGAGCAGTTGCTTCATACCCCTTTCCCCATTCGTCCTTGCCCCTGTCCTTCCTGTGTCCTTGTGCCCGCCGCCCACCGCCCACCGCCCCTTCTCCTTTCTTAGCTACCCCTCCCTCTCTCCCTTCCTCTCTCTCTCTCTCTCTCTCTCTCTCTCTCTCTCCCGCCCTTCCTTCCCCATCCACACTCCTCTCCGAGGCCTTATAAGGCATGACACCGCATGCCTGCTCCCTCCCTAATCAGGCCTGTCCACGTCCTGTGATTGCCGCTGCGCGCCTTCCTCTGCGCAGGTGGAGGCAACACTGCGCAAATTTCGTTTGAACAGGTGCCAGGTGATTTGATTTAGGTGAAGGAAGGACGCGGCGTCAAATGGGGTTCTGGTTGATCGAGACTCAG
>NC_134782.1:1842500-1847500 GCF_046742065.1 Oratosquilla oratoria
TATACAACATTGAAAGGGTTCAATTCAAATCGGGGAGTGACGCTTCTCTCCCCGAAATCAATTGCTAAGGTCAAGTATCACTCGGGAAAGGACGATCTGAATTGCAGATGAGCGACACGATTGCCGAACATGAGCGTATATGTACGAACTGGGGGCCTGTTCGAGCCCTCACCCAGAATCATCCTCGTGACCGTTCGCTCCCGAACTCACGCACACTCACGTACACACACACACACACACACACACACACACACACACACACACACACACACACACACACACACACACACACACACACACACACACACACACACACACACACACACACACACACACACACACACACACACACACACACACACACACACACACACACACACACACACACACACACACACACACACACACGTACACACACACACACACACACACACACGTACACACACACACACACACACACACACACACACACACACACACACACACACACACACACACACACACACACACACACATGCATACAGAGTTGGGGGTGTGTGTGCGTGTAAGGTCACAGTATTACCCATAGATCGGTCATACGAGCTCTGAGCTCTCATCCGCGAGGTTGATAACTGTCGATCACGAGTCCAAAACATGATCCAACACACACACACACACACACACACACACACACACACACACACACACACACACACACACACACACACACACACACACACACACACACACACACACACACATTCACACACTCACACATTCACACACACACACACACACACACACACACACACACACACACACACACACACACACACACACACACACACACACACACACACACACACACACACAGATATATACATATTGTGTATATTTCTCTCTGTTTTTTCTCCATCACATTGTTTACTTTGTAGATATAGTTTCAGACAACAACCTCTAAGAAAAAGGTCGATGATAAATCATCGGAGACAGATGATAATAACTCTATTTAATCTTTTAATGAATGAAATTGTTTCATCATGCCTGAGAGTGCGTGAGAATATTGTCGCACTTTTTTCTGGATTTAAAGATCATAATTAACTTGGTTTAGTTCATCTAACCTAACTTAAGCTAACTTAAACCTAACATAAACATAATCTAAACTCCATCTTAATTGAAACAAAACCTAATCTTAATCTAAGCTAAACCTACACTATCCTAGACTAAACCTAAATTTAATTTTAATGATATCAAAACTATCCAAACATAAACCTAACCTAAACATAACCTATCTTATACCTAAACCTAACTAATGTAAACCTAACCAAACTTAACCTAAACCTAAATAAAGTTTAACCTAAACGTAACCTAACCTAGCCTAGCTTAATCGTGAAATATCATTTATATACATGAAGATAAATAACGCTATTATTTTTATTTTTGCAGGATTTTATTGAACGTAACTCCTTCTTTCCTTCTCTTGCAGTCCCCTTCCCCGCGTCCCTCTGCCCTACGTTCTCTTACGTTCCCTTAGCCCACGTTCCATTCCCCTTCCCCACGTTCTCTTTCCCTTGTCCACCCTCCCTACGTTTCCTCCCTCACGTTCCCTCTTTTACGTTTCTTTCCTTCACGTTCACGTCCCTTACGTTCCCTTCTTTACATTCCATTTCTCCACGTTCACTTCCCCTACATCCCCCTTCCTCACGTTCATTTAACCTACGTTCCCCTTCCCCACGTTACCTTAAACAAGTTCCATTAGCACACGTTAATTTAACCTACGTTCCTCTTCCTCACGCTCTCTTTCTCTTTTCCCCCCTCCCCACGTTCCTTTCCTCACGTTCCCTTGTTTACGGCCCCTTCCTTTACGTTCATTTCCCTTACGTTCCCTTCTTTATATTCCCTTTCTCCACGTTCACATCCCTTACATCCCCCTTCCTTACCTTCCATTCTCCATGTACTCCTTCCCCACGTTCCCCTTCCCCACCTTTCCCTTCTTTACGTTCCCACCTCCTCACGTTCATCCTTCCTCTCTTTCACTTCCCCTCTCACTCCCCTTCCCCTGCCTGTTCTCCTTCCACCTCCCCTTCCCTTTCCCATTCCCTTTCCCAATCATTCCTCATTATCTTTTTCCTCCTACTCTTCCTCTTCCTTCTAACCCACCTCCTCCTTCTCCTCCTCCTCATCCAGCTCCTCTTTCCCTCCTCCAGCTCCTCTTTCCCTCCTCCAGCTCCTCTTTCCCTCCTCCTCCTCCTCTTCCCCACCTCCTCCTCCTCTTCCCCACCTCCTCCTCCTTCCCCTCCTCCTACCTCCTCCTCCCTCCTCCTCCTCCTCCTCCTTCCCCTCCTCCTCCCTCCTCCTCCTCCTCCAGCTCTTCCTCCTCCTCCTCCATCTCCTCCTCCTCCTCCTCCATCTCCTCCTCCTCCTTCTCCTCCTTCCTCCTCCCTCCTCCTTCTCCCTATTTAGCCCTGCGTTGCCCGCCCCTCCCGAGGAGGAGCTGGGAGCCGCCGCCGTAGCCGCCGCAGCAGCAGCAGCAGGGTCGGCCGGGCCGGGCCGGGCCGGGGCGCCCGCAGTGCCTCCACCCTTGCCGCCGCCTCCTTTCATCCATGACCTTCCTCGCCCTATTCATCGGAATTCCTAGACATCTCTCTCTCTCTCCCCTTTCCCCTCCCCTCCTCCCTACCTCCTTTCCTTCCACTTGTCCTCCATCTCTCTCCTTTCCATGCTCCTTTCCCTCACTCTTTCGCTCTTCTTGTTCTCCCCACCTCCTCCCCTTCCACCTCCCCTCCATCCCTTTCTTTTCCATTCCCTACCTTCCTTTCCTTTATTTCATCCCTACCTCCCTTCCCCTCCCTCACCTTTTTCCCTCTCCTTCCTTCTCCTCCTCCTTGTCCTCCTCTTCCCTCCGCTCCCTTCTTTCCTCCCCCACCGCGTCCCTCCTTTCCCACCCTCTCTTCCTCCCTCCCTATTTCCTCTGTTCTTTTCTTCGTCCATACTGTAGCTACATAGTCCCACCACGTCTTCTCTTTCTGTATATTTTCTTCTTCCTTCTCTTCCTTCTCGTCTTTCTCTTCTTCATTCTCCTCTTCTTGCCTTTCCTTTTCTTCTCCCTCTTCTTCTTCCTCCCACGTCCCTCCTGCTCCCGGTCCTCCTCCTCTCCTCCTCTTCTCCATGCTTCATCCACCATTCTCCTCCTCCTCGTCCTCCTTCTCCTGCTCCTCCTCCTCCTGATCCCTTTTCTTCATCTTTGTCTTCTTGCTCGTCTTTCTCTTCTCCTTCCTCCCCCTTATCCTTCTTCTTCCACCCACTCCTCTCCCTTCTTCTCTTCTCCTTCTCCCTCTCCTCCACCCAATCTTCCTCCTTATAACCCTCCTTCTCCTTCTCCACCCCTTCCTATTCCTCTTCTTTTTTGTACCACTTTCCCCCTCATTCACTCCCGGCTTTCCCTCTTTTTCTTTGCATTCCCTCTTTTCTCTCTTCACCTTACCTGCCATTCTTCACCTGTTTCTCCTCCCTATTAATTTTCTCTTTTACCCCTCCCCCCTTTCTACACCTCAGTTCCGTTCTCTTTCCCATCTCTTTGTTCCCCTTTTGTCTTCAGTCGGTTTCCTTTTGTCTCCCTATTTTCGTCTCTGCTGAGGTCCTTTCTCTCCCTCTTCGCTCTTCGCCCTCCAAGTCCTTATCTGTCGCCTTTATGAGGCCAATCAGCCTCACGACTATACACTATCGTCCCCAAAACCCCTTCCGTAGGCTGAGAGGGTATCTCTCACCTGAATAGAATCGCACTGGCGGCAACCATAACTAAGGTCGAGGCTGTCCTCAGCAGTGAGAAGCTAACGTGTGTATTTCCTTTGTTTCAACAATGCTTTCGTGTTATTCATTGTATTGTATTAGGTCATCTCATCCGCTTTGGCACAGTGCTACTTCTTTAACATCATCGTTATTGAAGACAGGAGGGGAGAAGGGGGGTGGGTGGTGGTAATAGAATAGAATAGTCCGGCGGCAGTGCCAGAATGAAAGGAAATGTGACACTTTGGCAGGTTTTATTTTTGTTTTTTAGTTTGTAAATGTTGTTCCTGCTGTTGTTGTTGTTGCTGTTGTTTTTGTTTTTGTTTTTATTGCTGTTGTTCTTCTTCTTCCTCGTCTTCCTCTTCCTCTTTCTTCTTCTTCATCTATTTCTTCTTCTCATCATCATTATTATTGCTGTTGTTGTTGTAGTTTTGTTATCATTATCATCACTGATAATATTGGTAGTGTTACCGTTATCTTTTCAAACCCAAGCGCAGGCCATTGTATCACATTTTTTTAAGGTGGCATCAATGTGCCTGCCTGCCTGCTTGCTCTCTTGCCTTTTTACTTGCCAGTTTATTCGTCTGTTTGTCGGCTCCGCCACGCCTCGTTGCTTCATGTCCTTCAAATTGCTTTTTTCTTTTTTTATGATCCGGTGCTTCAGCATTGTTAGTGCAGACGCGT
The DNA here is from genome assembly GCF_046742065.1 of Oratosquilla oratoria. Taxonomy (NCBI): domain Eukaryota; kingdom Metazoa; phylum Arthropoda; class Malacostraca; order Stomatopoda; family Squillidae; genus Oratosquilla; species Oratosquilla oratoria. The sequence continues at coordinate 1,846,950 of NC_134782.1, forward strand.
TTAGTCTGGCTTTGTTGGGTCGTTTCGAATGTGCTTCGTTAGTCCTTCTTTGCAGCACCTCCCCCCTCCCCCGTCCCAGCTTTCGCTTTGCTGCGAACACTCGATATTCTTGTTTAAAAAAAAATCGTGAAAGGGCCCCTGGTTTCAAGAATAAATTATTCCTCGGCAGCAGAAATTTTATCCGTGTAAATCTGATATACCATGGGTCAAGTTATTCATTGTTTTTAATCTTGTGTGATCCTGTGACCGGGACTCTAATAAGATCCACCTAATGTTTTGTATTCCATTTCATATATTAGATTTTACAGTATGTCTGTAATGTTGAAACGCTACGTAAATAAACAAATACATGCATACTTGCATTCTTCATGCATACATACATACATACATACATACATATATATATATATATATACATAATATATATATATGTATATATATATATATGTATATATATATATATATATATATACATACGTACGTACAAACATACATACATATATACATACATACGTATAAACATATATATACACATACGTACACTTCATGAT
>NC_134782.1:1852500-1867500 GCF_046742065.1 Oratosquilla oratoria
TATTCCTTCTTACCCTCCTCCTCTTCTTTCTTCTCCTCCTCCTCCTGTTTTTCCTCCTCCTCCTCTTCCTCCTCCTCCTCTCTTCCTTCCGTTTCTTCTCCTCCTCCTCCTCCTCTTTCCCTTTTTCCTCTTCCTCCTCCTCCTCCTCCACCTCTTTCTTTTTCTTTTCTTATCTTACTCTTCACTTTCTATTTCCCCGTCTTCTTCCTCATCTTCCTTCCTTTTTCTCCTCTCCTTACCCCCTCCTCTGGTTTTTCCGTCCTCTTCCTCACCCTCCTCTTCTTCCTTTCCCTTGTCCTCCCATTTCCCTTCTTCTCCTCTCCCCTCCCCTCCTCCTACCCTTCTCCTTCTTTCTTTCCCATTCTCCTTTCCATTCTCGTCCTCTTTCTCCTCCTCCACCTCCTCTTCCTCCTCTGCCTCCACCTCCTCTTCCTCCTCCTCTTCTTCTTCCTCCTCCTCTTCTCTTGGTTAATGTCCCTTTACATACGTATCATTTTCGTCCTGTTAGGTATCTCGTCTCCTCACCGTCCCCAACCACCCCGTCCTTCCTTCCTTCCTTCCCTCCCTCAGTCCTTTCCCCATTTCCACTTTCTCCCTCACCTCCTCAACTGCTGGCCGGATTTATTTGTCTTCCGCGTCCCGTCCCTCCAGTTTCATATCTCCTTTCCCCTCCTTATTCCCATTCCCCCCTCCTCCCTCGCTTCTCTTCCCCTCTTTTCTCCTCCCTTCCTTTTTCTATTTGATTCCTGACGTGCCGTCAACTGAAAGTGGGAGGGGAACAGGAAATGAGATAATTTTAACATCATAGTAATATTAATAACAATAATAATAACAATAACAATGGTATTAATAAGGATAGTAATATAATGATAACAGTGATAAAACAATGATGTAAATTATGAAAATAGTAGTTGTGATAACTAATGGTAGAGTAATAGACATTAAAAAACCTTATTCATTTTACAATTGGAAATAGTAATAGCAATGATATCAAGTAGGAACTGGTAAATATTAAGATATATATGTTGAATACGAGACTTGGAATATAAACTACGGTTCAAAAAAAAAAAAAAAAAAATCCTAAACCCCTTCAATACCGATGTGTCATTTTTACTTTAATTCTGTCAATCGCAATTTGATTTCATTTCACCGCGAGCGCTGTGCTTACGAAGGGGTCTTGGCTAACCAATGTACCTCCTACCTAGTCACTACCGTCTCGTCTTTGTGTGCTGGCAGGCCTTCCATTTCCCTTCGTCTTGTGCCACCGGAGTCGTTGCCTGATGATAGGTCATCACTTATACTTTCCTTCTGTGTTTACCTTCGGTAATTGACGCCATGAGTCGCTGCTTGATAGCCTATCACTGCTATTCTTCCACTCCGTTCACACCTGCTGCTTTTGCCCTCAGAGCGAGCCTGTGTGTGCCGAGTTCGGTTTTGCTGTCACCTAACGGCAACTACATAGGACCGGATTGTAGCCTCAACGGATATCGAAGACTACCACTCGGATTAGATACCCGAGCATATAGGGCAAAGGTGGTCTTTTTTATTAGTGCGTATGTCTCGTCCTCCTTTCTTTTTGAGAAATAATTTCAATTATAATTGATTAGAATTTCAGTGACATAGAATTCATTCAGTAAGGAATGGGGCACCTCACACGTAATTGATGAAATAATTTGCCCCAAATCTAAACAAAAACCTGTTGAAACTGGAGAGTCATCGGGACGGGGCCTGCTTGGGGCTTTGCCAACCCTGATCCCATGAACGGTAACGAAAACGATGATGATGGGCGAAGCGAAGTCGGGACGGTGACAAACTCGAAGTGGCAACAGCAGCAGCAGCAGCGGGTGTGATAAGGGAAGCACTGATAACATGCGCGTGCGCGCAACACACACACACAGACGTACACACACACACACACACACACACACACACACACACACACACACACACACACACACACACACACACACACACACACACACACACACACACACACACACACACACACACACACACATACACACACAGACACAAACACACACACACACACACACACACACACACACACACACACACACACAGACACACACACAGACACACACACACACACACAGACACACACACAGACACACACACACACACACACACACACACACACACACACACACACACACACACACACACACACACACACACACACACACACACACACACACACACAAAACCTAACTTCCTTCTCCTCCTCCTCCGCCTTCTCCTTCTCCTTTTCCTCCTCCTCCTCACCTCTTCTTACTTCTCCTTCTCCTCTTCCTCTTCCCCCTCTTTCTCCTCCGGTTCCTCTTTCACTTTCTACTCCATTTCCTCCTCCTCTCCTCCTCCTCCTCCTCCTCCTCCTCCTCCCCTTCTTCCTCCTCTCCCTCCTTCACTTTTCTCTTTCCTTTCCCTCTCTTCCCCTCTTCCATTCTCCCCCATGCGCATGCCTTCTTCCCTTTGCATGACCTCGTTCTCTTCATTTTTTCTTTTCTTCCTTCCCGGCCTTCCCTCCCTCCTTCCTTCCTTCCTTCCTTACTTCCCTCTCGTAGCTTTTCATTTCAGTCGTCGATTTCCGTGCTCCTTTTTCCTTTCTTCCTCTCGTCCGGTTCGCCTTTTCTTTGTCTTCCTTTCGTCTCGTTTTCTCTGGCTTTCTTCCTTTCTCTATTCTGACGTACATATCCCTTTGGCTCCCTCTTCTCCTCTCTCTCTTATGTTCCCTCTCCTTCCTTTCCTTTCCTTTCGTTTCCTTACCTTTGGCTTAACCATCCTCCCATATTTTTTGTCACAATATTCCTACACTCCCTCCACTTCCTTCAGGTCTCCATATCTCCCTCCTTCCCTCCCTCCTATCCTCCTTCCCTCCTCCTTTCATTCCTTAATTATCTCCCTCCTTCTCTCCTTACTCTCCTCCCTCATTTTCTCTCTCTCGCTGACTTTCCCACCTCCCTGTCCTTGCATCTCTCTCTCTCCCTCTTTCCTTACTTCCTTTTCTTCCTCCTCTTCTCCACCCGGCCTCATTCTCCTACCCTCCTGCCTAACCATCTACCATTTCTACCTCCCTTCCTCATTACGCTCTCAAATTCCCTCCCTTCATCCCTACGTCTCTCCTTACGGCCCTCCCAACATCCCTCCATCTCCTCCATTTCCTCTATCGGTCCCTCCCTCCGCCTGCGATCAAGCTAGGTTGGGCGGACTCGAGTGATATCTCACCCTGGGTTCCCTCCCTCCTCTCCCCTCCCCTCCCCTCCCCTCCTCTCCCCTCCCCTCCCTCCATCCCCTCCCCTCCCCTCCCCTCCCTCCATCCCCTCCCCTCCCCTCCCCTCCCCTTCCCCTCCCCTTCCCTCCCTCCCTCATCCTCCTCCCTCCCTCCCTCCCTCCCTCTCTCCCTCCCTTCCTCCCTCCCTCTCTCTCTCCCTCCCTTCCTCTCTCCCTCCCTCCCTCCCTCCCTAGTCTTCCTCCCTCCTCTCTCTCCCCTCCCATTTCCTCCCTCTCCTCCCCTCCCCTCCCCTCCCCTCCCTCCTACCCTATCTCCTCCCCTCCCCTCCCTCCTACCCTATCTCCTCCCCTCCCTAGTCTCCCTCCCTCACCCCTCTCACATCCCTATTTGCTGCCCTTCCTTGCTCACACGTATACTGTACTCGCCTCCCCTTCCCCTATGTAGTCTTCCTCTTCTTCCTCATTCACTGAACCCTCTTCTTCTCGTTCCGGGTATCGTTTTCTTTGCGTCTCTCTGCCTTCCTCCCGTGTTTATTGCTCTTTCCCCTCTCTTGTCTCTTCCAGTCTCTTCTCTCTTCCTCTCTCTTGTCTCTTCCTCTCTCTTGTCTCTTCCCTCTCCCTTGTCTCTTCCCCTCTCTTGTGTCCTCCCCTCTTTTTTCATCCTCTCTTCTCTCTTCCCTACCTTTTCCTCTTCCTGTCTTGTCTCTTTCTCTCTTCCCCTCTCTTCTCTCTTATCTTTTGCCTCTTCCTCTCTCCTGCCTCTTTCCCTGCCTGCAGTGTAGGCCTGAAATCCTTGCAAGGGTGCCATCCTGCCCAAGGTCTGGATCCAGAGAGTCTTCACCTCCCCCCACCCTCTGCTCAGGGGAATAAAATAGCCTGCAGTCAACCATATTGTGTAGCGGGCAGTTCTGTGCTAGAGGAGTGTATCCAATCTCTCTCTCTCTCTCTCTCTCTCTCTCTCTCTCTCTCTCTCTCTCTCTCTCTCTCTCTCTCTCTCTCTCTTTCTATCTCTCTCTCTCTCTCTCTCTCTTTATCTCTCTCTCTCTCTCTTTCCTTCTCTGTCTCTTCCCCTTCTCCCTTTTTCTCTCTCTCCTCTCTTTCTCTTTCCCTCTTCTTCTCTCTCTCTCTTCCCCCTCTTTCTCTCTCTCTCTTTCTCTCTCTCTCTCTATCTATCTATCTCTCCCCTTTCTCTCTCTCTATCTATCTATCTCTCCCCTTTCTCTCTCTCTCTCTCTCTCTCTCTCTCTCTCTCTCTCTCTCTCTCTCTCTCTCTCTCTCTCTCTCTCTCTCTCTCTCTCTCTCTCTCTCTCTCTCTCTCTCTCTCTCTCACTCTCTCTCTCTCTCTCACTCTCGCAAGATTAGTTTATTCAACTGAGGAGGTGTCAGCCCATTGAAGTAGTGTGATTCACCTCACTGTGGACTGATTAGATCATCCCGTTTTGTGTTTTGTTGTATTTTTTTGGGGGTGGGGACGGGGAACATAGCTTTAGTATCTCCTCACACAATTATTCACCCTCCATCCTCCACATTCTCCTGTTTATCATCATCCTCGTCCTCATCCTCCTGCTCGTCGTCGTCTTCTTGCTTGTCCTCCTTCCCTCCTGCTCCTTCTCGTCCTCCTTCCCCTCCTCCTTTCCCTTCTCCTCCCCTCCCTCCTTTTCCTCATCCTCTTCCTCCTTTTCCCCCTCCTTTTCCCCAACTTCCCGTCCTCCCTCCCAACTTCCCCTCCTCACCCTCTTTCCCTCTCTCTTTTCTTCCCCTCCTCCCCTCTTCCTCTCCACTTCACTCTATACCTTCCCCTCAACTTTCTCATTCTTCCCCTCCGCTTACATTTCCTTCCCCTCCACCTTTCTACTCTCCTACATTTTGTCTTTCTTCTCCACTTTCAAAATGTCTTCCAACTGTACCTTTCCCTGACTTTCTCCTCCATCTTTCTCTCCTCCTCTTTCTCCTTCTCTAACTGCCTCCTCCACTCCCCCTACTCTTCTACTTTGTCCTCATCCACCTTCTCCTCCTTCTCCACCACTCTCCTCTTTTCCTCTATTCACCTTTTCCTCCATTAACTCCTCAATTTGTCCTCCATTCATGTTTTCCTTCTTTACCTGATTGTCTTCTCATATCAAATCTAGTCTTTCTATCGCTGGCATCATTTCATCTCTCTCCTCCGACCACACCACTGTTTATCTACTTAATAAGTTCTTCATTTATGTATCTATTTAATTTAATTTAATTTTATTTTATCTTATTATATTCTTTGTCCTTCCTTCCCTTTTTTCCATCGCCTTTCCCAGGTCAGCTATTTTTTTTCTTCTCGTCCCGATCAAGTTTTTTCTTTATTATTTTTTTTCTATATTCTTTTCTTTCTCCATCGGGCCTCCGCCCGGACTACTTTCTCCACCCTGACCGACTCCCCTAATTACCTTCACCTTTCCAGCCCCCGTCCCGCTTGACCCTTTGCCGCACCCTCCTCCTCCTCCTCCTCCTCTTCCTCCTCCTCCTCCTCTTCCTCCTCCTCCTCCTCCTCCTCGTCCTTCTCCTCCTCCTCCTCTTCTTCCTTTCCCCTCTCCTCCTCCTCCTTCTCCTCCATTCTTTGTTTTCCATCTTTTTTCTCTTATATTCTACCTCGCTCTCCTATGTCCTGCTCCTATTCTAATATTTTTTCACCTTATTTATTTATCTATGTATTTACTGATTAATTTATCTATTCATCAATTTATTTAATCATTCACTTCTAGTAATTTTGTTTTTCACTTATATTCCTCCTGTCTCTTTTCTGTCCAATCTCTCTCTCTCTCTCTTTATCTCTCTCACTCTCTCTCTTTCTCTCTCTCTCTCTCTCTCTCTCTCTCTCTCTCTCTCTCTCTCTCTCTCTCTCTCTCTCTCTCTCTCTCCCCCTCTCTCTCTCTCTCTCTCTCTCTTTCTTCTCTTTACCACCCTCTTTCTCTCTGTCTCTCTCTCTATCTCTCTCTCTCTCTCTCTCTCTCTCTCTCTCTCTCTCTCTCTCTCTCTCTCTCTCTCTCTCTCTCTCTCTCTCTCTCTCTCTCTCTCTCTCTCTCTCTCTCTCTCTCTCTCTCTCTCTCTCTCTCTCTCTCTCTCTCTCTCTCTCTCTCCATGTCCTGTTCCGCGTCTCTTTACGGTTTCTCCTCTTTTCGTTTATTCCTCTCCTCTTTTGTTCATCTTCCCTTTCATTCTCTACTTCTTTCTCTTTTTCTAGCTACTTCCTGCCCCCTTTTTCCTCCTTCTACTCATCTTCCTCTTCTTCCTCTTATTTCTCTACCACTTCTTCCTCTTCTTCCTCCTCTTCCTCTTCTTTCTCCTCTTCTGCTTATCCTCACTCTCTCCTCCTCCTACTCTCCTCCTCCTCTTCGTCCTCTCATCGCTCTCTGCTCTCCTCGGTTCTTCCCTCGATTTTACGATTGGGTCTTTAGGGTGGACCTGGCTACCCCTCTTATAAGGGGGAAAAGGCCTTTTGGTTTTTACCAGAGCCTCTTCGGTGCGTCATCCATCCATTCTCGCAGTTGGTTCAGTAACTCTCGCCCTCGACTTCGTCCTCGTTCTCGACCTCGATTTCGACCTCAACATCGATTTTGTCTTCGACCTCGACCTCATACTCGACCTTGTACTTGACCTCGTCTTCGATCTTGACCTCATCCTCGACCCTGCCCTCCTCGACCTTATGTGCGACCTCTCTCTCGACCTCGTCCTCGACCTCGTACTCGACCTCGTACTCGATCTTAACCTCATCCTCGACCCTGTCCTCTTCGACCTTATCTGTGACCTCTCCCTCGACCTAATCCACGACCTCGTCTTCGACCTCGTTCTTAACATTGTCCTCATTCTCGCCCCCGTCCTCGATCTCCGCTTCGTCCTCGTCGAAGGCCGTTATCGCTGCTCCTCTGCTACTACCATGTTCCTTGACATTTTCGACCGCTCAACTATCTTCTCTGCTCTTTTTTTGTGGTATCCTCTCTGCTCTTCTTCTATCGTCTCCTCTCCTCTACCTCTCCTCTTCTCTTTTCTTCTTCTTTGCTCTTCTTTGATTTCCTCTGCTAAGTTATCTTGTGCCACTCGTGGCCTGTTGCTCGTGTCCATTCTCCCTCCACTTACCCTCCACTCTCCCTCCACTCTCCCTCCACTCTCCCTCCATTCTCCTCTCTTTTCCATCCTCTCTTCTATCCCCATTACTTTTCGTTTTACCTTTCATCCTTCTCATTTCTCTCTTCCCCCTTCCCTTCTACTTCCACTCTCCTTCCCTTTCCTCTTCCCACTCATCATCCTCCTCCCCTCCTCTCCCATCCACCTCACCTCCTCCCCTTCTCTTCCTCCTCTTTCTACTTACTCTCGCAATCTCTCCTCCCATCTCCTTCCCTACCCCCTTTACTTTCTTTTCTCTCCTCTCCTCTCCCTCTACGTTCTCTCTTCCTTTTCTCCTCCTCCTCCTCCTCCTCTTATATTTCTCCTTCTCTACTACCTTTCTACTTACCCTCCTCCTCCCCCTCTCCCTCCCCCTTCCCCTCCACCTACCATTCCCCTTTTCCTCCTACCTACCCCTTCTTTGGTGCCTCTTGTCCTTCTCTCTACCTCCCCATCTACCTTCCCCGCTCTCTTTCTCCTTATGTCCAGCCTCTCCCACCCTCTCCCCACACTCCCTCTCTCCTACCCTCTTCCCCCTCACTCTTTCCCCCCACTCTCTCTTTCCCCAACTCCTTCTTCCCCTCCTCCTCCTTCTCTCCTCCTCTTCCTGCTCCTTCTCCTCCTCCGCTTCTCCCTCCTCCTCTCCTACTCTTCCTCCTCATCCACCTCTTCCTCCTCCTCTTCCTCCTCCTCCTCCTCTTCCTCTTCCTGCTCCTCTTCCTACTACTACTCTTCCTCCTCCTCCTCCTCTTCCTCATCCTCTTCATCCTTCTCTTCCTTCTCTTTTCCTCCTCCTCTTCCTCCTCCTTCTCTTCCTCCTCTTTTCCTCCTCCTCTTTTCCTCCTCCTCCTTCTCCTCCTCCTCTTTTCTTCTTCCTCCTCCTCTTTTCCTCCTCCTCTTCCTTCTCCTCCTTCTCTTCCTCCTCGTTTCCTCTTCCTCCTTCTCCTTCTCTTCCTCCTCTTTTCCTCCTCCTCCTCCTTCTCTTCCTCCTCTTCTCCTCTTCATCCTCCTCATCGTTTTATTCCTCTTCTTTTCCTCCTCCTCCTCCTCCTCCTCCTCCTTCTCTTCCTCCTTTTTTCCTCCTCTTCTTCCTCCTCCGCACCTCCTTCTGCCTTTTCCACCCCCTTACCTACCTCCTCTTCACTACCCTCCTCACTATCACCTCACTCCCTCTCCTCCTCTTCCTACTCCTCCTCCTCCTCCTCCTCCTCCTCCTCCTCACCCCCTTCCACCTTTTCCGCCCCCTCACCTCCTCCTCCTCCTCCTCCTCCTCCTCCTCACCCCCTTCCACCTTTTCCGCCCCCTCACCTCCTCCTCCTCCTCCTCCTCCCCTGCACCTCCCACGTCCTTCCTCATATCTTAAACCTCCCTCCCACCTCCTCCTCCTCCTCTCCTCCACCTCCTTCCTCCTCCCCTCCTCCACCTCCTTCCTCCTCCCCTTCACGTCCCTCCACCTCTTCTCCACCTTCATTGCTTTCCCTCTCACTCTTCTTCTCCCCCGTGACTTCTTCTCCTTCACTTCCCCCTTCCTTAATCCTCTAGCTCTCCTCCTTGTTTTTTATCCTCCTCCTCCTCCTCCTCCTCCTCCTCTCCCTATTCTCTTCAAACTTTGCCTCATCTTCATCCTCATCCTCGTCCTCATCCACATTCTCATCCCCATTCTCGTCCACATCGTCACTCACATCCTTATCCTAATCCTCATTATTCTCATCCTCCCCTTTCCTTTCTCTTTCTCACTCTTTCCACTCTCATCGTTTTCTCTCTATCCCCGCCCCACCTAACCCACTCCTATTCCATCTCCCTTTCCCTCCTTTCCCCGTCCCCTTCCCTCTATCTCCTCCCTGTTTCTATTCCTCTTTCCCTTCCCTCACCCTCCCTTTCTTCTTTCTTTCCTTTCCTTTTTCTCTCACTTGTTCCTTTCTCATCTTTCTCTCCTTTCCTATTTTCTCTTTCTCCCCTTCCATCCCTCTTTCTGTCCCTTCCCCTCTTTCTTGTTCTTCTTTCTCTCTCTCTCTCTTTCCCTTTTCCCTCTCTCACTTTCTCTTCTTTGCCTCTTCTCCCTCTTCTCTCCCTATTTTTTTCATCATCTATCTCTTCTATCCCTCTTTCCTTTCTCTTCTTCTTCCCCCCCTTCTCTCTCTTTCTCCCCTTCCCTCTCTCTTTCTCCTCCTTCTCTCTCTCTTTCTTCCGCTTCCTCTTCATGCTCTCTCCTGTCTCTTCCTTACATTTTCTTTCTTCCTATTATTCCTCTCCCCTGACCTCCTTTTTCTACCTTTTTCCTCTTCCTCTATCCCTCTCCCTCCTCCTATCCCCCCCCCTCCCCTGTCCTTTCTTCTGCACGCACCCCTTCCTCCCCGTTACTCCCTTTCTAATCCCCCTTCTACTGTTTCTCCTGTATCTCTTCCTCCTCCTTCTTCCTCTCTTCCTCACATTCCTCCTTCCTCCCCCTTCCTTCCCCATTCCTCCCATTCCTCCCTCCCTCTTCCCCATTCTTCCACCTTCCTCCTTCCTCCACCCCTCTCTTTACACCTCCCTCTCTTTCTGGCTCTTCCTTCTGACGTCTTTCGTCCATCTCCTCCTCCCCCTTCTTTCCTTTCCACCTTCCCTTTCTCCCGTCTTTCTTCTACCTTCCCACTTTCTCTTCCTTTTCATTTCTCTTTCTTTATTTCGTCTTTCGTCTCACGTACCTCTCACCCACCGTACTTCTTTCCTCTCTCCTCCTCCTCTCCTCTTTCCCCTTCTCTTCCCTTCCCCGTCCTCTCTCCCTTCCTCTCCTCTCTCCCTCTCCTTCCTCTGTACCTCCACTACTATTCCTTCTTCCCTTTTCGTTCTACTTCCCTCCTTCCCTCTCTCTCCTTTCCTCTTCCTCACCCGTTCACCATTCATCTCCCCTCTCCCTCTTTCCTCCCACTCCCCTCCCCCTCCCCCTCCCCGGCCTCCTCCAGCCCAGCGAGCCGCCACCGCCGCCGCCAAGCGGAGGGCGAACCCGGGCGAGTGATAGCGACTCCCCCTACCCACCAGGGGCGTTGTCCGTATCACCCGCGGACACGGCCCTCTCCTTCCCTCCCCTCCCCCTCCTCCTCTCCCCTCCCCTCCCCTCCTCTCTCCTCCCCTCCTCTCTCCTCCCATCCCCCTCCCCTCCTCTCCCTTCCTCTCCTCTCATCTCCCCTCCCCTCCCCTCCCCCTCCTCCTCTCCCCTCCCCTCCTCTCTCCTCCCATCCTCTCCCCTCCCCTCCTGTCCCTTCCCCTCCTCTCCTCTCATCTCCCCTCCCCTCCCCTCCCCTCCCCTCCCCTCCCCTCCTCTCCTCTCCCATCCTCTCCCTTCCCCTCCCCTCCCCTCTACTCCCATTCCCTCCTCTTTCCTTCACTCCCCTTCCCTCTTCTCTCCTACACTCCCTTCCCCTCCTCTCTCCTTAACTCATCTCCCCTCACTTCCTATTCCTTCTCCACTCCTCCCCTCTATTTTCGTCCTCTCCTCCTCCTCCTCCTCCTTCTCTTTTTCCTTTTCCTCCTCCCTTTCTTCTTCTACTCCTCTTCCTCCTTCTTCTCCTCCCCTCTTTCTCTTCCTCCTTCCCCCTCCTCTCCTACTCCTTCTCTTCCTCCTACTCCTCCTTCTCCTCCTCCTCCTCCTCCTCCTCCTCCTTTTCCTCCTCCCTTCTACTCCTCCTCTCCTTATTTTCCTCAATCTCCTCCTTCTCCTCCACTCCTCCCTTCTCCTACTCCTTTTCTTACTCTTCCTCCTTCTCCTCTTCCACTTCTTCCCTCTCCTCATCCCCTCTTCCTCTTCCTACTTCCCCTCCTCTTCTCTTCCACCACCTCCTTCCCCTACTATTTCTCCTCCTCTTCGTCCTTCTCCTCCACTTTCTCCTGTTCTCCCTCCTCCTTCTCGTTCTCCTCTTCCTTCCCCTTCCTTCTCTTTCTCCTCCCCTTATCCTCCTCTTCCTTCTCCTGTTCTTCCTCTTCTTCTCTTGTTTCTCCTCTTCTCCCTTCCTTCCCCTTTCCGTATCCTTCTCTTCCCCTTCTTCCCATTTTAACTTTCTCCGTTTCACTTATTTCGTTTTGTTACGTCTCTGTCTTTTCGTTGTCCCTTGTTCCTGCTCCTCCTCGTTCCTATATTGGACTCCCCCCTATAACTCTCCTTCTCTCCTTACCCTTCCCCCTCCTATCGTTATTACCACCTTGCCTCTTCTTTTCTTTGCCCTCGCCCGTGCCTCGTTTGCTTCCATATTTCCCTTCCTCTTTTCTTTTCTTGCTTTTTCTTTTTTATTGTCTCCTTTCACTCAGCTATGCCCTCAAGGATCTATTCCCCCTTCCTGTCTCTTTCTCCTCCCTTCTTACTCTCTCTTTCCCCTTCCTCACTTCGTCCTCGTTCTCTCTCTCTCTCGTCCCTTTTATTCAAATCGGTCTCCTTCACCGTTAATCGAATTTTCTTCTATTCGACCGTTCTTCTGCGCTTCTTCTCTTCTCTCCACTCCTTCCATTCATCTGACCCTTTTCCCCTCTTTTCCTTCATCTCCTTCCCCTCTCTTTTCCTCCATCTTCCCCTCTCTTCGCTTCTCTGATTGCATTCTTCCTCTCCCATTTTTGCTCTGTTCATCTTTGTTCTCCAAAGACCTTCTCTTGGAGTGTCCACGTTTATCTGTTATCTCTTCTCTCCTCGGCTTATCTCCTTCGATCTCTTATCTTCTCGCATACGGAGTGCCAACACGGTGCCACGGAGATGAAGAAGAAAATCACCTGGAGGCAGCCATGTCAAAGAGGAAGGTGCCCCCTGGTACACAAAGGGTTAATTGAAAAAGGCTCTTGCTCCTTTACTACCGGGAGGGTACCACGGGGATGGGAGAAATGGCTTGGCGGCAGGCGGACTAAATGCAGACCTGGCACCCGGAACGAAAGGGGTTACGTGAGACAGGGGTTAAGTCCCTTTGCTACCTCGGGAAAAGGCCATTCGGTAGGGAAGGGTAGTTCTTAGTTCCGCCTGTGATGGGTATGGTAGGAGGGAACTACACATTACCCCTCCCCTTCCCCCTTCCCCCCAAAAAAGAAAAGAAAAGTGTGAGAATAGTGAAGAGGTTTGTTGAGCGTATAAACACGCGGTGTTGTCAAAAGGAAAATAAAATTATCTAGCGTTAGTCAGAATAAAATATATAACATAGGGGGGTCGTTGTCTTAATGGCCCGCTGTAGGATCGCCCTATTCCCTAGAGGGACGATGCGTTTAAACACCTCAAATGTGATTAATTTTTGTGTGTACTTTTTTTTAACTGTTGGCTTAGAAAGGCCGTTTTCTATACAAAAAATGAATGTTCATGAAAATATGCTCATCACGAGTAATATTTCCCAAGTAATGTCTTTAAAATCACCACGATTAAACAGAAAGACCTGAAACCAAAATAAGTTTGAACGAATATTGCATTTTACTTATTTTCTTCTGTTTGCTATTTTGAACTCTCCATTGGAATTTCCCCTCTAAATCCGGGAGCAAGAATTCTGTTTATGTATTTTGAATGCAAGTATTCGGAAACAATTTAATTTTTTTGAGGATTTCCTATTAAACATAAGTTTTGTCCCTATGAATTATACAGATGGGTAGCTTGTATACACATATACAGTAATTATAGACAGTTGTTTGTTTGTCTGTTTGTTCTGGGATAATGTTATTTCTTACGGATTTTGACCACTGTGGGCTACATGCACCCCAGAACAATGCAAAAGGAAATACATGTCATATCTTGACTTCCTTTTGGGTAATATTTGTTTGTACACGCATAAACACTGATATTCAGAAAACAACAAAGACGTAAAAACTATAAATAAATGCGTAAAATAAAAATAGAAAATAGAAAAAAGGATACATTATAGACCTATTTACCTGTCTATATATTTATAAACAGTGGCAGCAAACATTAATAAAGCACTGAAGCACACAATACGTGTACCTAACACTTTCCGTCCTCGTTTAGGAACTTGAGTGATATCTCTTTGGACCAGCGTCACGTGGGACTCGTTTAAGATCGGAGGTTAATCCTTATTCAGAAAGAGAATGCTGGTCTCTTTTATTTTCTAAAATCCCTCCGTTCGGCTGTAAGCTGTACATGTGTTCTCGTACTTTACTATGTTCGGCGTGATATTGCCCTCCAGGGATAGAAACGGTGGTTATTCCTGACTAAATACTAATATTGAAGACTCCTCCACAGCGAAAGGTGTTTTCCGCAGTTGAATAAAATCACCTGACGACAGCTCGCATAATCAATTAAGTAAACATTGCATCTTAATGGTTAATCGAGGTGATGTGCTTGGCTTTGTTTCCCTTAACTGAATAAAATTGCCAGGCGGCCGGCAGATAGATATCAAACGAGAGTTAAAGGATTTGGAGAAAATTATCTTTCCTATTAAACATAAGTTTGGTCCCTATGAATGGGTAGCCTCTATACACATATACAGTAATTATGGACAATTGTTTGTTTGTTTGTTTGTCTGTTTGTTCTGGGATAATATTATTTCTTAACGGATTTTGACCACTGTGGGCCACATGCACCCCAGAACAATGCAAGAGGAAATACATTTTATACCTTGACTTCCTTTTGGCTAATATCTGTACACGCATAAACAGTGATATTCAGAAAACAACAAAGACGTAAAAACTATAATTAGAAAATGCGTATAAAAAATAGAAAATAGAAAAAAAGGATACATTATAGAACTATTTACCTGTCTATATATTTGTAAACAGTGGCAGCAAACATAATAAAGCACTGAAGCACACAATACGTGTACCTAACTCTTTCCATCCTCGTTTAGGAACTTGAGTGATATCCCTTTGGACCAGGGTTACGTGGAACTCGTTTAAGATCGGAGGTTAATCCTTATTCAGAAAGAAAGTGCTGTTCTCTTTTGTCTTCTAAAATCCCTCCGTTCGGCTGTAAACTTTACATGTTTTCTCGTACTTTACTATGTTCGGCGTGATATTGTCCCCCAAGGATAGAAACGGTGGTTATTCCTGACTAGATACTAACACTGAGGACTCCTTCACAGCGAAAAGTGTTTTCCGCAGTTGAATAAAATCACCTGACGACAGCTCGCATAATCGATTAAGTAAAAATTGCATCGTAATGGTTAATCGAGGTGATGTGCTTGGCTTTGTTTCTCTTAACTGAATGATAAAATTGCTTGGCGTCCGGCATATAGATATCAAACGAGAGTTAAAGGACTTGGGGAAAATTGTCTTTCTCTTTTCTCTCTCTGTTTCTCTCTCTGTTTCTTCATTCTTTCTCTCTTTTCCCCCTCTTTCTTTTTCTCTCTCTTTTCAGATTTTCTTTTTTCTTCATTGTTTTTTCCTCTCTTCTCTCTCTCTCTCTCTCTCTCTCTCTCTCTCTCTCTCTCTCTCTCTCTCTCTCTCTCTCTCTTTCTTTTTTCTCTCTTCAAATATTCTCTTTTTTCTTCATTATTTTTTCTCTTTTTCCTCTCTTTTTTCTCTCTCTCTCTCTTTCTTTTTATTTCTTTTTCTCTTTTTCTCGTGAACAAGTGTGTGATGGAGCGATATCTTGCTTCGAGGGAGGGGGGGGGGTCGGAGCGCCAAAGGAGGCACTCCGACACTCGTTACTACCTGTGCCACTCA
>NC_134782.1:1872500-1877500 GCF_046742065.1 Oratosquilla oratoria
TATGGTTATAGGGGTCTATCTGCAAAAACCTAGGAGTAGTTCGTGAATAATCACTCACCTAACCATATCCCGCCTAACTTTAACTCTTAGCCCTAACCAATTTTTTTTATGAAATATAGTTATCCAAGTACCTGGAGTGACAGGGTATCAGAATATATATGGTTATGGGGGTCTACCTCCAAAATCCTAGGAGTTCGTGAACAAACAAACAGACAGAGAGACATACAGATAGACAGAGGCTACTTTATTATAGTATATATATACATGTGTATAATATATATATATATATATATATATATATATATACATATATATATATATATATATATATATATATATATATAAAAGATGAGGGGAGGTGGTGTCCCGAAGACTCTCTCGCCACCCCCCTCTCCTCTCCTGTGTCTGTCTCTCTCTCTTAATGTATGTATGTGTGCGTGTGTGTGTGTGTGTGTGTGTGTGTATGTGTGTGTGTGTGTGTGTGTGTCTGTGTGTGTGCGCGCGCGCATGTATGTGTACCCGTGATAAGTAGTTGGCGCATGCAAACCATGAGACAAAATTCCATGTCAACGAAAAGAGCAACAATAAATCTTAGATCTGTGCATCTGATCGACACTGGCTAGAAATTTTGATCTTATAAAGTTTGTCGTTTCGTTCCATTTTCCACAAAGTTCTACCCAAGGCAAACTAACTTCTTGTCGTCTCATACTTAACATAACCTCCCTAAATTTCCCCAAACATTCCCCCCAGAAAAAAAAAGATAAGTGGAAAATAAGTGATGCAAGATAAGGACAAAATATCCTTATGTCGATGTAAATGTTAATATCGTTATCAACTTTTGTTAAAAAGCATTTTAAACTACTGTAAACAGTTCTAAGCAATTTTAGATATTCATATAAATTAATGTAAAAAATAGAAAAATGTAATCATTATAAATAATTGAAAACTGTTGTAAATTCTTGTAAATCATTGCATACTATTATTGACCACTGTAAACAGTTGCAAACCAATGTGAACGCTTGTAAACACTTATAAACTAAGGTAAACCCATGTCAGCCTTTGTCAGCAACCACTGCCAGCCTTTGTAGAGGATAAATGTCGCGTCAGGAGGGGCGAGCGTTGGCGGCGGAGAAGGAAATGGGAGCGACGTAAATCAACGAAGAAACGGTCTGGAAGCTAAACACGTTTATACATGAAATTGTGATCTATGCTCGCGGGGGAGGTTTACGAGTTCAAGGGGGTTTAGGAAGGAAACAAGATTAACTCCTTACTGCCGAGGGGCTCCTACAAGGTGAACGGAGTCTTCTGGCGTCAGTTAGGGTAAAATCCATAAGAAATTAGGGTAAAATCTCTAAAGAAGAAATTATTTCATTCGAAGCGGGAAATCTCTGAAGAACTGGATCTGGAAGGGGGAGGAGGATTGCCACGGGGATGAATGAAATAGCCTAACGGCAGCAAAAATAAAAGGAAAAATGCCATCTGGTATGGATAGGGTTGTCACGGAGATGAATAGAATAGCCTGATGGGAGCAGGACTACAAAGAATAGTAACAACAACCACGGAAAGGGCCAAACAAAAAGAACGCGAATCTAAGACGTCTAGTGCATGTATATACACACATACATACATATGCACATATGTAAATACATACACACACACACACACACACACACACACACACACACACACACACACACACACACACACACACACACACACACACACACACACACACATGAAAGCTCTCAAAAAGGATAAATATTTCCATATTACTAGAGCCGATAAGGAAAATGCGGTGGTCATTTTAAACAGGGATGACGATCTGTCAAAGATGGATGATCTTTTGTCCGATGACATCACATATGCCAAACTTAAAAACATTGTTAAAAGGGGAAGACGAATTGATCAAACGGTTTTCTACCATCACGCCTTCTCTTCCCTATATGTATGGATTAATAAGAACATACAAACCGAATAATCCTATAAGACCAATCATTAGCTCTGTTAAATCTATATCGTATAATTGATCAAAATGGCTAGTGTCTTTACTCAGTCTGTTAGTTGGCACAATTTCTAATTCATCCATACAAAATAATGTAGACTGAATTAAAAAACTCAATAGTTTAAGTATTGATTATAATTTCAGACTTGTGAGTTTTGATATTACCAATTCATTCACAAAGTTCCAGTAGATGATTTAATTGTCTTTTTCACCGATTATTTGGAAAAAATCCAACTTCCTTTGCCTTCTGGTACCATAATTGAACTTATCAAATTATGTGTTAAAGACTGTAAATTTGAATTTAACGGTAATTTTTATTCCCAGGAGTTTGGAATGGCTATGGGGAATCCCCTCTCACCTGTCTTGAGTAATATCTACATGGAATATTTTGAAAAGAATTTATTGGGTGAATTTTTGCCATCTAATGATGTTCTTTGTCTGTGGCTATGTAATGAGGATCTTGATGTCTGTTTACATTTTCTTAATAATTTGGTTCCCTCCATTAATTTTATTGTAGAATTAGAAAATAATAATAAATTGCCCTTTTAGATTGCCTAATTCATAGAGAAGGTAATGATTTTAGATTTAGTGTTTATAGAAGCCGACTAATGTGTTTTCTTATATACATTATTACTCGGCACACCATGATAAAGTAAAAAAAATCTGTATTTTCCTCCATGGTTTTAGCCTACGTGCCTTGCGTATATGCAGCCCTGAATTTAATTATGAAGAATTTGAATCTATTGTTAATCTAGGTTTGGGATTAAAGTACCCTAGAGGATTTTTAGATAACGCTCTCTCTTTAGTAAAAAAAAACTTTTTATAGGATTCAACCCTCCTCCCTTTTGACATAAAGAACCTTTTAGTATTACCTTAGTAACAATCTTTCTCAAGTTCCTCATCTGGTTAAAACATGGAATATTAAAGTAGCTTTTAATAACCCATGTACATATAAGAAATTAGTAATTAAGAATTCACCTGTTGATTCAGATGGCTGCATATACAAAATCCCCTGCAGAGATTGTGAAAAGTTTTGCATTGGACAAACAGGCAAAGAACTAACAACCAGAATTAAACAATATGAATAGTGTTAAAAAAGCACAAGAATCCAATGCTCTTTTTGTTCACATGAAAAATTTCAATCATTGTATTAATTGGACTAATATTTCCTCTGTTTTCCTTGTAATTCATTTGTCAATAGAAACATTATAAAAAGTAGTATTATGAAATATTCTGAAGGTTCTAATCTTAATATCAGTGTTGGCATTTATAAATTAGATAAAGTCATCATCAACAAAATTTGTAACCAAGTTATAAGTGACCAAAAGTAATTTGTTGATTTGTGTTGTTCTCTGAGATTTATTCTTTTTCATTTGCTACCTTTTGTGCTTTGCCAGTTCCTTTCCTCCTCTTATAAACCTTATTGTACTAGTATTTTCATCTGTACTCCCCTAAAGATGTGAATACCACGAAAGCGCTTGGGAATTACTGTTTTGTGGTTACCAGAAAAAAAAAGATTATGTGTGTTTTTAGTGATCATTTTGCATATACACACACACACATATATACATATATATATTATATATATGTGTGTGCGTGTGTATGTGTGTGTGTGTGTGCTCGTGTGTGTGTGTGTGTGTATGTATACATGTATACATACATATATACATACAATACATATATACATGCATACACATTTACATACTACATACACATTATACATATAAACATATATGTGTAAATATATACATTCTTTACACACACACACACACACACACACACACACACACACACACACACACACACACACACACACACACACACACACACATATATAAATATATATATATATATATACATTATATATATATATATGTATATATATACATACATATATATATACATTATACATATATGTATATATATATACATATATATACACATATATATATATATGTTTATATATATATATATATATATATATATATTACACATACATATATTTATATATATATATATATATATATATATATATATATATATGTGTGTGTGTGTGTGTGTGTGTGTGTGTGTGTTTCTCCTCAAAGTCACGTTCCTTGAAAATGCAGGCTTGAGGTCTTTATTCATTATTTCATGTTGCGTTTTTACATCATCCTAGTCTACTTACAACTAGAAGCATTCTTCCCTGCACTTCAATTTATTGTTAATAAATCTATAGAGCAACCTTTGCTCATCTTCACAATAATAATAATAATAATAATAATAATAATAATAATAATAATAATAATAATAATAATAATAATAATAATAATGATAATAGGTTTATTGAAATAGCAGTGATACACTGACAATAATACAATACAGTAATTATATGAGTAATATGCCTATTCTAAGTTTTACAGTGATACCCTGACGATAATACAATACAGTAATTATATGAGTGATAAGCCTAGTCTAAGTTTTACAATGAGTTTATTGTGCGAACAATGGATGGAATAGCACTGTTCTTGTATCGGTCAGTCCTGGGTGCTCTGATGGGTTGGATCTTGTTTGAATGTCAGGTGGCGTGGCGGGCGGGTGTGGCGTCAGGTGGAAGAAAGTGACGGTGACGTGGGTGGAACATTAGGTCCTATCCAAATTTCCTCAGTGCCTCACTGTGCTTGTCTGACACTCTTGGCAGGCTGAGGGTGGTGAGGGCGTGCTCGTATCCCTCATACTGTCAATTATATCTGCTTCAAAGTTTATTCTCTTTTAATTATTGTTTGTTCTACTAGTAATAACATTTCTCCATGCTTCACATGCTCTGTTCTTCTGTTGTTTTGCTGTTGCACACTTTCTGTTCAACAAATACTTTCTCCTTTGTTCTTTCCTTTTAATCTTACATATCTTACACTCCAATTTGTAAACGTTGAGAAAGGGGTCTAGTTTTTCTTTTTTGCACTTCCTTTTTTTTTTCTTTGAATTCTCACAAATCAATTTCATCCAGTGTGTTAACGTT
>NC_134782.1:1882500-1887500 GCF_046742065.1 Oratosquilla oratoria
GGTTGGAGGAGGTGGAGGGGGAGAGGGAGAGGGAGGGTGCGATGGTGAGGGACCAAGGTATAAGGTAAGGAATGTAAGAGAAGAGGAAGGATATTTGTTCAAACTTTCGCTGTAAATGGGGTGGGTGGGGGGTGGTGTGGGGTTCTCCTGAGATGAATAAAGTCCTCCTGGCGGCAGGCAGAATAAGCGACGGAACTCTCGTAAAATGTTGCAAAAGGGATAAGAACAAAAAGAAAGAAATTCACGGAAAGTTTTGTCATTGTGGTGATGGTGGTGTTGAGTATGTTGATAACATTGGTGACGATGGTGACGATAATGATGATAATGGTGATGATGATGATGATGATGATGATGTGATGATGATGATGGTGACGATAATAATGATGATGATGATGATGATGATGATGATGATGATGATAATAGTAATGATAATGATGATGATGGTGATGACAATGATGATGCTAGCGGAGGCGGCGGTGGTTGTAGTGGTATGCTGGCGTTGGTGGTGGTGCTTATGATCCAAGTGGTGATGATAAAGGTGAGGATGATGGGACGGTGGTGGTGGTTGAAGAGTATGAGGAGGAAGTTGAGGCTGAGGGAGAGGGCGGCGGACCTTCAAGATAGCTTATCACTTCTCTGCTTTCTTCCCTAACAGGAATACAGGGAATTATCTCTCTTGATGCTCCCTAGAATACAATCTCTCCAGTATTTGGAACGAAAATGACATTTGAAATCAAATTAGAATATTAGAAAGGACATTTGGTGTGTGTAAAGGATTTTATTTATTAATTAATTTATTTTGTAGTTATATATTATATTCATTTGTTTATCGATTATACATTTCTACTGATTGATCTATTTATTCATTCATTTATTTTTATTGTTATCTTTATTTTCTAGATTCTGTAACTTTCCGCTCCAAATTCTAGAGCTGGTGCCCACTTGTAATAGCAGTTAAACCAAACCCTCCAATACAATGACGTAATTTACATATTTTGTTCTGGTTAAGAACATGCGATTTCATATGACTGATGAGGCAGATTGCCCTGAATCTCGACTGATTACGAAACATAGAGTCCACCCCTTCGTCTGTATGGGATCCTCTTAAAAAAAAAAAAAAAAAAAAAAAAAAAAAAAAAAAAAAAAAAAAAAAAAAAAAAAAAAAAAAAAAAAAAAAAAAAAAAAAAAAAAAAACCGTTTTCAAGGGGTCCAGGTCTCCTGAGGATGTCATATATATGTGCATTGACGTCGAAATCAGTGACGTCACATTCATTCATGTCACGCTCATTGACGTCATATTCAGTTGTATATGTCATAATAGCGTCATATTCAGTGACGTCACATTCAATTACTTCATGATCAATGGCGTCACATTTAGTTACGTCATAATCAATAACGTCAAATTAATATATGTTGCAACAGTGTCATATTCAGTGACGTCATATTTAGGTACATCATATTAAGTGATGTCATATTCATAATCAATGACGTATTCAGTAATGGCGAATCATATTTAGCGACGTCGTGTCTATTGGTGTAATTTTCAATTGCATGAACAGAGTTGACGTCAAGCAACGTTCTTGCAGCATATTTGTCTGAATATGATGGGCATTTTTCCTAAGTTAAATAAGATCGTTTAGACTTAAAATAAAGTATATACGGATCAGCACAATCACAGAAGGGTTAGTCAATATACTGTTGTTTCAACCCCAAGCCTAGAATGAAAAGTTTACAATGCAAAAGGACATAAATGAGTCGATGGATAAAAGCGATAAGAAATATACTTTCAACAATGTAAAATCGCTTGGTGTCAGTCGGACCACAAGCCCGCGTGAGCGCGCGCACACACACACACACACACACACACACACACACACACACACACACACACACACACACACACACACACACACACACACACACACACACACACACACACACACACACACACACAAGCACGTATCCACGCATGCACGAACGCCCCCCTACACACGCACACGCACACACACACACACACACACACACACACACACACACACACACACACACACACACACACACACGCTCACACAAACGCGCACGCGCACACAAAGGCGCGCGCGCGAGCACACACACGCGCACACACACACACACACACACACACACACACACACACACACACACACACACACACACACACACACACACACACACACACACACACATGTATACCACCCACCCATCACCATATGCAAAAGGTTGGAGGGTATCTATCAAGTAGCGTTGGTACCTTGGGGTTGTGGGGTTCTACGGGATCCTTCAAAGAGGGGCGGCGCGCAGACCGAAAACTCGTAGTGGTAAACAGAACGACATAAGTGAGAGGCCTCAACAGAAGCTGGTTGGAACCACCGCGGCCTATGCTTAAGGAAAACCCCGTTTTGCCTTGTGTCCGCCCCGCTGTTGAATCAAATCGCCTAGCTTTTGGTGGATGGAGACGTTTGCAAAGTACATCACACTAGTGACAGGATTGATGTTTTCCTGTCATTTCCTCAACATCATCTAATGTCATTTTTATTAGGGAACCGTTTAGTAGTGGCCCACTCGGTTATTGCTCTGACGGATTTCGTTAACAGTGTTATCATTATCAAGGTAATCTTATCTCCTCCACTCCCACCCATCCACCCTTTCGTCATTTTCGCTAGTGTAGATATACAAAGTCTATACATGCACGTGCAGGGGTCAGCGTGGCTTGGGAAGTGACGCCACCAAACTAGACGGGATGTGACGTCATGTCGACTCTGGGAAATTTTTCAACAAATGTGGACAGATTTCGTACTCTTGACTTCTGATTTTCTGCCCCATTCCACCTGTTCCACCTTCAGCCACCTGTTGCCACTTGCTGTGCCTCCTCTCCGTCTCCTCGGTAATTCTCATTGTCTCGAATTCTCGGTTTGTAATATGGCAACAAGAACAACAACAACAACAAAAACAGCAGCAGCAGCAGCAACGACAACAACAACAACAACAACAACAACAACAACAACACTACCACCACCACAAACAACAACAACAAAAGCAAGAACAAAAACAACAAAAACAACGACACCAATAATACCAACAATAACAACAACAACAATTACAGCAATCTAATGGCGTCTCTCAATCCGCGCCTTCCTCATCCATCCATGATCGGCCCCCTTCTCTATGGGATGACACCGAGATGAATGAAATAGCTTTGCTTTACCCATAGCAAAAGAATATGTACCACTTGGCATCCAAACAAACATACACACGCACACACACACACACACACACACACACACACACACACACACACACACACACACACACACACACACACACACACACACACACACACACACACACACACACACACACACACACACACACACACACACACACACACACACACACACACACACACACACACACACACACACACACATACACACGTACACACACACATACACACACACACACACACACACACAGACACACACACACACACACACACACTCACACACACACTCACACACACACACACACACACACACACGTACACACACGTACACACACACACACACACACACACACACACACACACACACACACACACACACACACACACACACACACACACACACACACACACACACACACACACACACACACACACGAACATTCTCTTTCTTTCATTATGATAAAATATTTTCCTGTCCATGCCTTCGTGTTAGCGGCCCAGAGCGGCGCCTTCCTTGCCTCCCTCCTCCTTGGTATTTGCTGACACTAATTATATCGATCTCGCCCATCCACCACCTCACACCCCCCACCCCCGCCCCCTACGTCACTCACTCATATCTTAGTGCTGGCCAGGTAGGCAGGCACACAGGTTTTCTTTCTTTTTTCTATTTCATTGTGCTCTTCTTTCCTCTCTTCTTTCATTTTTTTTTTGTTCTTCTTCCTCTTCGGTCTTCTTTCCCTTCCTCGGCTCTTCTTTTGCATCTGTGTTGTCTCCCCTGTTCGTATTTACTCGTATTCTTTTTATTTCAAAATAAGTTTTTCTTCCCTATTAGGAAACCACTGTTTTCCTTGTTTGTTCTTCATGTCGCGGGCGATCTCGTAGTCATTTGAGGACGACAAAAGGGTAATTGGAATTGTTAGCTGATGCCGAACTCAAGTCAGATCCACTTCCGAGCGTTCGAAGAGTCCTCGACATTGACTACCGGGACCCATTGACCGGAGGGTCCGGTCGTGGCACAGGTGGGGAGAGGCTCCGGGTGCTTGAACTCGAAGAACCATCTTGCCTCGAGTGACCCCATAAAGTGCCAGGGACAGTGCCACTCAGGACTTCTTCATTAACGAGACTCCGAGTGCCAATTGAAGGACTCTCGTTCTCGTGAGTATTACCCCGTTTGGTCAAGTCATTCTTGAAACTGTCAGGGGTCGCTTGGTTTCTGGTGGTAAGCTCAAGAGGAATGTTCCCTCCAAGAGTATAAGTTGTGTGCGTATGTGCGCGCACATGTATTACAACTAGCGCGCAGATAATGGATATGTACAGTCACTCAAACAAGTATCGGTAAGAAATCGTACGGAAATGGACGTAAGTAAACGCTAAACTCTGACACATTGTTCAAAACACTTGGAAACGTTGGTACGTCTGTTTATCAACGCGCCCGTGTTTCTCATAGCTTTGTAGTTTATAAATGTGCGTCTTCATTATATCAGCATTCAGTGAAGATATCTAAAATACTAAAATGATATTTAAGTTTATATATTACACAAATGTTATATTGGAAGAAGCAACCTGTTAACTGCTAATGAGCTGTGGAGTGTTTTATTATTGCTCGAATAACTGCCCCTCTGGGAGGGCGAGGGTTAAGGAAGGGAGTGACGGGTAGGGGTTGTCATGTAAACAGGAGAGCCTGTAGCGTTGTCTAGGCCGAAAACATGTGGTGTGACAGTATCTATTGCGTGTGCTCCTGTGTGTGTGTGTGTGTGTG
>NC_134782.1:1897500-1905000 GCF_046742065.1 Oratosquilla oratoria
CTCACCCTCTCTCTCTCTCTCTCTCTCTCCCTCTCTCCCTCTTTCCCCCTCTCTCTCCCTCTCTCTCCCTCTCGCCCTCTCTATCTCTCTCCATCTCTCTCTCCCTTTCTCTCCCTCTCTCTCCCTCTCTCTCCCTCTCTCTCCCTCTCTCTCCCTCTCTCTCCCTCTCTCTCCCTTTCTCTTTCTCCCTCCCTCCCTCTCTCTCTCTCTCTCTCTCTCTCTCTCTCTCTCTCTCTCTCTCTCCCTATTTCTCTCTCTCTCTCTCTCTCTCTCTCTCTCTCCCTGTCTCTCTCTCTCTCTCCCTCTCTCTCTCTCCCTGTCTCTCTCTCCCTCTCTCTCTCTCTCTCTCTCTCTCTCTCTCTCTCTCCCCCCTCTCTCTCTCTCTCTCTCTCTATCTCTCTCTCTATCTATCTATCTCTCTCCCTCTCTATATACCTCTCTCTCTCTCTTTCTCTCTCTCTCTACCTCTCTCTCTCTACCTCTCTCTTTCTCTCTCTCTCTCTCTCTCTCTCTCTCTCTCTCTCTCTCTCACTTTGTCTCTCACTCTCACTTTCACTCTCTCTCCCTCTCTCTCTCTCTCCCACTCTCTCAGTTTCTCTATCTCTCCTTTGTGTCGGATGCACTTCCGTTCCCCTCTCCCTCTCTCCACTTTCAGTCTCCCTTATGGTCCCCACCTTTCACTCCCACACTCTCTACCGCTTCTTTTCTCCCTCTCTTTCCTCTTTCTCTTTCTTCCTCTTCCCTCCCTTCCACCCCTTCCCCCCTCCCACTCCTTTCCTCCACCCTGCCTTCCTCCCTTTCCTTCTCGCATCCCCTACCTCCCTCCCTCCCTCCCTCTATCCTTTCTCCCTCCTTCCATTCCTTACTTCCTTACTCTCGATCTCCCCCTCTCTCCATGTCTACTCTCTTTCGATCTACCCCTCCCACATGCCCACCCTCCCTCCCCGCCGTGCTGTCTCCTGCTGGTTCTCCACCTCCTCCTCCTCCTCCTCCTCCTCCTCCTCCCCCTCCCCCTCCCCCCTGGCAGTGTTATCACTTACCCTTTCCTGTGCCTCCCTCCCCACCTCCCTCTCCCTCCCTCTCCCTCCCTCTTGTCTCCAGGGCCAGAGGCTGACCGTGTCCACCCCTTGTGTTTGTGCCTTAGCTGCCTCAAGTGGCTCCTACCACCTGTGCCTTACAGTGCCTCTTGTCTTTTCCTGTGTCTTATTGAGTCACCATTTAAATTGATCTTTTGCGTAACCCTATTGCCCTGGGGAGAGGTTTCCTCTCAGCTGAATAAAATTGCCTGACGGAAGCTAGAATGAATAGTAAAAGTTGGTTAAAGTGTACCTTAGAAGCATTTGTTATTCAGTCAGGGTGCGTGTGTGTGTGTGTGTGTGTGTGTGTGTGTGTGTGTGTGTGTGTGTGTGTGTGTGTGTGTGTGTGTGTGTGTGTGTGTGTGTGTGTGTGTGTTCTGTACCAAAAACAGGTTTTTATGAATACATATTTTTTCTTTATTATTTATTTTCATATATTTTTTCTAGTTCCAGTTAACCTCTCAGTTAAATAGAATCGACTGACAATAATTCTTTACTCGAAAAAAGAGAATTTGTGTTTATCATACGTGGCACCATGTGCAGCGTTCTGCTGGGCTTGCCATGGTCTCTGTGAAACCTTTGTACTCCTTTGTGTTGGCGCTCTCTAACCCAGTTCACTCAATGCTCCTATACCTCCTCTCTTTTCTTCTCCTCCTCCGTCCTACTTCTTCTCCTACTTTTCCTCCTACTCCTCCTCTTTTCCTCCTCCTCTTCTCATCCTTCTCCTCCTCTCCTCCTTCTCCTACTCTCTTCTACTCTTCCTCATCCTTATTCTCCTTCTTCTCCTCCTCCTCCTCCTCCTCCTCCTCCTCCTCCCCCCCCTTTCACCGACAAGGATTCAGCATATGGAGCAGAGTCTATGTTCCAAATTATACCAAATTAGGCCAAACAGGCGCGCTTGTTTAGATTCTTCGGCAGTTTCTTGATCGATCAAGACCTCTTTCAAGACCCCTCCTTTTCCTCCCCCTCCCCAAACAGAACTCTTGGCCGTAAAAAGAAAAGAAAGAGAAAAAGACGAATAAAATCACCTGGCGGCAACCAGGCTAGAAGGGGAAGTACCACTGTGAACGAAAGGGGGTTAAATGAGGTATGGAGGGGTACCAGCTTCGCTACCGAAGAGAGTGCCACTGTCATGAATATGGGATCAAAACTACAAAGTGGCACTTAATACGCAAAGGTGGTGAAAGAGGTCTCCTTTTCTCTCCCTTCCCTCCCTCCCTCGCTCCCTCACTTCCCTCGCTCCTTCTCTCCCTTCCTCCCGTCCCTCGCTCATTTCTTCCCTTCCTCCCTTCCCTCGCTCCCTCCCCTCGCTCCCTCCCATCCTTCTTCCCTCCCTTCCTCCCTCCCTTCTAACCTCCCTTCCTCCCTACTTCTCTCCCTCCTACCCTTCCTCACTCTCTCACTACCTCCCTCTCTCACTCCTTTTCTCGTTCCCCCCTCACTGACTCCCTTCCTTCCTCTCTCTCTCCTTCTCTCCTTTCCACCTTCCGTCATTTATTCCTCCTCCCCCCTCCCTCTATTACTCCCTCCCTCCCTCCCTCGCTCCTTCACTCCTTCCCACCTTCATTTCCTTCCCCTCCCTCCCTCCTTACTTCATCGCTACCTTACTCTCTCCCTCCCTCCGTCCCTCCCTCCCTCCCTCCCTCGCTCCTTCACTCCTTCCCACCTTCCGTCTTTTCCTCCCCCTCCCTCCCTCCTTCCCTTCATCGCTACCTCGCTCCTTCCCTCCTTTCCTACCTCGCTCCTTCCCTCCTTCCCTCGCTCCTTCCCTCCTTCTCCCCTTTTCCATCTTCGTCGTAGCATCTTCCATTTCCTCCGCCAAATGTGGAAGTTTCTGTAGTCATCCATCTCCAAAAGTAATTCTTGATCTCACAACATACCCCACCCCGACTTCCCCTCCCCCCTTTCCATCTTCCTCTCTCTACACATCCAACCCCTCTTGATGGCTCCTTCACCCTCCACACACCCTCCGCCTCCCCTACCTCCAACTCTCTCTTAACTTTCTTAAACCCTTCTTCGTCTTTCTTATTCCGATTTTCACTTTTTGTTTTTAATATCTATGGCTTTTTCCGTCAGATTCTGTAAAGTTCCCCTCCCCCTCTCCCATTCCCCGTGGCGTTTGGGGAAAGGGGGATTGTTCATATGTATGAACGAGTATGGGGAAGAGAATATTTAATTAGGTTAGGTCAGGTCAGGTCAGGTCAGGTTAGGTCAGGTCAGGTCAGGTTAGGTCAGGTTAGGTTTAGTTAGGTTAGGTCATGTTAGGTTAGGTTAGGTTTAGGTTAGGCTGGGTTAGGCTAGGTCAGGTGAGGTTACGAGTAGTTTAGGTGAGGTTAGGTCAGATGAGGATATGTTATGTTATGTCAGGTTTAGGTTAGGCTAGGTTAGGTAGGTTAGGTCAGGTGAGGTTAGGTCAGATCAAGTGAAGTTAGTTTAGGTGAGGTTAGGTCAGATGAGGATATGTTAGGTTAATGGGGGAGAGATTGTGGAGGTTCTCCTACAAGCAGTCAACACTGTGTGGAGGACATAGTTCAGTAAGCCATGCCAAGGTGGTTGTGGTAGTGGTGGTGGGGGATTCTTCAAATCCCCACCTTATCCTTGCTATCTTGTTCCTTTTTTCTGTTTGTCTAGATTTTCTCCTTTTTTTTCACGTACTCCCTTTTCCTATCACTCATGTATTTCTTCCTCCTTAATCTTGCTCCTCCTTTTGCTTCTTCTTCTCTTTCTCCTTTTCCTTCGCTTTTTCTTTCTTCTCGTCTTCTTCTCCCTCCAACTCATCTTCCTCTTCCTCCCCTTCCTTTTCATCTTCCTCCTCCTCCTCTTACTCTTCCTACTCCTCCGCCTCCTTTTCCTCCTCCTCCTCTTCCTCTTCCTCCTTCTCCTGAATTTCTTCTTTATTTTCCTCCCATCACCTACACTCCTCCCTCTCACTTCCTTTGGTTACATCCCCTCTGTTCTCTGCCAAGTGCTCTAGTATTCCATCCCTCTCTTCTTTTCTCACGCCCCTCTTTCTTCCCCTCTTCCTTCCCTCCCTCTAGATCTTAGTCTAATGTATTACCTCTCCCTTCCCTCCATCTCACTCTCTTCCTCTTATCCTCTCACCCCTTCTCTCCTTCTCG
Source organism: Oratosquilla oratoria (assembly GCF_046742065.1). Taxonomy (NCBI): domain Eukaryota; kingdom Metazoa; phylum Arthropoda; class Malacostraca; order Stomatopoda; family Squillidae; genus Oratosquilla; species Oratosquilla oratoria. The sequence goes on from NC_134782.1 coordinate 1,901,696, forward strand.
TCCCTTCTCATGTCCACTCCCACACTCCCACTCTCGCTCACTCGTCCCACTTTCATCCTCCCTTACCCTATTTTACCTCCCCCCTACTCGTTCCCAACTCCCTCTCGCTACCTTTCCCCACTTTCATCCCCTTTCCCCCAATTTCTCCCTCTCCCCCTCCTCCCACACTCTTCAATGCTCATTCCTACCTCCCCGTCTTATGCCACTTCTCCTCTCTCCTCTCTTCTCTCTCTACCTTTCGTCCCCTCTTAACGTCTTCTTCCCTCTTTCCCCATCTCCTCCCCTCTCTCTCGCCTCCTCCTCTGTCTTCCCGTTTCTCCTCCTCCACACCCACACTCCACTCCCCTTCCGTTCTCTCCCTCTCCACTCCCCTCCCCTACTCTCCACTCCTTTAACCTTCCCTCACCTTTCCCTCTCCTCTCCTCTCCCCTACTCTCCTCTCTCCTCCTCTCTCCTTCCCTCTCTTCCCTTTCCCCCTTCTCCTCCATTCTCCCCTCCCCTCTGCTCTCCTCTCCTTCCCTCCCGTCACCTCTCCTCTCCCCTCCTCTTCTCTCCTCCCACCCCCATCCTCTCACCTCCCCTTCCGCTTCAGGCCGTCCTAGCTAACTCCCTGTCCCCTTTCTTCTCCTTCCTGCTTCCTTCTTGCCCTCGTTCTGCCACCCTAGTCTCCCCCTTCCCCTCTTCTCCTCCCCCCCCTTCCTCCAAGCAGGGAGGGAGGAAGAAGCTGCCAACTTTCCCGCAGTGCGCAACGTTCATTATCTTTCCTCCCCCTCTTCTCCCCTCCCCTCCCCTCTTCTCTTCTCCCCTCCCTTCTTCTCCCCTCCCTTCTTCTCCCCTCCCCTCTTATCCCCTCCCCTCCCCTTCCATCCTTCTTCTCTCCCTTCCAGTCGTCTTCCCCCTTGTTCGTTTTTGTTTTTCATACATTTCGTTTCTTCTGCATTTTCTTGTATCATCATTTTTTCTTTATTTAATTTTTCCCAATTTTTTCCCTCCAATTTCTTCCCCCTCTTTTCTACTGAATTGTCCTTGTGTTTTTCAATTACTCTTTGCCCATTTGTCTTCCATTTTCCACGGTTATTCTATTCCTCCTTTTATCTCTCTTGCGCATTTTGTCTTTCCTTTGATTTCCCCTCTTCTCCATCCATCTGCCACCGTCCTTCACTTTCCCTCTACCTCTTCCTCTTCACTTTCCCTCCTCCTCCCACTTTCTCTCCTCCTCTTCCTCCTCCTTCTCCTCCTCCTCTCCACTTTTCTTTTCTCTCCTCCCTTTTCCATTGGTCTTCTCTCCTCCCATTTTGTCTTCAGCACTTCCCTTTCTCTCCTCTTCCTTTTCATTTTCTCTTCTCCTCTTCTTTCGCTCTCTTCTGTACCTTTGTCTCCTCTTTCTATCCATTTTCTACCCTCCCTTCCCATCCTCTTCACTTTCCTTCCTCCCCTCGCTTTCTCTCCGTTCCCCTCTCTTTCTCTTTACCTCTCTTCCCTCCTCTCCCCTTCCCTTCCTTTTCCTGCCTTCTCCATCATCTCGTCTCTCCTCGCCTCTCCTCCATTCCCTCCCCTTCCTCTCTCTTCCTCTTTACTCCCTTCCCTTCCTCTTTCCTTCCATTCCCTTCCCTGCCCTCCCTATAATCTTCCCTCCCCATCATCTCTTCTAGTCTCTTCCCTTTCCTCCTCTCTTCGTTCACTTTCCTTCCCACCCCCTCCTCTCTCTTTCTCTTTACTCCCCTTCCCTCCTCTCCCCTTCCAGTTTCTTCACTCTACACCACTTCATTTTAATCTCCTCTCTTATTCTTTTGATTTATCTCTCCTTCTCTCTTCCTGTTGTCCTTCCTTTTTATCAACGAGTTGTTATCTCCATCCTTCACCTCACTTTATTTTCCTCTTTTTCTCTTTCTCTTTCTCTTGACTTACGCATGTCTCCAATTTCTTTGACTTCTGTTCCCATTTCTTTTATTCTTTATCTTCTTTCATTCTCTTTTCTTGTCTGAAGTTACAGCTTTATTGCTTTCATATTCTCCCATATACTCTTGTTTCTCTTCGTTTCCGTCTTTACATTCTGTGCCTATCTACCTTCTATCAGTCTTCGTTTTTTCAATGTTCATCATCTTCACCTCGCTTTTCTCTTTCTGTTTTGTTTTTCTTATTCATTCGTCCATTCGTTTTCTTTTGCATTCTTGTCTTTCAGCTTAAGTTTTCGTCGTATACATGTGTGATCTTGTCTTTACCTTTCTCCTTTCCCCCATACATCTCTCACTCTTTCTACTCTGCTCTCCTCTCCTCTCCCGTCCCCTCCTTTCATCTTCTCTCCTCTCCCCCTATCTCTCTCTCTCCCTCCCTCCCTCCCCCCCCCCTCTCTCTCTCTCTCTCTCTCTCTCTCTCTCTCTCTCTCTCTCTCTCTCTCACAATCCTCACTCTACTCTTTCTCTCTCTCACTTCCCCTCCCTCCACTCTCTTTCTCTCTCTCTCTCTCTCTCTCTCTCCTTTTGTTTACATTTGTCTCTCCTTTGTGACGTCGCTTTCTCTTTCTTCTTCCTCTTATACCGTTTGGGGTCTTTCGGCGTTTCCATATTTTCAGAAGCCTTTGACTCTTTGTCTCCTTTCCTGTCGTTTGGGAGCAGTCCTATTCCTTCTCCTCCTCCTCCTCCTCAATTGTGACGAATGCAACAGTTTTAGGAATTCGTTCGGACAAAGCCAGACGATTTCATTCATAGACATTTCCGCATGGATGACTCCATCAACCTTTTCAGTACAAAATCCTTCGCTTTTCTGAACAAAATCGTCTGGCGGCTGCAGGAACTGAACTCGTAAAGACGCGCCCTCATAGTGAAGGAGATAGTGAAGTACTTGAAATAACGTAGAATGACGACGATATAGTAGCGAGTCCAGATTAATTCGACATTACGAGTCTGGGACGGTGAGCGCTTGCTAATGGCTGGTGACGCATGTAATCCCCCTTTGCCAAGGCAGACAGATGACGGGAGAGCTCCATTTTAAAGGACGGGTAAGTGGGGGAAGATTCTGTCTCAGACAGTCTCGTCCATTTTGCTCAAGGAATTCACTCTTTAGGGAATGGTGTCGAATCGGATACGTCTTCTGGCTTCCTCTAAGCGATTTTATTCAGCTGATGGAAAAGTTGTCATTGATCACAGGGTTAAGTTTGTGGTAAGATATTCATAAGGTGATGCTGATGGTCTTAAAACTGTAAATTGAGACGATAATATCGCCATCAAATGACGATATCGCTGTCGCTGTGTAAACAATATGACATGTTCCATTAGTATTATAGGTGATATGGCGGTATTTTGAGA
>NC_134782.1:1907500-1925000 GCF_046742065.1 Oratosquilla oratoria
TTTTTCTTCTTTGCCACCACCGTTACTATCGTTTTTGTCAGTTATCCATGTTTGGGTGTTCACGAGAGAGAGAGAGAGAGAGAGAGAGAGAGAGAGAGAGAGAGAGAGAGAGAGAGAGAGAGAGAGAGAGAGAGAGAGAGAGGGTGGCGGAAGGAGAGAGAATTGGGAGTGCACTTGTTTACAAATCTGTAAATTTTATCTTTATTAATCGATCAGTGGAATCATTTCTGCTCGGAGTAATTTTACACTCCTCGGCAGGAACGAGTGTTGCCTCTTTAATTGCCTTTCCCTCCCCCTCCTCCTTCCACTCCCCCTCCCTCCCGCTACCTCCCTCTCCCTCCCTCTCCCTACAAACAATCACACACGCTTGGGAGCCTCACCCCGCCCTCATCCCTCTCCCCAACTCCCAATACCCCCAAGCTCCCATTCCTAACGTGCCGGCTTGTTGCTGAATAAAACCGTAATAAAGACCATAAAGTTGTAAATCGCAGCGAAAGTGTTGAACCAAAGTTTGAGTCACTGGTTGAAGGGGAATAGATGAACTCATTTGTCGAAGGAGAAAACCTTTATAGATTTTGTTCTAACGAAAGACTTTGTTGTGGTTTAGGTCTCCGGCCATGGGCGTTAATTTTTGTATTTCTTATTTTTATTCATTGTTTTCAGTTTAATTACTCTAAGAATGTAGGCTTTCCTATCTTTTAGTTTCAGCTTTCATACTCTGATTCATCTTCTCTCGTTCCCTTCCTCTCTCCCCCCCTTTCACGTTCTTTCCCTCCTTCCCTTCTTCTCTCCCTTCCCTATTTCCCCTTTTTTCATCCTACACAATTTCTCTTTCTTTCCCTCTTCCCCATTCACAACCCTTTCCTCTTCTTCCTCCCCTTTATTCTATCTTCACTATTTCCCCCATCCTCACCCTCTCCTTCCTTTTTTTCCTCTTTCCCTTCTTCCCCTCATTGCCCCTTCTCTTTTCCTATTTCCTTTCCCTTTTTCCTCTCCCTTCTTTTCCCCTTCACATAACACACTCTCCGTCCTTCACACAGCCTTCCTCTCCCCCCCCTGTCTTGTTCGAAAGCCTCCCCGCCCCTTTATCCTTATCCTCCCCTCCCCTTCCTTTTGTTTCCCTTCCCACCCCTCTCATTCCCTCCCCCCTCTCCTCCTCCTCCTCCCATTATTCCACTCCTCTTCTTTCCGTTTTCCTTCCCTTCCCTCTCCCTCCTTTACCCCTCTCCCCTCCTCCCCCTCTCCCCTTCCCAATTCCTCTTCTCCTTCGTCCCTTCCCTCTTTCCTTTTCCCTTTCCCTTCTCTCTTTTCTCATTACTTTCTCCCCTCTGCTTTCTTCTGCATTTTCTCCCTTTGTCTCCCCTCTTCTGCTGCCCTCTACTCTTCTCTCTTTCCCTCTCTTCCCCTCTCCCTACCCTTTGCTCTCTCTCCCGGTCCTGTTTTCTCCTCATCTAAACCTCTTCTCTGTTACCTTCTAGTCCCTCTTCTCCAATTTCCTTCCCGCTCCCTACTTCCCTTCACTTCCCTTTCTCCCTCCCTTCCCTCTTCCCTTCCCCCTCCCTTTCCGCGCCCCATCTCCTTTCCTTCCGCCCAATAGCCCTTCCCGCTCCCTATTTCCCTCCTTCCCCTCATTACCACAGAACTCTTTCCTTCCTTGGTCCCCTCCAACACCGCCTCCGCCCCCTACTACGGCGGCGGCTGCCCCCTTTCCCCCCACCCCCCCTGTGCGTCTGGTGCATGCGGGTGTCACCCCCCATCTCCCCTACACTACCTCCCCAGAACCACTTTCGCCCCCCCCTCCATCCCCTTCTTTCTCCTCCTCCTCCTCGTTTCCTTCGCCCCCCACCTCCTCGTCCCCTTCTCCCTACCATGGGCGCCCAGCCTCCCTCCCCCCCCCTCTCTCTCTCTCCCTCCCTCTTTCTCCACTGTCATTGGCACTGGCACTCCTTTCTGTTATCCATATTGGAGGTTTACACACACCCTTCTCTCTCTCTCCGTCTCCCTCTCCCTCCCCCCCTCTCTCTCTCTTTCTCTCTCTCTCTCTCTGTTTTTGTATGTATGTGTGTGTGTGTGTGTGTGTGTGTGCATATGCGTGTGCATGCATCTCTCTCTCTCTCTCTCTCTCTCTCTCTCTCACTGTTTCTATCTCTCTCTCTCTCTCTCTCTCTCTCTCTCTCTCTCTCTCTCTCTCTCTCTCTCTCTCTCTCCCTCTCTCTCTCTCTCTCTCTCTCTCTCTCTCTCTCTCTCTCTCTCTCTCTCTCCTCCTCCTCCTCTGTCCTATGTGTGTGTATATATATGTGTGTATGTGTATTTGTATATGTATGTGTGTTTCTGTATCTATGTATATACCCGCTTTTGTGTATGTATGCTTGTATGAATGTGTGTGCGTTTTTTCCACAAATCCTCCATTCCCTCGTATCTGCTGCCATGTTCCTTCTTGGCCTGTCGCAGTTGCTCGTCCTGCGAGGGCCGTTCGTGTGTTCCTTACGTCCCTTTTATTCCTTTCCTATTGCCCACTCTCATCCTTCCCTTTCCTGCTCGTCCTCGTCGCTCCACTTCCTGTCCTCCGTCAAGTAGTTCCTGACGGAGTTCGTCTTTCCCCTTCCCTAGGAACTTCTTCGAGTCCCTTTGACCTATTTTTCTCTTTCGTATTTTCCTCCTCTTATTCCTGATGACTTTTTCCTTTTCTCTCTCCACGCCCTTTCCACATCTCATTCGGTTTGTACCATTACCTCTCACGCTCGTTTTCTTTCGCGTTTGTGTCCAGTGCCTCCTTCTATTTTGTTTTCCTTTTCTTAGTCTTTTTTGTCTTGTGGTGATGCTTTTGCCTCGTCTTCCACCCTGGTCTTCCTCTCCTCCTCCGCCTCCTCCTCCTCCTCCCCTCCTCCTCCTCCTCCTCCCCTCCTCCTCCTCCTCCTCCCCCTCCTCCTCCCCCCCTCCTCCTCCTCCTCCACCTCCTCCTCCTCCTCCTCCTCCTCCTCCACCTCCTCCTCCTCCACCTCCTCCTCCTCCTCCCCCTCCTCCTCCTCCCCTCCTCCTCCTCCCCCTCCCCCTCCTCGTCCTCCCCCTCCTCGTCCTCCCCCTCCTCTTCCCCTCCCCCTCCTCCTCCTCCTCCTCCTTCTTTTCTTTTCCATCATTTCCTCTCCTCCTCGTCCTCCCCGACCTTTCTCTCCCCTTCCTCCCCATTTACGCCTTTCATTCCCCATCCTGACTAATGGGCAATTCGCGTCAACTTCCTCCCTCTCTCGCTCCTTCTTTCCCTCCACCTTCCCCCTGTCCTCCCGTCTCCCATGCCCTCCTCCCCCGTGCCCTGTTTTCTCTCCCCCCCTGGTCTTCTTTCTTTCTTGTCCTCTCTTCTTTCATTTCCTCTCTACACTTGTTTTCGTTTTCTGTCCTTGATTCACCCTTGTCCTCCGTCCTTCTTTGTCCTCTTTCAGCCCTCGTCCTCGCTTTTCCCTTGTACTTGGTACTCTATTATCCTCGTCCCTTCCTTCTCCTCGCTCCTCCCTAGTCCTCCCTTGTATATATTTTTTTATTTCTCAAAACTTTACGCATGCTATGGTTTTAAAAATCGACTATTGTGGTAGTTTCCCCTGGCATTGATAAAATAGCCTTTGCCGCGGGCAAAAGATGCACCAAGGTACTAAAACGACGTAACCCTCATGGAAGTGCAACGGGTTTGCCCCAACCGAATGAAATCACTTGGCGTCAGTCAGAACAAGTATCTTAGTCATAACTGCGGTGAGATAATAACCAAAGTGGCCCACGAATATCAACGTTTTCGTTTTCTGTTGACGTTTCCTCGGTACAACTCTTGGTCCTCTTCTGTTATTCTCGACCGTCTTGAAAGATTCTTTTGGTAGGATCCCTAAGATTTTTTATTTTTTCTTCAATCTCTTCCTCTCTTCCTTCCTTCCTTCCTTCCTTCCTTCCTTCCTTCCTTCCTTTCCTTTCTCTTTCGTTCGTGTGTTCCTCAGCCTCTTCATTTTTTTCTGTATTCCTTTCCTCGCTGCTTCATACGTTCCGTCTCCTGTTCCTTCGTTTTTTCTTCATTTACTGCTTCCCTCCGTGCCCCCCTCCGTGTCTCTCTCTCCCTGCCAACCTCCCTCCCTCCTTCAGTCCTCTTTCCCTCACTCACTATCACTCATTCACTCACCACCAACTCGTTCATACACTCACTCACTCGGTCCTTTATCCTTTCCTACCTCCCCATCCCCTCCTTTCTTCCTTCCGTCTCTTTCCCTCTTTTCTTTCTTTATTTTCCAATTCATTCTTCCTCCCCTCCCTTCCCCTCCCTTCCCCTCCCTTTCCCTCCCTTTCCCTTCCTTCCCATCCACCCCTCTCTTCCTCCGTCCTCATCCTCCCTATCCTCTCCTTTCCTCCCCTTCCTCCCCATGCTCCTCTTCCTTCCCCATCCTCCTCTACTCCCCAATCTTCATCCCTCTGTTCCTCCTCTTTCTCTTTCTCCTTTCGTTTCTCTCTTCCTCTTCCTTCTTCCCTCATTTCCTTTCTCTCTTGTTCCCTCCGTTTACCATTCACTTCCTCCTTTTCTTCCTTTTTCCCTCCCTCCCTCCTTCGTTCCTCGTTTTCTCATTCCTTTCCTCCTTTTTCTCACTCCCTTCCGCCCTCCTTAACTCCTTCCCTCTCTCCCTAAATCCATTCCTTCCCCACACCTCCCTTCTCTTCCTCCCTCCTTTCCCCCTATCTATTCCCTCCTCTCTCTCCTGTCCTTCCCTCCCATCCATTAACCCTCCTGCTCCCTCCCCTCCTATCCCTCCCAACCTTTTCCTCTCCCTCTCTTGTTGTTGATACTTCTCCCTTTCTCCCTTCCTTCCTCCCTCACTCCCTCCCAGCACTCCTCTCCCACTGCATCAGTTCGGTTGCCGCAGCGGTGTGCCCTGGCCCTCCAGAGGACTTAAATCTGTTTTTATTTTATTCTATTTTATTGCTCTCTTTTTCTTCTTCTTCTTCTTCTTCTTCTTCTTCTTCTTCTTCTTCTTCTTCTTCTTCTTCTTCTTCTTCTTCTTCTTCTTCTTCTTCTTCTTCTTCTTCTTCTTCTTCTTCTTCTTCTTCTTCTTCTTCTTCTCTTTCTTCTTCTTCTTCTTCTTCTTCTTCTTCTTCTTCTTCTTCTTCTTCTTCTTCTTCTTCTTCTTCTTCTTCTTCTTCTTCTTCTTCTTCTTCTTCTTCTTCTTCTTCTTCGATTGTATAATCATTATGCTGCAGTGAATTCTTCTTTATTCTAATTTTCATCCCTCTCTCTATCAAGTTATACCTCTTTTTTTTGTTTGGTACATTTCTGTGTTCTCTTATGCTAATCTATGCTTCTTTCTCTTCTCTCTATTTCTCCTTAACGCTCCTCCCCTCCTCCTCCTCCTCCTCCTCCTCCTCCTCCTCCTACCCCTCCTCCTCCTCCTACCTCACCTAACCTCCTCCTCTTCCTCCTACCTTTCCTAAGCTCCTATTTCTCGTCCTTCTCCTCCTTCTAGCCCATCTTCCTCCTTCTCCTCCCCTCCTTCTCCTTCTACCCTTCTTCCTTCCTTTCGTTTTCATCCTCGTCGTCTTCAATCTCTTCCTCCTCCTCTTACTCCTTTTTCTCTTCTTCTGTTTTCTCTTCCTACAGCTACTCATCTCCCTCCTCGTCCTCTTCTTTATCCTCGTCCTCCTTTCCTTACTTTTCTTCTTCCTAATACTTCGCTTTCTTCTGCTCCTCCTCCTTTTCTTTGAATTTCTCCTTTTTCTCTTTTTCCTCAGTCTCTTCACTTTCCTTATCTTCTTCCTTCCCATATTCCTCTTCCTCCTCCTCCATCTCCTCCGTTTTCTCTTTTTCCTCCTTCTCCTCCTTGTCCTTATCTTCTTCCTTCTCATATTCCTCCTCCTCCTCCACCTACTCCTCCTCCTCCGCCTCGTCCTCCTTTTTCTTCTTCTATTCCATTCCCCTCTAACATTTCTTCCTCCACCATATCCTCCTCTATTTCTCCTTATTTTCCACCTCTTTTTTAATTGTTTTCTTTATCATTCCCCCCTCATTCTCTCTTTGTGTAACCAACATTCTATTTCCTTCCTATTTTTCCGAGTTTCCTCTTCATCATGTCCTCCCTTCTTTTCATCGTTGTACACATCCCACTCCTTTCCCTCCTCTTCTGCTCTCTTCTGCTCTCTTCTTTATTCTTCCTTTCTCTTCATTCCCAATCTCCTTTTGTTATATCTCTTCACCTCAGACTCCTTAGACCCCTCATCCTCCGCCTTCCCCTCACTCTCCTCTTCCTCTCCTCCTCCACCTCCACCCCTCCCCCTCCCCTCCTTTTTCCTCTTCCTCCTCCTGCCATTAGCTCTTCCACCCTTCCTCTCGGGATTGATCTTCCCTCTCCTCCTTCCTCCCCCTTCCCCCTCCCCCCGACCTCCTTCCTTGGCATCTCCCCTCTTTCTTAGGGTTGGTCCCTCCCACTTCCCCTTCTCCCCCTCCCCCTCCCCGTCCCCCATGCATCTTAGGGAGTGCGTGAGGGATATTGGTATTACCGAAGGGGCGATGGCGAGTGGGGGAAGGGAGAGGAGAGGAGGGGAGAGAAGGAGAGGAAAGGGGAAAGGGAAGGGAAAAGGAAGGGAAAGGAGGCAAGGCCGGGGTTCGGAGGAGGTCCAGCCAGGAAAGGAGGGAAGTGGGGAAGGTAGGGAGTTCTTAGGAAGGGGATCAGGGTGAGAATGGGAGGAGGAGAGAATAACTTGGAAAAGGAGGTGGAATAGAAACATGACTTGAGGAGTAGATGAGGAGAGATGAGATTTTGAGTAGATGAGGAGAGACGAGAATTTGAGGAGGGTAAGGGAGTGGATAAGGGGCCAGAGGAGAGGAAAGGGGAAGGGGAAGGGACAAAAAGGAGAGGGCAGACTTGGGGGAGAGGACGAAAAATGGAGGGAAGTGAAGAACCCCCATGTCTTTAGTAGGAGGCACAGCCCACAGATGAATAAAATAGCTTGGCGTTAGTCAGAACTGAAAATGTAAAGAGTGTCACACGGTACGGGGAAGGGAGGTTAGTCAAGAAGAACAGCTGGGTGTGTGGAAGCTGGGGAGAGAGAGAAAGAGAGAGAGAGCGAGAGCGAGAGAGAGAGAGAGAGATAGAGAGAGAGGGGGGGGTGAAAAAGGAACAGAATGAAGAAAAGGGGAGAGTATTAGAGAGATTGGATATCTAAGAGAAAATGAAGAGGAGAAGGTGGGAGGGAGGAACAAAGAGAAATATGGGGGAGAATAGAGGAAACGAAGCATGTGAAGGGGAGAGGTAAGAAATGAGGGGAGAGAAGAAAAATGGACGAGGGGAAGGGAAAACGTAAGAGGAAATAGGGAATTATTGATAAAAGAAAGTGAGGCGACTCGAGGGGAAGAAGATGGAATACCAGAAGGGAAGGGAGGGAAGGGGGAAAAATAGATGTGAGGGAAGAGAGGGGAGGGAGGACGAAGCGAGATATATACGGTGTATGTAAGGGGAAGGAGAAGAGGAAAAGTTCAGGAAGTGGGAAAGGGAACAGGGAATGGGGTTGGGTAATCAGGGAGATAGAAGAGGAGGAAGGCACGAGCGGGAGACGAGAAAATAATAGATTGGAAGAGAAGAGGAGCGCAATGAGAAATAGTTAAAAGAAATGAGAAAGGTATAGGAAAAAGGAAAAGGGAAGGTAAGGTAATAGAGGAATTGAAAAAAAAGTATAGAGGAGGAGGAATAGGAGAAGGGGGAAGAGGAGAAGGGAGACATGGGAAATAAAGAGGATGAGGAAGAAAATTGTATGGAAAATATGGTGGAGAAGGAGGAGGAAGAGATGGAAAATAAGAGGAGGATGGTGAAGAAAAATTGATAAAGATGTGGTGGAGGAGAAGCAAGAGATGACAATGAGAAGACGTTGGAGAAGAAACGAAGGAAAAGAAAGTATAGGAGGAGTATGAAGAGCGTGTGGCGAATTATATATTGGAGGAAGGAGAGGGAAGAGGGGAATATGAAGGAGGAGGAGGAGGAGCAGGAATAATAATAATAGAAAGGTGAGGGGGTGATAAGGGTGGTAAAGGAAGAGAAGAGAGCGATGGTGTAGGATGAGAGGAAGAGGAGGATGAGGAATAAGAGTGTGACGTCGTGGGAGAGGATCTGAAAGAGAAGGAATAAGAGGAGGAAGAGGACGAGGAAGGAGAGGGGAGAAGGAGGAGTATAAAGAAGGATGAGACGTAGGAGGAGGGAGAAGAAGAGGAGGAGGAGAGGAGGGAGTAGGAAAAGGGGGGATGGCTGAGTTGGTCATTAACGAGGGCAAGGGAGTTTGGTTGTGTTGGGTTAGTTAGGGACGAGGTGGGTGGAAATGGGTTGGGGGGTTGGGAGGGGAGGGGTGGATAGATTGCCTCCAGAGACGATACGTTTGGACGGGACCCCGATGACGTAAGGTCTAATTGGAGCTGGGGAGGATTCGTACGAGAGTGTATATGCTCCCCCGTATGTCTCGAGATTATCAGGCTTAATCCCTCCCCCCTTTTTTTGTTCGTGAGTCGTGAGACAAAACTGTGGGTTTATAAGATGAGTGGCATATTTTGTTTTTGATTTAGTCTTAGTTTCTATATTTTTATTTATTTCTAGAAACTCGATCTTAAAAGCAACGTCTTCAGAATTATTGTGAAATTTAATTTCTAAGTATTACAAAGGCGGAGCATACCGACAGGAAATATATAGGTCCATAACTAGGTCGGATGCGAAAAAATTATTATAATGATAAATAAGTAAAAAAGATATATATGATAATATAAATAATAATAAATAAGATAAATAAATGCATAGGTATAGTTAAATGATAAACAAACAGGTAAATAGTAAATAATAATAAATTGACAGATAACTAATAATAAATGAAAATCAAGCATATGATAAAGAGACAAATAATAACAAACAAATAAACAAATAATATAAAATAAATGGCAGTCATTACAACATCTTGCTTAGGTGTTTATCTAAACGAATCTTAAAGCTTCTAACTGAACTCATTGAACTGCCTCTGTAGAAAGTTTATTCCATTCATTAACTACACGGTTGGCGAATTTGTTTCTACCCACTTTCAAATTAAATCTATTTCCAGACAGTTTGAGACCATTATTTCTTGTCGGATTCTCATTCAGTGTAAAAAATTTGTCACTTTTGATGTTGTCAATTCCCATAAGAATCTTAAAGACCTGTATCAAGTCTTCTCTGAGCCTACTTTTTTTTTTTTTTTTTTTTTTTTTTAGGGAAAACAGATTCATATGTTTTAGCCGATTTTCCTATGACTTATTTTTGATATTTGGAATCAGTTTTGTGGCTCGCCGTTGTACTTTCTCCAATCTGTCAATGTCTTTAATGAGATTCGGTGACCATACGGAAACAGCATATTCCAAATGTGGACGAAATGAGAGATGGACTTTTGAAGTCAAAAGATCGCGCAATCAGTCCTAGAATCTTGTTTGCTTTCTCAGAGGCTGAAATACACTGCTTAGATGATTTGAGATCGTTACTGATAATTACGCTTAGATCCTTTTCACTATCCACTTTTGTTAACGAATTTCCAAATAACTTGTAATCATATTGTTATTTTTACCTATGTGCATAACCTTGTATTTACTTGTGTTAAACTTCATTAGCCATTTTTCAGACCATTGCTGTAATTTATCCAAATCTTCTTGAATATTTAATTGATTTAAGTGATCATTTGCCAATCCGCACAGTTTTGTATCCTTTATTTTATGTAAACCTACCCAATCTAATATTTCTGATGTCCCAACCGTCTTAAAAAAGGCAAAATCAAATTTAGGATAGTTTATTTTGAATTGTCTGATTGATTCCAGTAGACTTAGAATTCTGAGATTTCAGATGTTTTCGTATTTTTCTTTTTTCATGTTGATATCTCAATTTTGTTTACGTTGTCACTCCTACAGATGATACATTTTAATTTTGATCAATCTTCTCCAAATCTAGAACAGATTTACCATAGTCTGTAAACTGAGTATGAAAATCAGGGAAAATCAAGCAGTCATTACTGTGTCGAACAAAGGGATTGGTGTATCGATTCGTAAATGAATGGTACTATGGAATGTTCGATTTAATTTGTTAACTTTGACTTTGATTCGATGGAGTTTAGGGTGTTCGACTGGGAAGTGGGAAGGGAGGAGGCGAGAGTTGGGGGGGAGGATATATATATTTTTTTTTTGGGGGGGGGAGTGAAGTGTCACTCCCACGATAAACGACACACTTGAGGCGTACGTTTATGACCGTTGAGTTTAGTTGACTTAAAGTAGAGGAACTTGAATGGACGTATGGAGTTGACAGGTTCGTCCAGACTAAAAAAGATCAGTAAAACCAAAGTACTTGTGAAGACAGGGATTAATGCGAATGTAATCTTTTTGATAAAAGAAATAGATAAATAAGAGTAAGTAAATAAGTTGATGAAATGAAACATAAAATGGATAAATAAACTAATAAGATTAAGTTATTAGAGAAATAAAATAAATATAATTGATATATGTATATATTATATATATATATATATATATATATATATATATATATATATATGATGAAATAAGGTAAATAAAGAAATGAATAGATAATGATAAATGAAATTAGATGAATAGATCAAATAAATGAATAAATAAAATTGAATAAGGAAATAGATAAATGAATAGAATGAATGAAATAAGATAAAGTAAAACGGAGTAAGGCAAAAACACAACAGAAATAGAATAAAATAAAATAAGGTCAAGTAAAATAAAATGAGTTGATAATTAGATATGAGAACAACGAGAGAAACTGGAATACATGGGATAGGAATCATAAATGAAGTAAAAAAAAAAAAAAAAAAAAATAGAGTGGAATACAATAACTAGAATGTGACCGGAATACAATGGTCGTGCCAACTAACTAAACTGTCGCCAGGAAAATAATAAATTTATGAGAAGAAATAATAAAGAATGAAAGAATCTCATATAGGCTCTTAAGTACAAAGACTTTTATATAGTCAATATTTCAAGGGGTTTAGCGCCCACCCCCTACGGACCAGAGGCATGCAGCATTCTGTTATGATAGAAATGAAAATACAGTAGATGCAAGAAAGTCGTATAGTGAAAGTTATAAGCCACCTGATTGAAGGTTAAAGAATGAAATTGATGTGTTGACAGCGACGCATTTAGAAAAGAAACCGAATAAAGTAAATCTAGTAACGTCAGTGTTATATGAAGACGTACAGTTACGAGCAAAAGTTCTGTACCGCACCACAGTTCTCATTACGTCAATATGATTTGTTTTAGTCGAATACGTGATATACTTCCCGATGCATTATTTAGCTTACAGTTAAGTAATTTTCTTGAAATAATAGAAAATAAAAATTCAGAAAATACACATACATATATCAAAGGTTTTTTTCCCCTTTACAAGGGAGGTAGCCAAAAAACAAAGGCACAAAAACCACTCCCACCCATTCCATCTCCACCACATTCCCCTGCACCCTCTTCCCTCCCTCCCATATTGACACCTCACGGATGACGGGTCATCCTTGCATCTCACCCACTGCCCTGGGTCAGAAGCAGTGTCACGAGACACAGCACATCCACAGCAAGGCCGCCTCATTAAATCGGTGATCCCCCCTCCTTTCCGTCCCCTCATGTAGAAAAGGAGAAGTCGAGAAGAAATCCCTTCAGGCTGCGTCAGATTATTTCTCACACATACTCCCTCACCTCCCATCCCCCACCCATCCTCCTTGTTCCACATACCATCCCCTAGAACCATCTTCATTCCTCCACTCCTAGTTCTACTCTATCCTTCACTCCCTCCCACTCCTCTCTCAGCTTCTTCTTGTACTCTTTCTCCTTTTCTTTCTCATTTAAGCAGTTCACTCTAAGCACCTCCCTACCTTTTGTCCTTTTTCTCTTTCTCCATCTATCCTCCACTCTCAACTTACTTTCCACCAAAAAATTATCTGATATTCCCCCACTCTCTCCCCTTAGAACATGTACATCCTTAACTCTTCCTACTATACTCCTATTTACCACTATATAGTCCATTAACGCTCTATCTACCACCCTTCCATCCACCACCCTCTCCCATATGTACTTATGCTTGACTTTCTTCCTAAACACTGTATTTGCTATCATCAACTCTCTTTCTAGACACATCTCCACCATCAACTCTCCACTACGATTCTTTCCTGGAACTCCACACTTCCCAACCACTCCGTCTATTGGTTCATTTCCTATCCTAGCATTAAGGTCTCCCAATATCACTACATTGACGTTTCTCCCTAATCCCTCTATGCACTCATTTAAATCTATCCAAAAAGCTTCCCTTTCTTCTACACTCTTCTCACTACCAGGCCCATATGCACTTACAAAAACCCACATCTCCCTTCCCAGTTTCACCTTCATCCACATTAACCTTGAAGAAACCTTCCACTCCACTACACGTATAGCCACCCCTTCTCTCCCTCGTCCTCTCTTCACTCCTGAGAACTTCCCAGCTACACTCCCAAACTCACACTCGTCTCTTCCTCTCAACTTAGTTTCACTCAATGCCTAGACATCCATCTTTCTTCTCACAAACATACTGCCTATCTCTTCCCTTTTACTCTCATCTGTACCACATCCACGCACATTAAAAGACCCAAACCTTAGGGTATTGGTTGGAAAACTCGTAGACCTTTTTATGCCTTTACTTTTTTTTTAGGAATGTCCCCTGTGGGGCTACAAGAAGGATGCCTAGTCCTAATCCCCGTCCCATTTTTGTCGCCTCTTACGATTCAAGTGGGAAAACTTGGTGGCAGTATTCTTTCCCCCCACCACAGAGGAAATAATTTTGAATTTTATATAATGAAAGACTCAAGGTAGATCAAAATTTTTGCTCGTGACTGTACAAAGATGAGAGTGTCAATTACGAAGTTAAGTGTGACTGTACACACTCCTGGGTGTAGTGTGTTGATACAAAGGCTTAGAAATTTATCATAGAACAGGCTTAGGTACCTTAACTTATACTCGCTGGACAGACAAAGAGTGCGGAATGATCTAATAGAGGTATTCAAATGCGTCAAGGGCTATAACAAATGTAATGCAGGCAAGGTCATCATATTAAGAGAGCAGGGCAGGACTCGTAGTAATGTATTTGAATTGGAAAAATTAGGTTTAAGAAAGATATAGATAATACTGGTTTACCAATAGAGTAGTTAACGAGTGGAATAGACTTAGTAACCACGTAGTGAACGCTGAAACAATGGGTTGTTTCAAAAGAAGATTAGATAACTATGGATAGTGATGACAGGTAGTAAGGCGCATGGAGCTGTCTAATATAGACCATATGGTCCCTTGCATTCTCCGCCATTTTTATATTCTTATGTTGAGTAGGGTACCGTCTTAAGTACAAGAAGGGAGAGGTGCTACTTGTAGTGCAGTTGAGTACTTGTCAGCAGGGAAAATGGGCATTAGCCAAAGGCATTATGGGATGTAGAGAGGTTGATGGGTAAAGAAATAAGGTTAGGTGAAAGGGGGGAGGGAGGGGAAAAGGTGCTTTAGTTTGGTGGGAGGATCTGGCTCGCTTAAGTCAGATCCCTCCTGAGGGACGGCAGGCTAGATTTTACCTTCTTGCTGCAGTAGTTTTGTGTGGCGGGAGTCAGACAGAGCCCTTCTTTCACAAGGAGATAAGATGAAAGGGAAAACAAATAGTGTCGGTTGGGTGGAGAGGTGGTTGCGTGCCTTGGCCGGTTACCCCCTTATAAGAGGGAACAGGTCTTTTGGTATGTGTATGTATGTATATATACAGGATATGTATGGAGGACCCTTTCTTGGCCGATGTCACATTGCCCGGCGCCGCCGTTGCGGCTTGTTATTGGCTATAGCAAAGTCTCCCTTATTATGAGTCATTATACTCCAAAGTTCATGATAGTACTTTGACCAGGGGGAGGTGGTGGTCCATTATGTCAAGTTGGAGCTATCACCAGGTGGTTTTATTAAGATAAATGAACTTGCCCATAACCTGGCCGCATCCGTCGCCACTGCATATTTCTTTTGTATTATTTCAAAGTATCAGGTTTTGAAATGTAGTGCGACAGCGGTATATACTGTAGTATTCTCTTGTTTTTTACGGTGACACTGGTTCTCGTGCATTACAAAAATTTTCACCTTTGCCAAAAGAAAGTAATAAAAACTTACTTCTGTGACGTCATCATTTTTTTTTTTTTTAACCTTGCCCAGTGCACAAATTTTTGGTGAGCAGTTATCACCCAGTTAGTGGGTGATGGAGCCTGGTTATTATGAAGCAAACAACCATTCATATAAAACAAAAATATTCTAGTTGAAAATGGGTTCCTAAAAGCACCTATTTTTTTTTTATAAAAAATACAAAGAATATTTATATATAGATCAATATATAAATAAATACAATAGATAAACAAATTGATAAATAAATAAATGGATAAATAGATAAATGTAACCAAGCCAAAATATCTAGCTTCAGCTTAAGGCCTCCAAGTTTGCCACTGTTCGCAAAATCACATAAAAGGCTTTGATATTTTTTTTTTTGCAGGAAATGCAATTATGTAGACGTACGAATTTTTTTGCAAAGAGTGCCTAAAGCTTATGGAAAAAAATTTCTTTCCATTTTATGTTAATAGACATCAAGAAAACATACAGTACAGTGCATGCTTTCATAATGATAACATACATGTATGTCAAGTATGTAAATTACATATCAAAACACAAACTGCGAAACTGCGTGGTGCTCCATTGTCAAGAATTAACTAAAAAACAGGACTTGTATATTTTATCACCGAAAAAAAGCAAACAATACAAATAGATAAAAAATAAAATAAAATAAATTTACTGCATAATTTTTATCTAGAAAGGAATGATTAACCATACATTCCCCTTACAAACAGACACCAAATATAAACACAGTGAATTACATTGAATCTCGTTTTGATTTTCTTCGTAGGTGATCAAAGGCGAAAAGTCTGGTTGAACTGCTGACGGTTGTATCTTCATAGACTCGTTAAGACAAAGCTCTTGGCAGTCGCAGATAAGGTAAGAACCCCCATTTTTGATTACGGGATAGGGGCCAAGGTGAGATTGTTGGGGTAGGGGGAAGGTGCAACATGATCTGGCAGCGTTGATGTTGGAATCTATTTCCGTTTTGCTACGCTTTATTATGTAATTGTCTACAGTGTTGTCGTTGTTATTGTTGCCCGTGGCGTCAGTGGGCCATAACACCGGAGTTAGGATGAGGCAGATTACCCTCTCGGACTACCCTCAAAAAACCTCCATCCTGGTTATGTTGTGATTGTATCTGTGTGTTCTACCAGTGATGAAGTCTGTTAATGTGTGCGTCGTCGTGTGCACTATGATTGGCCAGACGCTCATTCGTATTCAAGTTCGATAGTAAAAAGGTCATCCTCGGAAGGGGAGTTCTTGACGCCTTCGAAGGGACTTGGATATGTCCACACCATGCGGCAAAATATGCATGACCAACAACCGCAGTGTGGACAACCAGCTAACCCCATGTCCAGCTGGTTCAGGTTTCCATCTGGCGTTTTGCTAAAGAGTGAAAAATATATTTGCATTAATTCGGAGTCCTCGTCTCGGGTTATGATTTGACAATCAATAGGAGAGGAAAGGCGGCATTAGGTTTCATTACTAGGACCGTTACGAATAGAAGTGTAGAGGTAGTTGTCAAACTCTGGTTTTAGTTAGACCCATCCTTGACTATACGGTACATATTTGGTCTCCGCCCTATAGAATGGATATTAATTCAATAGAATCATTACAGAGGAGAATGACCAAAATGATACCTGTGCTCAGAAATTTATCTTACGAGAACAGGTATAGGCACCTTAATTTACACCCTTGAGAGACGCAGAGTGTGGGGTGATCCAATAGAGGTATACAAGTGGTTCAAGGGCTATAACAAGGGGGATGCAGGCAAGCTCATCATATTAAGACAACAGGACAGAACTCGCAGTAATGGATTTAAATTGGACAAATTTAGATTTAAGAAGGAAATAAGCAAGAACTGGTTTACCAATAGAATGGTCAACGAATGGAATAGACTTAGTAATCATGTAGTGAGCGCTGAAACTATCAGTTGTTTTAAGAAAAGGTCAAACAACTTTATGGATGGGGATGATAGGTGGTAATGGACATGAAACTGCCTAGTGTAGGCCTTATGGTCTCTTGCAATCTCCTTCATTCTTATGTTCTAATCCCTGTGTTCAGGGACAAAGTTTTGTCCTTGTGTTGGAATTGCCTACGAAAGATGACACCATGACTCGGGAGTGTTTGAGTTGGATAAGGTTGTAGGAGAGAAGAAGGGCTGTGCTTTACCAGCGCTTCTGTCCTTAGGGACAATCTCACGCCGGAAGGAGGGAAAGAGGATGGGAGGTAGGGAGGAATGGAAGGAAAGCAAGAGGGAGAAAGGAAGGAAGGAAGGAAGGAAAGAGGGTGGAAGTGAAAGAAAGAGGGAAAAAAGGAAGGAAGAAAGAAAGGAAAGAAGGAAGGAAGAAAAGAAGAAAGGAAATAAGGGAGTCAGGAAGGGAGGGAGACAGGAAGTGAAAAGAAGAAGGGAGGGTGGGAGCTATGGAAGAAGGATCCGTAGAAGGAAAGGAAGGGGAAGGAGAGAGGAATTCTATTTCGATTAGTGTCAGGTGCCAAGCGACTTCATTCACTGGGGGGAGAACTTCTGGCATGAATGGGTAAAACCCATCCAGGTCGATGGCCCTTATGCCCGTCTGTCGCGGGGGATTTTATTCAGGTGAAGGAAAATCGGGAGAGAGTGGTGGCACGAATAGATGAAGCCTTAGATCAGGTGGTGAGCGCCAACCAATGAAATGAGGCAGCTAATGTGAACAGATGACTTCACCCATTCATTCATGACCAAATACTCTGCTTTTTACTACGCCTATTGTTGCAAGATATCGCTAGTTATGTTAACCCTACCGACGCTTCCGTGAGCTGAATAAACTTGCAGGGCGGCAGAGGGTATAAACGACGTAAGGTTAGTTGAGAGGCTTGGGATGTGATTAACACTTCCTCTGGAGAGGGCGGCTTCACTCAGATTAATAAAATCGCCTGGCGGCAGGTAGGATGAGTGAAATGAAGCACAGAAGAAGGACTAATGAACATATGCATCCGACTGTAGTATGCTTACTATATTGGGTACTTAGTCATTTGTTATGAACTCACAAGTGCTCTGAGATCCAATTAGTCATCGTGTACCTATTATTATAATAGTGTAGAGGGCTGTTGGCTGTGCACTTTTTCTGTACAGTCATCTCCCACAGCTCGACGACAATCTTGTGGTGTTGTGTTGTTACCTCATCTGCGGTGTTGCAGTCAATGGTATAGTGAATTTAGTGACATCCCTACGGAGAGTCACGGAGCATTCTTTCATCACTGGAGCTTAATCTTCCAGGTGCGTCGGTGGCGTAATCGGAAGCATGCTGGTCTCGCATTTACTTAGTTTCGGGTTCGATTCCCGCAATT
>NC_134782.1:1930000-1935000 GCF_046742065.1 Oratosquilla oratoria
CACTCGCCTCTTTCCTTCTTTTCCATATTAACTCTCTCGTTCTTCTCCTCCTCCCTTCTTTAATTCCTTATCATTTTTTTCTTCCTCCTCTTTCTCCTCCTCCTCCTCTTTCTCCTTTTCCTCCTCCTACGGTTCTTCCTACTCCTCCCTCACCTTCTCCTCCTCTTCCTCAGCCTCCTCCTCTTCTTCTCCTCTTCTTCTCCTCTTCCTTCTCTTCTCCTTCTCCTCTTCCTCATTTTCTCCTTTTCCTCTTTCTCCTCTCTTCCTCCTCCTCCTCTTTCTCCTCTCCTCCTCCTCTTCCTCTTTTTCGCCCCCTCTTCCTCCTCTTCACCTCCTCCTCCTCCTCCTCCCCTCCTTTTCTCCTTCTCTTCTTCATCCTCTTCTCCTTCTCTTCCTCCTCCTCTTCTCCTTCTCCTCTCCCGCCTCCTCTTTTCCTCTCCTCTTCTTCTTCCTCTTCTCCTCCTCCTCTTCTTCTCCTCTTTCTCCTCCTCTTCTCCTTCTCCTCTTCGTCCTTCTCTTCTCCTCCTCCTCTTCTTCTTCCTCCTCTCCTCCTCCTTCTCTTCCTTCTGTTCTTGTCCTCCTCTCCCTCCTCTCCCACTCCTCTTTCCCTCCTCTTCTTCCTACTTTTCCTTTTCGTCCTCTTCTCCTCCTCCCCTCTTTGTCTTCCACTTCTTCCTTTTCTTCTTCCATCTCCCTCTCCTCATTCCCCTCTATCTTCTTTACTTTCTCCTTCGCCTCATCCTCCTCGTCCTTCTCTTCCTCCTCCTCGTCCTTCTTCTCCTCCTCCTCCTTCTCCTCCAGTAATAACCCTTGTGACCTCTCTCTCCCTTCCTACTGATTACTACCTCCTCTTTCTCCCCCCATCCTCCCCCCTCCCTCTTACCCCCCCTCGTCACATGCATACATGTGCTCTCCTGCCCCTCGCCCCTCTCTCCCCCTCTCTCCCCCTCTCTCCCCTCTCTCCTTCAGCTTCCCCTTCCCCTGTGACCCCTTTCATCTCTACCTACCACCTCCTTGTCTCCCCTCTGCCCACCTTTCCCCTCTTCCTCCTCCTCCTCCTCCTCCTCCTCCTCCTCCTCCTCCTCCTCTTCTACCTCTGTTTGATCCCTCTGACCTATCTTTGTCTCTTTTTCTCTTTTCCTTTATCTCTACCTCTTCCTTTCCATTCTTCTCCCGTCTCTTTTTATTTTTATATTCTCTCCTTCTCTCTCTATTTGTCTCCCTTTTCCCCCTCTCTCTACCTCTTTCTTTCTCTCTTTTCTCGTTTCTTCTCTCTCTTTACCTTCCTCTTCACTCCTTCCCTCAAATCTCTTCCTCTTCTTACTCCTGGCTTTCCTCTCCCCTGCACTTCCCCCCCCCTCCCCATTTTCTCTCCCTTTCACCCATGGAGGTCCCGCACAGAAACTTTCTCCCCAATTGTCCCAAATCACTCACTCTCCCTCGTGTACTTATTCTCTTTTTCAGCTATACACACACTCATTAACTCGTCCACTCACTCGCCGATAATCTCGCCGACAAACTCGCCGACCTACTCGCCGAATCATTCACCGACTCACTCGCCGACCCACTCGCCGAATCACTCTCCTCACCAACCAATTCGCCGACTCACTCGCCTCACCAACCCAGTCGCCGAATCACTCGCAGACCCAGTCGCCGAATCACTCGCCGACTCAGTCGCCGAATCACTCGCCGACTCACTCGCCGACCCACTCGCCGACTCACCTACTCTAACTCATGGGAGCTCCTTCACTGTCTTTTTTTTTTTTCCGTCGCACTCTCTCTTTTCCTCCCTCACTTCTCCTCTCCCTTTACCTCTTTTGGCTTTACTGCTGTGGCTCTGTGGCCTCTTCCTCCCCGTCTCCCTCCCCTTGCCCCTCATTTTCCATCTCCTTTCCCCTCCCTCGTCATGTCCCCTCTCTTGCCCCCACAGTCCTTCCCTCTTCACCTCCCCCCACTTTCCCCTTTATCTTCTTCGTTCCTTTCTGCCTGCCCCTTCCTCCCATTTCCTTCCCTTCCGTCATCTCCCCCATCTCCCTTTTCCCCCCCTCCCTCCTCTTTCCCTCCTGGTTCCCTAACTTCCCTTTATCCCATCCCGTCTGCGTCCCACCCCTTTCCCTTTCCCTCCTATTCCCCTCCCAATCCCTTCCCCTCCCACAGCTTTCCCTCTTCCCTCCTCCCCTTCTCTTCCCACTGCTGTTCCCCCTCCCAGCCCCCTTCAGAGCAGGGCGTAATACCTTTCCGCCCTCCCCTCTTCTTCCGTCATCTTCATCCTTGCGACAATATTCTTAGTCTTATTATCGATTTTCCTTTACCCTTTCCCTCCTTACCCTCCCTTTCCCCCTCCCACTGCCCCTCCCCCTGTCCCACCCTCTGTCCCTCCACCTATCCCTTCCCTTCATCTCCCTCTCCCTCTACCCAACCCTCCTTCCTCCCTCTTCCACTCTGTCCTCTATCCTCTATCCTCTTCCCTTCCCCCTTTACCCACCTCCCCTCCCTCCTTCCACTCTCCTCTCTCTTCCACTTTTCTCTCCTTCCCCTTCTTTTTCTCTCCCTCATCCCTCCTGCCTCCTCCTTTCCCTCCTTCAAACGCCCCTCCCTTTTCCTCTCTTCCCTTTCCCCTGCCCCCCCTTACTCCCCTTCCTTTGCTCTCCCTCATCCCTCCTGCCTCCCTTTCCCTCCTTCAAACGCCCCTCCCTTTTCCTTTCTTCCCTTTCCCCTACCCCTCCTACTCCCCTACCTTTCCCCTACCTTTCCCCTACCCTCCTTCCTCTCCTACCTTTCCCCAATCCTTCTTTCTCACACTCCCTTTCTTCACCCCCTCCCCGATTCCCTCCTCTCTATCCCACTCCTTTTTTTTACACACCTTCCTTCTATTTCTTTCTACGTACTGCCCTTTCCATGTCACGATGGACAGTTTTCAACCCACTCACGGACTCCATGCCCCTTTCGCGTTGCTGTTCTCTCTCTCTCTCTCTCTCTCTCTCTCTCTCTCTCTCTCTCTCTCTCTCTCTCTCTCTCTCTCTCTTCTCTCATGTTCCTTGCATCTCCTCCCTTTCTCCTTCTTTCCTCCTCCTACTCATTCCCTCTTCCTTCATTTTCTTTTACACATCTCTTTCTGCCTTTCCTCCTTTTTCTTTTTATCTCAACCCCACTCTCAACCTCCCTCCTTCACCCCTTCTTTCCTCCCTCCCTTCCTCCCTCTCTCCGTCCTTCCCTCCCTCCTTTCTTTGCTCTTTCCTGTCCTCCCTCCAATATGTATTGCTCTTTTCCATATACATATTTTCTAATGACCAGCATAATCTCTTCCTGACAGAAACTTTCCCTATTCTTTCTTCACCGGTATTGTTTTCCACCTCTTCCTCCCGTTGTTGTTTTTTAAATTTCTGTCTTCTTCAGTTCTCTTGTGCCGGGGACAACACCCCCCCCTCCTCCCCCGGCCGCATGTATTTCTCCTTGGCTCCTCATTAACCCTCTTCTCTCCCATTGTTTTTCTTCTGAGTGTTGTCTCGTTTTGCTGGTCTTCCCCGTTGTGGCTTCTGCCCCCGGGTGGTTTCCGAGGTGATTTTGAACTCTGTACGAAAGGGAATGTCCTGAAACCATAATCTCCCCCTCTTCTTTCGAGCTTGATGCATTTGACTGTCGTTGAGTTAGAATAAATAAGTAAAGGTTGTCATCATATGAGAGCCGCCATACAGTTGGGGAAGCGTTATTATTATCTCGAACATAATCAGAATAATGGTTCTCGAGGTCTTTGCCCCCAAGGCCAACCTTTCTTTGCTAACTGAAATCGTGCTGGGCTAGAGCCAGAATGAGTATACAGAACGATACCACTCAGAGACGGGGATTTATTTAATTATTAATTTATCTTTCTATTTGTTTATCAATTTAATTATTTATTCATTTACTCATTCATTCTATTTTCTTTTTCTAGTCAATTTGTTTGTGTGTAACTAAACTCTCTTCTTATGTTCAACAAATGTTATCAACTCGTGTCATTTCACTCGGAAGTGGGTGTGGCTAAAATTGCTATTGCCATAAGAAGGTCACTCAAATTAAACTTTTACCTTCTGATTCCGGGGGAGGGGGGATGCATGGATACAATAGCCTGAATGAAAGGAAAAGTGCCATCAGGTGCGGAAGGTGCTCGTCGTGTTAGACTACAACTCCTTTGCAGCCGAGGGGGTTCCATGGAGATGAATGAAATCGTCTGGCGGCAGCCACAATGAAAGGAAAAGTGACTGCCGGTACGGAAGGAGCCTGTTTGGGATCCCACGAAAAAAAAAAAAAAAAAAAAAAAATAACGGCTCTCGGCGGGCAATCTGTTATCTTATCTTGTCCTTTCCCCACTCTTTGAATTATAGTAAATATATGAAATACTAGAATGTGCTTAGTATCTTAGACACTATGAATAGATTGTGGGGCAATTATACAGTCATTATACAAGTATACAATCACAAGGATGTATTCGATGTTTCAAACATAAGTCAATGACTAGAAACAAAATAGTAGGCATTAGTTAGACATGTATAATACTAAGATATATTTAGCATTTCAGCCATCATAGTAACTAGTAACAAGTTAGAGGGAGTTACACGTGTATAATACTAGAATGTACCCATTATCTTAGTTATTACAGTCACTAGGAACAATTAAGAAGGTAACAGCTAGACGTGCATAATACTGGGATGTATCTAGTATTCCGGGTATCACAATAACTGGCAAAAAATTAGACGTGTATGATACTAATGTATACTTAGTATTCTAAGGTATCTCAGTAATATTTTCTATTTTCCGCTCGAGGGGACGAGGAGGGAGAGTTGCCGTCTATATGAAGCAGCTCTGCTGTGGATGTGCTGTGTCTTGCTGCATTGCTTCTGACCTGGGTGGTGGGCAGGAGAAAGGGATGACCCTTCACCCACGAAGATCTAAGATAAGAGGGAAACAAGGGAGGTGGATGAGAGTGGAAAGTGGAAGGAGTAGGTGCGCCTTTGACTTGGCAA
>NC_134782.1:1942500-1950000 GCF_046742065.1 Oratosquilla oratoria
AATGTATTCTCTTTCAACGATCATTTCTTTAAACAAAAAATTTGGTTGTTCGATGGGATCAAATCTTTCTCCAGTATTAGCAAATTTATATATGGAATATTTTGAGTCAGTTTTATTACCAAATATAAAACCACCAGACATGTTTTGGTATAGATACGTTGATGATGTTTTCACGTTATGGAACGAAGAATGGGGTTCTTTTAAAGAATTCTTTGATAAACTTAATAATTTGGCTAACAACATAAAATTTAAAGTAGAATGGGAAGTAGATAATAAATTGCCTTTTCTAGATATTCTAATAATAAGAAATCAGAATTGCTTGTCATTTACAGTTTATAGAAAACCAACCCACACTGGGAGTTACTTGCACTTTTTTAGCTACCATTCTGACAAAACAAAACAAAGTGTTGCTTCGGGCTTATTTTTACGAGCACTAAGAATTTGCAGCTCACAATATTTAGATACAGAAATAATAACTATAAAAAAAAAAAAAAAAACTTCCAAGACTAGGATACCCGGATTGGTTCTTGCAAAAAGCCCTTAGCAAGGCTAAAATTAGTTTCCATAAATCTACTCCCCACTCTACTAAAAAACATAAATGGGATAACAAATGTATAAAATTACCCTATAATGATTCTTTAAATGAAATGTCCCAATCATTACCTAAAGAAAACATCAAAGTGATCTTCAATTATCCTAATACCTTGTTTAGGAAAATAGTTAATGTACACCGCAGACCATTAAGCGACATTAACCCAGGTGTATATAATTTGCCATGTTTAGATTGTCATACTGTTTATTGGGGACAAACTGGAAGAGATTTGGCAACCAGAATTAAAGAGCATAAAAAGTCTGTAAAATATGGTCAACAAAGTTCCGCAGTATTTCAGCACATTGCCAATAAAGATCACCGCATGCATTGGGATGATGCTGAAATAATTTATAAATCAACATGTAGCTTCAAAAGGAAAATAATAGAGTCTTCCCTGATTAAATATCTCCCTAATTTCAATATATCAAATGGTCAGTGGTCTCCTGACTGCATTACCACCTCAGCAGTCAGCCAAGTGCTTGTTGGATGGTATCTCAACATATGAGTTGTGGTAGTACGTGGTCGTAGTTGAGCGGTGTTCGGAGGCTTTAGAATAAAATGCAGCGGAGCAACGTAGCTCTGTCTCTCTGTGGTCTTTCTCTATTTATTTGGTGACAGGAGGTGTTTATATACAGGGCTCGTGGCTAGGTTGCCGACGAGATAATATTTATTTACAAGATGCAGTTTTAGCAAGTATTAGAGATCAGGATAGGTTTTAGCTACCTTATACTTTGCATATACATATATACAATGAAATACAGTTGTCCGAGGTTGGACAGGATGGACATATCCCGTAGGAAAAAACAATTTGTATCAAATGGTAATTGCTTGGCTTGGTGGCAATCCTTTGGGTTGGTGAGGCGTTGATATTTGGCCACCAGCTGCGGTGAGGTCCTCTCCTTGGACAATAGCGACCTGACCCGGAGCGACCAGGTGCGTGAAGACGTCAGGTCGACTACCAGGCTACTGCTGTATGCACCGAAAGCATATGTGCAGTGCTGATAGTATAAGCAGAGGTGGTAGATGAATGTCTAGGAGATTTTGGTGGTAGATTACGTCTTCTAGGAGGTCTAGACGCTAACAGTTGCTCGGCATACGCTACCAGTGACCGTCCTCGCGACACCTTGAGCTTGAGATCCACATAGGCTTGGTGCACGAACTGTTAAGGAGATAGAAGAATGAGGGGTGTGCCTAGGTGAAGGGGTTGACCTTCCCTGAGTGGCAAAGGTGATCTGCACAGCTAGAAGGGAGATACTTGTTTATGGCATGATAAGATGAACATGAATGATAAATATTGGTTTTGGAAATAGATGCTTGGATTTTGTTGGGACTAAAGAAACTTATACAATTCTATTTCTGAGGCTATAGCGAGGTGTCGGGATCGGTGGAGTGGTAGAGGTGTTTATGTCTAGAGTCTCGGTCGTGTGTGTTGGTTGTAGAATGGGCGGGGATGGAATGTCATCCATGTCGAGACCTCTAGGAACTAGTTTGGTATGATCTAAATGTAGGATAGCTTCTGTGAGTTCGCGTAAGTGGAGAGCTTTGATCTTATTGTGCGGAAGTATGTCGGTGACCCGAAATGGACCATGGAATTTGGGTGCAAGTTTTGATGTGGGTTGGTGGTTGGTGTTGTATATTATGTCACCTACAGAAACATTGCAATCTCTGGAGTGAGCGTTCTTCAACCTAAGCATATCTGCTTTTGAGAGAGTCAGTGACTCATGTATTCTCTTGAAAAGTGTGTTGAATTTATTGAGAGTTACCTTGACAAAATCATTGAAATCATACACAAGGGGGGGGGGTTCTGAAGTGAGTAGGTCGTACGGCATTTTCTTATCAGACCCAAACAAAACAAAATGGGGTGATTCCGAGATTGATCTATTGATTGCGCTGTTGATGCAGGCTTGTATCATTGGTATGTGTTCGTCCCAAGATGCGTGTATGTCTGTGGCAAGGTGTCTGAGAATATTGAGTATCTTCCGATTTTGACGTTCAACGAGTCCATTTGAGCTGGGGTGGTATGGTGTGGTGTTACACTTTGTAATGTTGAACTGTTGGCAGATATTTGTGAGGATGTCGTTATTAAATTCCGTGCCGTTGTCTGAGATTAGTGTTTTCGGTGTGGTGTATGGGCAGATGACGTTATTGATAATTGTCTGAGCTACACTTTTTGCTGTCTTGTCCGCTAAAGGAGAGAGGATGCAGAACCGAGAGAAATGATCGATGCATACGAAAAGGTACTGGTTTCCATCGAGAGTGATTAGAAGTTTGAGTAAGTCAATGGCAATGGTTTCAAAGGGTCTGGAAGGTATTGGGTAATTGTGTATTGGTACTTGACCGCTAATGTGACCTTTATGAGTTATGCATGAGTGGCATGCGTCTATGTATGTGTGTATGTCTTTACGCATGGTGGGCCAAAAGTACTTTAACCTGGCTTGCGAGAGGCACTTGTCCTTCCCGCAATGTCCTGCTACTGGAGAATCATGTAGTATTTTGAGAACTTCTGGAACAAGACTTGTGGGAACTACTAATTGTGTAACCATGCGGTTTGGTTCGCATTTGTTTGTGAGCAGTGTTGTGTGGTAGAGAACCTGGTTTATGAGAGAGTAGTTGTCTATGTTGGGAGGAAAATCGTCTGTGTTTGTAGTGTCACCTGAATTTAGATAGTGTATGATTCTTTTCCATAGGGGGTCTGTCGCTTGAACGGCAATGATGCGTTGTCGCGTAATGTCAAGTGGCTCTGATGCTTGACGTATTGTTGCTACGTTTCTACTAAGGGCGTCGGCGACATAGTTTGCATGGCCCTGGACGTAGTGGAAGGTAGGCATAAAGTCCTGGATAGTGAGGAACCATCTGGCTAGTTTCCCAGTTAGGTTCTTGCCTTTGAAGAGGTTTAAAACGGGTTGATGATCTGTGTGTACATGTATTTCGTATCCTAGAATGATGTCTCTAAAATATTTGAGGGCATATATGATTGCGAGCGCTTCAATTTCAGTGAGAGTAGTTTTGTTCGTGCTTGTTTAATGCGCAACTGGCGTATGCTATAGGTCTAAGTTTGGAGTCGTGTTGTTGCATTAGTACTGCGCCAAGGCCTTTGTATGAAGCATCTGTACATAGTGTGAAGGGTTTAGAGAAGTTTGGGAATGCCAGAACTGGGGCTGTTGTGAGTGCTTGTTTGAGCTTGTGGAAAGCGGTGTTGTGTTCAGACGTCCAGTTAAAAGGAGTATCTTTCTTGAGAAGGGCTGTTAAAGGAGCTGCCATGTGAGCATAGCCTTCGATAAAACGTCTGTAAAAACCTGAAACTCCTAGTAATGATTTCACGTGTTCTGTAGAGTTAGGGGTTGGAAAATCTATAACAGCCTTAACCTTGTCTTGAGAAGTAATGACACCGTGTGAGTTTATGACGTGTCCTAGGAACCTTATTTCCTTTTTGAGGAAGGAGCACTTTTTGAGTTTAAGTTTTAGGCCTGCCGCGGCTAATCTTGAGAAGACAGTTTGAAGTGTGTTAAGGTGTTCCGTGAGTGACCGTGAGGCAATTATAATGTCGTCAAGGTATATGAAGACATTCTTTCCAATCAAACCATGTAAGACCTTGAACATAAGTCTTGTGAAAACAGAGGGAGGAGAGACGAGTCCCATGGCCAACCTTTTGAAGTGGTAATGGCCCGTATTGGTACTGAAGGCTGTTAGAGGTTTTGATTCGTCATCTAGAGGTATTTGGAAATACCCTGACATAAGGTCGAGAGTAGAGAAGACCGTGTTGTGTTCATCGCCTATGGAGTAGATTGTGTCTTGAAGATGAGGAATAGGATGTCTTTCGGGAATGGTGAGTTTATTTAGCTCACGGAAATCAACAACAGGGCGAAAGGAGCCGTCGTGTTTTGGAACGACAAAGAGAGGAAAATTCCAGGGAGATAGGCTGTGTTCAATGATGCCTTGGTCGAGCATGTCTGCAATTATGTTGTCGACAATGTTTCTTTTACTGTGAGGAAGACGGTAAGCGGGTATGTACCGTGGTGTTGCATTTTGTTGAAGTGGTATATGATGTTGTATGATGTTTGTGAGACCTAATGGTTCGCCTGGGAGTGCAATTGCGTGCCTGTACGTATTCACGAGTGTCAGGAGATCTTCTCGTGCTTCAGGGAAATCTACATCGTTAATGTGTGGTGCTTTGATGGTTTCCTGTGTGTTCTGTTCTCCGTTGGTGATGGCGCATACGTGTTGTGAGTTGTCATGCTCGATTACGTGTACTGGGGCGGGATACACTGTAAAATCACAAACGTCCGTTCCTTTGTTCATCTGAAGAGGGGCATTGGTATTATTTGCAACTATGATTGTTGTGTGTCCTTTGCTCGATGTGTGAGATAGGGCGGATAAGAGAGATACACCAGATACACGGCAGGTGTCTGTGATGCAAAGAACATCTGAGTCGGGAGCTTTGAAGATACGCACTTTGAGTTTTGTGTACTCGCGTGGATAGAGTGTTTTGTCAGTGATTACAACCGCGTGAGAATTCGCGAGAGAGATCTGTGAGACGGTAGTGTATTGTGGTGATATTTCCTGGATGTTAGTGAAAACATCGTGTTTCTTGTGGTCGCGAGTTGACTTTGACATGCGCGCTGACAGTGTACGTCTATTTCGTTTGTGTTGTGAGCTACGGGGGTGAGCGGATGGGATGGGCGTGTCTGTTACACCAGTGTGCGTGTCTGTTACAAGTGTCACCTTTTCTGTTTCGTCACTGTTTTGTTCAGTTGTTGCTGTTGTTGATGTTGCATGCTGTTGCTCGATCATATGCAAGTGTTTGACGCGCGTGTTTTCTGTGTGTGCATGCGTGTTAGCTGTCTTTAGAGCCGTTATGAAGTGATTATTGAAACCAATGCCGTTTTGAGCAGGATTGATGATGATGCGATTTCTTTGCATCCATGTCAAACCTATAATAATATCTGCGGGAAACACTACGTCCGCTATGTATACTGTCGTTGTAATGGGAGGACAGTTGGCATGCAGGGAGATGTCTAGTTCGGTTTTTCCTATGATGGGAAAGGGAACTCCGTCTACATTTTGTAATGTGATATCCGTTGGTTCTATAACTGTTACTCTACGGTGTGTGAACCGAAATTGGTCGAAAGAAACCTTTGACATTAGATTAACTGGGTATCCTGTGTCCAGAAAGAGTAGTTGTGGAAGGTTGTTGACCGTGGCCTGAAATGTCATAGCAGACGGGGATGATCGAGAGTCAGCCATCGTGAGAATCGGTAGTGGGGGGTTTGATTCTGTCTCGTTAGGTCGTGTGTTTTGTTCACCGTGAGACGATAGTCAGACCGTGTTTTGTTTGTTTGTGTTGTCGCTAGTCGGGTGTTGGGGAGACGCGTATGACGTGTAGGTTTGTGATTGTAAGACGCGACATTGTGTTGTGTCGTGAAAAGCTGGTCCGTGATATGAGCAGTAGCTAGTTGGTTGTCTGTAATAACACCTGTTTGTGCTATGTCCTACTATGTTGCAGATTTTGCAAAAGAATGGTCTCCTAGATTGTGAACGCTATCGTGATCTTGTGCGTGATATTTGTCTACCTTTAGTGTGACAGTCGTGTGACATGGGTCTATCTCTAGTGTAATGTTCTTGTGAGATTTTTGCTACTGTGGGAGTGGGTGGGTGTGTTAGTGTGTGTGTAAGGGGGATTTGTTGTTGTTGAATTTGTTTTTTTGTCGCTGATGTGTCCGAAAATTTTCTAGAGAAGTCAACGAGTGTTGTGTCTGGATCAAAAGGAATGTTCTCTATTTTCTTTAGTGTTTCTGGGTGAAGTCGCGAGATCAGTTTTATGTAGCCAAATGATGAGAGTACGTGATCTAGGCTGATTGTGTTATTTGTAACCCAAGGTGAAGAAGTGAGTGTGTCTTTTAGTTCTTCCTTGAACTGACTCGCCTCCCTGACTGCTCTTTCTTTGGTGAGATAAGGGGGTGTGTTAAAGTTTGTTCCTAGTGTGTAGAAGGGAGAGAGGGAGCCTAACTGTTCATATGGGGCGAAAGATTTTTTGAACTCGTCAATGAAATTTTGGAAAGTCTGTGGCTGTTGGAACGCGTCGGATTGGATTATATCGCTTGCAAGGGTGTCGTTGAAATCGATGCGACTTTTAAGGACCGCGATTTTTGTCATGTCGTGCACCTGTGTGCGCTGTATTTCCGAACGGACGTCATCTAAGAGAGTGTAGATGGCGATGTTTGTCCCGTTGAACTTAGGAAGAGTGTTGTCATGCTGCAGGAGTGTTAGTAGGTTTGTTGCAGAACGTTGCATGTGTGGTTGAGCGACGGTTGGGTCTGTGTTTTGATTCGGCGAGGACTGTGTGTTATTTTCGTTTGGTGCTGCCATTTTGGAACGCGTGTTGTAATGGTGTGAAACGTTGGAATGTGAATGGGTCATGCACACTTTCGTACAAAAAGAGAAAAAAATAAATCACCGAAAAAAAATTAAGGCTTTGCAAAAAAAAAAAAAAAAAAAAAAAAAAAAAAATCACTGGATAGCCTCCACTCAAACTCACTCACACAACAATTTAGAGCTACACCTAGCCCCAATAAAATACAGGCATCTACTTACAGTGCTGACGAGGTGAAGCGATGGTGAAGGGTTCACAAGAGGTGGAAGTTGAATAGTTCGATGGAGTTTTGGTGCGATGATGCAGATCTGGAAATAATGAAAGAATGAGAAGGGTGACAATGGGTTAGTTCGTGTGTGGAATTTGTTCAGTTTTTGATAGGTGTCGGCCCGACTTCCGGACGTGAGAGCGATACTTCCTTTGACCGATGTTGTTGAGCTGGGTCACGGCGAGGGAGATGGGCTTTGTCTCGTTGCCGGTTGCTGGGGTGGGTCGCTGGGATGACTTGTCCTGTGCGTTGGGCTGGCTCACACAGCGA